>NW_026586589.1:2732157-2870932 GCF_907164565.1 Psammomys obesus
TGAAGTGGATGAGACGGGGTGGGGGAGTCCTTTGTGTTGTGTGGCCACAAATGCCCTTCTGTGGAGACTGGTATCATTTCGAGTAGTCTCAGTTGAGATGTTGCAGATGAAGGTGGAGAAGTTTCTGTTCGGAAGTGACCATCTCCTCAGGTGTTGCGTGATCACATCATGCTGCTGCTACAGCAGGCAATGCCTGGGAAACACAGCTTTGCTGCCAGAGTGAAGAAGCTAATTGTTACTCTGGAAAAATGGTGTAGTAAAATTATGCGGCATGTCAAAATACAACAGTCTTGCGATGATACTTACATTTCATGGTTTTTAAAATATCTTTCATAATATTTAAATAGTTTCAATGTGAGACTAAGCCACTTCAAAAGGTACATTTTTTTTTTCTTGCAGCCTTTATAGCCCTTCATACACAGCCTTTTACAAAGGTCTGATTGCTCTTCGAGAGAGCCATCTATTAGAACAGAGGGCAGCAGGAGATTGAGTCAACACTGTAAATAGGCTTAATTCAGATTATCTCTTGAATTAAAATATTTGGTTATTTCTGTGAGAAATATGGCCAAGGGATCAGGATGGCCTGGATAATTACTGTCATTCCTAAAGTCATTCTGCTAAAGCTTGCCTAAACCACTGGCTTCGGAGAATTATGAAAGAGGCCCTTTGGAAAATCAAAACACTGAGGATAATATTTTCCCACAGGGTTAATGTCTCCTATGGTGGACGAGGTCAATGGCTAACTTACAAAACTAAAAAAAGAAAGGAAGAAATTCTTAGACGTAGAAGAAATTCTGTGTTCAATAATACTTATGTAGAGAATTTCAAGCTGGAAAAAAAAAACAATACTTTCATTAACATTTTATCTTTTATTGAAATAATCACTGTATGGAACATAGATCATAATATCTATGTTCACAGTTGAAAACACAAAATGTTCAGAAGGGGGAGTGTTTAGTCCAAAGTCAAACAATAGTAAGTAACTAGTTCACTAACCATGTTTACACTGGGGTGTTTTTGAAGATAGGGCTGAGAACCTGTGATCCCAATGAGGTGACAGGGCTTAATGATTATCATCAACTCATATAAATTCCTGGACAGGCACCAAATGACTTAGATGCTCCTCAAGATTTACCCATCACTGGCCTGGACTGATTTGCTGCAAAGATGGGTCCTGGGCCTGTCTTCACAGACAGCAATGATAGGCAGTTTAATGAGAGATACCTGACTTCAAAATTGTCTCTAGGAAACTTAGTGGCCCTTTGGATTTGTGTTGGCCCTGTAGCAAACAGATGAAGCCTCTGACTCTGTCACTCTACAATCAGTGGTCACTCTTTGTTTAACCTGTGTTCATGTGGGTGAATTTGGGGACTTAAATCATGGTGGCTTGTGAATAAAAGGCCATCCTAGGAAATAAGGATGAGTCAAAACAAAACAGAGAGCAAGCTCCCAGTTAGAATCTCATAAGGATAGAAAGCGGGTTATTCTGGGATCTTCAAAACAATGAATTAGGATAATCTGGGGACTAGAGTGACTCAATAAAGTGACTGCTGCATATAAAAACGTGAGTTCGGATTCTCGATACTCATATAAAACACACTCGGCACACATATACACAGGCAGAATAACAAGTGCCTATCCTCCCAGCCCACTTGGGGCTGGCCAGCCAGCTAATGTAGCCAATCTGTAAAGTTCAAGTTCAGTGAGATACCTGTTTCAGGAAACAAGATAAAGAGAGACACAAGAAGACACCACTGTCGACCTCTGTCCTCCACAAACATACATGGACACATGCACATATTTGCACATACATACACAGGGTGAGATAACACACACATGCATGTTCACACACACACACACACACACACACATCCCACTGATTTAAGTTTACATTTAATATAATGATAATATAAACATTGAAAGCCACTGATATGGTTCAATAAATCTGAAACAGAGTTTGCATTCTATACATATGTGTATTTCCTATCTCTTCTAATACAAGTTATTAAAATCCTCTCTAACATCCCCAAACTGCTGTTAGGTCCAAAAAGTGCTCCCAAGTACACATGCATGAAAGAGATAAACTATCACTGTGAAAATAAACAGCTTAAAGGACCGAGAGGCTCTTCAGACCTCAGAGCTGAAACAAGAACTGTTAAAGAGAGAGAGAGAAGTAATAACTGCCTGGGAAGAAAAGGAGTTGGGCTGTTGGTCCAAAACCCTGGTCATTGGACATTAATGCCTATGCATAGAGTTCTCTGCTGAAGGAATCAGTGAAAGGTGAGGTCAAGAAAAAAAAAAAAAAAAAAACAGCAAAAAGAAAGTAGGGAAATGTAGGAATGGAGAAAGAGGCTGGTGAAGCCATGGGCAGAACTAAGCAGTGACTTTGTGAGACAATCCCAGTAAGGATGGTGGGTCTGGAGGTACCAAATTCAAACGTGAGGCCCATCATTTGTAGACAACAGTGAGCAGCAAGGCAAAGAGTATGCTCAGGAAAAGGTAGACCCAGTGTCTTGTACCTGGTGGAAATAAAAGAAAAGTGGCTAATTACAATCAGTGCCAGGCTAAATATTAAAATTTTAATGCAACACAGAAATACGGGGGAAATTTAAAAACAGTGAGTGAATCCGGGGTAAAGTCAAAAGACAACTTATTTTAGACTGGGGGAAAATAAAGGTTGAGGAGGCCAAAGACACAGAACAATAGTACTGAAGCACAAAACAGAAACAAATACAAACATAGCAGGAGGAAAAGGAGCGTTCCTTGGTGGCGCAGGGTGATTTAAACTCAGAGAATTTCAAATTGGATTTTAAAACAACCCCAGCTGTAAGATAAAAAAGTGAAAAAAGTGAAATACCTAAAGCACAAGGACAGAAGCTTGATAATAAAGATGCAGAACAGATTCCCCCAAGCAACCAAGAGGATAGTGTGTTCTCTCAATATCAGATGAAATCCTTTTTAAGGTAAAAAGCTTTAAGAATAAACAGAACCATTACCAAAAAAAAAAAAAAAAAAATTACAAGAAGGGCATTTAAACACATACAAAAAAAAATAACAACTCTAAAACAAGATGCAAAACATGTTATGAACAATATTAATAGCCTGAGAGAAATTTACAGCTCATACAGCTGATAACTAAAATCCAGAATCAATAAGATAAAAACAAACAGCATAAAATGAGATGATATAAATATGAATAAGCAAGAAACAAAAACCTAAAAAGTCTATGAATATTAAAAGTAGAATAAAAGGCCAGCATTGCTAGTGGGAAAAAAAAAAAAAAAAAAGAACGTCAAAATTTGGAAGGAAAGAAAAACAGCACAACTGTACATCTCTTATATTTGTAAATTTTTAAAGTATTGTAATACCAAATACTGAAGAGAATGAAATGAATATAAAGCCTTCACAGTGAGGATGGGACGGTAGCTGTTTTTCTCTTTGGAGAACGCCCCAGCAACACTAGGCACTTGAAGATGTATCTGCTGCTCAAAGAGCCATTCCACTTGCCCATGTTCAGCCTGGAGCTACTCTTACAGGGTGCCCAAGGACACCGCCAGTGCTCCGCGCCGCAATTTACATAATAAAGTGCAAACAACCTAAGTATTTCTCGGTAGAAGAACAAATAAAATGTGTTTACTCACACAACATTAAAAGTAAAACAGCTAGCATGTATGAATCAAAACAGGCAAGTCTAAAATATATATATAATGTTGGGCGAACACAAAACAGCATTCTGCAGCATGGTGCAGTTGATGCGTGTGGTGGAATACCAAATATGCAAATTTTTGAAACACAAAGAACACTAGTTTATACCGTTGAAGGATTCATACATACTGATAGAGGTACTGGCTCAGGAAGAAATGGTTCTGGGAGTAGGGGACAGACAGCAGGAAAGGAAGGAGAAGAGTAACTACTGGTTTGTGTCTTCTGTTTAAAAGTTCTTAAGTAAGGGCCGGGAAGATGACTCAGTATGTAAAGGGTTTGCCTTGCAAGCATAAGGACCTGAGTTGGATGCCGAAACCCAGTCATCGTGACATGAACTTGTAATTGAGAACTGAGGAAAAAGAGACTTGACAGTTTCCTAGGGCTGGATAAGCAAATAGCCTAGCCTGTGTGGTGAGTTCCAGACTAGTGAGAGGCCCTTCTCAAGGAAGGAAGGAAGGAAGGAAGGAAGGAAGGAAGGGGGGGGAGAGGGGGGAAGAAAGAAGAGCGCAAAAACACAATTTGAGAATGGAGAGACAGAGACACCAGAGAGAGAGAGATTGAGAACGCACATAAAAGTCCTAAAGTAAATATGTTCACATTTCACACACTCCCAGGCTGGTAGTATAAACTAGAGTCCCGGATGCTCGCTGGGGAGGCTGGGTCAGGAAGATCACAGTGTTCAAAGTCTGACTGGACTATAGTGCTCAGTGGCTTCCGAGTTAATAAATTAATGCTCACCTCACAGGGGCCGTGACAGTGGCTGGAGGAGCGTGCTTCACAACCTTAAAAGCCATGATCCAAGGACAACAGACCTGATCCTCCAAGTAGGAGGAATGGAGAAAGAACTGGTTGGGATTGGGTGGCAGAATCCCGCTGTAGCCTGTGGTGTAGGGTCACTGAGACTCCAAACAGAACTACAGGGAGTCTATTTTCAAGGCGAGCATCAGGAAACAGATCATATTCGCAGAGACAACAGTTTGGGGGGAGGGGATTTGTTTGTTTGTTTGTTTGTTAATACTATACTTCTCATCTGTGAAGCCCTGTTTGATGAGATGAGAGAGCAGAGAATGATCCAGGTTTGCAAGTTGCCGAAATTCTCACGTTCAAAGAAGCAAAGCCAGACTTCAGCCGCAGTGCTTCTGGTCAAAGGCGCTGCCCTGATGGCTGCCGCTCTAATTTACAAGATACAGAAAACATTTTTTTTTTAAATTTGTATATTTGCTTTACATCCCGATTGTAGCCCCTCCCCCCTCCTCCTCGTCTCCTCTCCTACCCTCTTCCTCCTATCCTCCCTCCCCTTCTCCTCAGAAGAGGGGAGTCCCCCCCCACCCCAACATATCAAGTGGCAGCAGGACTGAGCTTGTCCTCAGCCACTGAGGCCAGGTAAGGCAGCCCCACCAGGGGGAAGTGATGGAAAGCAGGCAACAGAGTCCACGTCATAAACAGTACCCTCTCAACTCCCTGGGGGACCCACAGGAAACTGCGCATCCGCTTGAAAGAGCGAAAAGACCATCTTCGTTACTTTCCTAGTTGCTGTGAGAAAAGAGCTGGCCAAGCTCTTTGAGGGAAGGGCTGGTTTGGGCTCGCAGTTTAAAGATGCAGGGAAGCCTTGTCGGCAGAACGAGGCAGCTGGTCACACAGCATCCGGTTGGGAAGCTCAGAAATAAAAGCTGGCGCTTAGCTCCCTCTGTTCTTTTTATTCAGTCCAGGACACCAGTCCACAAAACAGTGCCACCCCTGTCTGTGTGGGTGTTCCCACTAGACATGCCCAAAGATTTGTCTCCTAAGTAATTCCAGGTGCTTATCGACTTGATTTAAAAAAAATACGCTAATCCTAACACCATTACCAAGAAATTATCGCTGACAAATCTTGATATTTTTAGCCTAGACCCTTTCTCTAACTGTGACGAGTCTGCAGGATACTCCCAAAGCACACACCTGCAGACTGGACATCCAGCCCCTCGGTTTCTGTGAGTGTTGGTGGCTGGCGGCATAGCCGTCATACCTGAAGTACCGAGGAAATGATGGTTCCTTTGGGGTTCACCAGCGTATGCCACGAGGGTTTTTGCTTTTGTTTTTTAAGCTCAGCTGGCCTCCTCCAGTGCAGGAAGATCTAGGGTCCCATGGGATCAGGTGGGAGCTAAGATTCCATTGAAAAGTCGTCTTCCTTCCCCTCGTCTGCTTTCCTCGCCCCCACAGCGCTTTTCTGCCATTATTAATAACACATGGATTCTTAACTCAGGCTACACTTAAAGGGAACCCCACTCTTCCCAGCCAGGGGATTTTAATTATCCCGAGAACCCGGGCTTTTGATCAAGAGCATCCAAGCCCAACCAATCACTAGCACTCACCTAGCTTCATAGTTTTGTGGTTTCCTATTTCTTTACACCCTCACAACAACTCGTTAAGAAATGCTAAAAGCCGTGTTTCCTGGGTTTAAAAGCCTATTACTTTATACATTTCTCTGTTGTCATGTATTTATACAATCATTAAGGCGCTGAAGAAAAACATGCATTATTCAGTTAAATTTTATTGCATTTTATGATAGGAAAGCATGTGCTATAGTAGAAGTCTTAATTTAAGGATTCATGGAGGGTTTGAACTTATTGATTATCATATTCCCTCCATTCTAAGGCACATAATTTAATGTTTTTGAAAGTATTAGAATCAATGAATACTTTTAGTGAATATTTTCACTCTCATCACACTCCCCTAAAAACCTATTAAACATTTTTTTTTATTCATCCACATGAACTGTAGAATCACCTCACTGTAATCCAAGGCATAGACCCCCATGAATAAAACTGAGGATAAAATTAAGTCAAGCCTATAAATTAATTTGGGGAAAATGACATTTTTATAACATTGAGTGTCCTTAAGCAATAATATGGTTTGCCTCTCCATTTATTCAAGTTTTTCTTTATTTCTCCCAATTGATCACTGTCACTTTCTCCATATTACATAATCCTTATTAAAGCTAGCCTTTATATCTGCATTGCTAATGGAAATCTGAGGTCTTTTTCCATTACATTTTCAACTAGATTGCTAGTATATATAAAGGTTGCTTTTATTTTTTTCTTAAATATTCAATTACGATACAGAACTACTTTCTTGTCACTGCTATTGTTCTTCTGTTGGTCATTTAGTATATATAAGGTACACCAATAATTGTGTCACGTGCAAACAAAAATAATGTCACTAGCTCTAGATTTTATTTCTGATCCATGTCTCATTGCATTGACCATAGCATCTGTAATATTTTATTTATTTATTGTACTACTTACTTCGCGTCTACGTGAGTCAGTGGCGGGGGGGGGGGTTACCCACACACTTTGGTGTGGTGTATGGGTAAGAAGACAACTTGTAGGAGTGGGTTGTCTTTTTTTCACCAGGGGATTAAACTCGGAGCGTCAGATTTGGTGGCAGGCTTTTTGTCCACTAAGCCATCTTGCCAGTGTAGCATCTATAGGATTTTAAAAATGGAAGCAACAGAAAGGATTGTGACTGATCCTGAACTTTCACTACTAAGTGGGAAACTGAACATTTAATATAGGTATTTTACCTTAAAATGGGCCTGCCCTAAGTAATTAAGGTGTTTCCACCAGTGATGGGTTCAAACAGTACCTAATGCAACTTAGATGTTCCTTACACCAGACTCGGGATGATATGAGAAAAGTGCTGTTACACTCTGGAGTAAGGGAACCTGGAATTTAGTATCAGCCCTGTTCACTTTAACTTTGGCCAACTCAGCCAGGCTCACTCACCTCCTGTTTCTTTAACTGTAAGATACTAACATTAGTGACATCTATGCCCTGTGATTTCTGATTAATATAGTTTGTATTAAGCATCTAACATAATGATGATCACACAATAGGTAGCAATTACTCAGCATTTCCCAAACATACTACTTTGCCATATCAACAAACTTAATCTGCTATTATTTAATTTAGACTTGATCCATGTATTTTTATTTTATTTTTTCTGAGAACTTTATGCATGAATAGTGTATTTACACCATTTACAACCATTCTTCTATCTCCCCTTCAAATTCTCGATCATTTTCTCCACTCCCTATCAAAATCATAACTTCTTTTGTAATTATTATTGATAAAAATATGTGTGTAAATGTAAATAAGACCTTCTGAGTCTACTCAGAGTTCCTAGTATATATGTGATTAGGGCTGACCACTTAGAATTCGATAACCTGTGTAGTTTATAAGAAAGCACTGTATTTTCTCTGTTCAAATCACCTGGGGGATAACAATGCCCAAGTCATTTCCATTGATGTGTAAACCACAGGCAAACACTGTATAAGAGGTGTACTCAGGAATCCATCTAGACTCAAAGCACTGGACAACTTATTTCCAACCCTGCTCAAGGCCAGTGACCATCACGGTGGACACTTTCAATGGTCCAGGTTTGTGCCAAGCAGTCCTTGGTCATCATTGAATATGATCATCTCAAAAACACTGTGGAAAGGAAATTATTCTCCCCAAGGGAAATTAAGCTAACAAGTGGGCGTCCTGCCTAAGGTCACATCCTGCCTGGCCTCTGGTGGCACAAGCAAAAGCTGACTCCAAAACAAATCCTCCCTTAGCTTTCTAAAGAATGGCTCTGTTGTGGTCCATAATAGTTGTGATCCCATTCATGACCACCAGCTTTATAAAGAGCAGTGTAAACAAATGCTGGCATTACTATCTTTACAAATAGCCATTCTAATTGAGGTGAGAGGATGTTGTTACAGGTTGGATTTGTATTTCCCTGTTGGTTAATGATATAGAGCTTTTTTTTTTTTCATTTATTTCTTGGCTACTTATACTTCTTCTTTGGAGAAGTGTCTGTTCAAAGCTATCCCACTTCCAAGTACATGTCCAAAGGACGTAACAGTAGCCCACCTTATGTCTACTGTTGACACCATTCACAATAGCAAAATACAGGGACTAAATCTAGATACTCAACAAGAGATGAACATGTAAAGGCAATGTGGTATCTACGGACACTGGAATATTATTCATCTACAATAAAGAGATTTTACCAACAAAGTGTTCTTCCAGCAGAATAAATGGGACTGGTGGGTATCACGTTATATCAAATAAGACAAACATCAAAGAGTACACATAGTCCTTTTCTTACGCAGGACCTAAACAAAGTCTACCTGGATGTAAAGTCTGAGGATGGTAATGTGGTCATGGTGGAGAAGGAGGCTGTATTTGATCAGTGTGTGTGGTTATGCAGGTGTTGAAATACCACGCTGAACTCTGATATACGAGTACATATTAATCAACAGTGTAAAAGACAGCACTTTCAGGGATCATTAATTTCATTACTTTGAGAAGGCTCTCTGAACACGGACAATACCAGAAAGCGTGAACAGGAGTCTCCGAATTCTCTCTAGTGCTCATCTCACTGCACCTGCTATTTGCAACTGATACCATCTTCTCCTCTTCTGGGAGGGCAAGAGGGAAAGGGTGCCTGCCACCTCAGTGTGAAAATAGAAAATGATGATAAAATATTTTTAACCACTACTAAAATAAATTCTTTTATATGCTAAGCAGTGGTGTCTCCATGAAGAAACAACAGCTTAATTATTTCTTTATTCATTTTAAACAACTGGTAGTGCTCTACAGATAATGAGCTTCTTAAAAAAATTAAACATATTAGAATTAAGTAGTATATTATAATAAGTCTTAGAATATAAATCTCTAAATACATATTTTATTTCTTTTAGCATAGTATAAATGTTGTGCATTTATGCTAACTTTCTCTTTTTCTAATTTATAATTGCCAGACTTATTTATTATATTGTCATCTATAAAAAACACCTCAGGTTTTTGTATCAATTTTATTTTATTCTGTTTTCTGAATAAGTTCTGCTTTCATCTCTACTGCTTTCTTCCTCCTGGTTTATTTGAATCAGTTTTGAGTCTCTTTACCTTAATACTTTATACTTTTTTGTGTGTGTTTTCATGTAAATTTTTCTTAATTTTTTTATTTATTACAATTTATTCACTTTGTATCCCAGATGTAGCCTCCTCCCTCAACCCCTTCCAATCCTGCCCTCCCTCCCTCTTCTCCTCCCTAAACTCTATCCTGTTCAAATTAAAAATAACAAAGCATAACTTCCATGCACATAAAACTTTGGCTATTTCTAAGAGTTTTAAAATGCAGAGATATAATTTTCCTAATTTCCAAAATAATGTATAATCACAGTGTTGATGTTTTCTTGGCTCTAAAAATATGAGAGATTTTTTTCAAGGGTTTGGAACTTTTATTGGTACTCTTTGCTAATCTTATTTTTCTTTTATCCCTAACACAGAACTTAACTGGATAGCCTCCTCAGCAAATTTTTGGTTTTGGTAAGGTACTATAGGCTGATTGCTGGTAAATACTCCAGGAACAATGAAAAGAAATTTCTATCTCCATTTGTAAACATAAAAATAATTCAAATTCACCAAAGCAAAGATCAGTATTATTTTCATCCATTTTCTCTTCAGCATTTGCCAAAAACTGTATAAAGGTCCCTTGGGTTGTGGGAGCTACAGGGGGCTATTTGATTCTGTTGTCTTCACATCTAAAGGATGCAATGTATATCCATCCATGGTGATCCTGGATCATGTAGAAAAAGCATTCCATGCCCCCACCTATGAATATAAGAAAGTTTGTGAGTTTATAATTGATCTTTTAATTCACTGAGTATATTCATGTAGATGGAAAAGATTTATTTGGCTTATACTTCCACATTACTATTAACCTCTGAAGGAAGTGAGGACAGAAATTCAACTGGGCAGAAACCTGGAGGCAGGAGCTGATGCAGAGGCCACAGAGGGGTGCTACTTACTGGCTTGCTCCCCATGGCTTGCTCAGGCTGCTTTCTTACAGAACCCAGGACCACCAGCCCAAGGATGGTTCCATCTGCAGTGGATAGAGCCCTCCTTCACTGATCACTATTTGACAAATGCCTTAAGCTTGGGGTGGTTGGTGCATGCCTTTGATTCCAGCACTCAGGGAGGCATAGGCAGGCCTATCACTATGAGTTCAAGGCCAGCCTGGTCTACAAAGTAAGTCCAGAACAGCCAAGGCTACACAAAGAAACCCTGTCAGAGAGAGACAGATAGAAAGAGACAGAGAGAGAGAGAATGCCTTGCAGCTGGGTCTCATGGAGGCATTTTTTTCAACTGAGGCTCCTTCCTCTCTGATGATTATAGCTTACATTAAGTTGACACACAAAAGCAGCCAGTACACAAAGACTCATCCTAGTGTCTTTTATTAACTATCCCATATTTTCTCAACAGTGTCTTTTTCTTCTGAATCTTATATTCCCCTTTTATGCCTCTCCTCCATCTCTGAAGATAGCCAGCTTTGCTTTCTTGTGTGGTTCACACTTGATCTTGAGGAGATCCAGTCAGGCATGTTGCCAGTAAATCTCACATGGTTCTTCTTTGGTACTTGCTAATAACTATGTTGTTGCTATGAGAACTCATGAGCAGAGTTCTCATTCATGAATGAAGCAGGACTTCATTCACTTACAATGAATTCTGATTAATATGCAAATCTTTTGTCTACTAGACCAGAATAGGCTCTGGGTCTTCACTGCCAGGCCTTCTAAATGTATGGAAAGGGATTTGTTCAAGAATAAAGTTTACATAGACTTCTTGTCTTTGAGAAACACAATGGAGAGACAATCCCCAGCATACAACTGTCTCACAGAACTATCTGCATGCCCTTAGCCAATTGATTTCATAATCCCATATTGCAATGGGCTGCATGTGTCCCCCAACTTTACATGCTAAAGCTTACCTACCAGTGTGCAGCAGTAGGAGGTCATGCCTTTAAGAAATGGCTGTCATAAGGGCAAAGCCTTTGTGGATAAGATCAAGGTCCTTAGAAAAGGGTGGAGAAAGTGAGGGTGAGTTTGTTCTCTTATTTTCTTCCACCGAATGAAAAACATGTCTTTTCCTCTTCAGAGTCAAAGCAACAACTGTGATGTTGACCCAGATTAGATAAATAACCCCCCCAAAAAAAAGGTTAAATGCTTTTCCCCTCTTGATTAATTCATTTACTAGGAGCTAAGAGTTCACACAGTAACAGGAGTAGTGGAACAAGTTTCACGAAGAAATCCTGAAATTTATTGAGCCCCAACCAAAAGCACATGAATTTTTGCTCCTCTAGCCCATTCCTTCCTAAAGTTCTGTGGGCTTTATCCTAGCACTTACTTATGACATTTTGTGTCACAATTACCAGTACAGGAATGTCACCACCCTGTGTGTGTCTATCAGTCACTAATAAGCCAATCATTTGGGTGTGTGTCCATATCCCAATAGGGATCCATGTGAATCCTGGGCAACAGTGATGTCTTAACTTTCATAGCCCCAGTACAGATATTCAGTTCTCACCTGAAGGATGAGCAAGGAAGTAAACCAGATGAATGAGTCCTGGCCAGGTAGAATTGGCAGGCCTCTAAGCTCACTAACCAGAAACAGTGAGTATAGCTCAACAGTGTAGGGTTGGGACAGAAAAGAAATGATGGAGACAGGGCATGGGGTAATATCAAAAAAAGCTGCTTTCCAAAGTAAGCCCGAGAATGTCAGAACAGATATTACAGGCTACAGTATGAGCCAGGAAGCCACGCAGGAAGAGGGGCAGACACTGGAGGACATGACATTGCCTCTATTAGCATCAACTGTGTGATTCCTGAGACAGGGTATTAAAAAATCAGAGCCAGGGTAGATGTGAAGCAGACCGTCCCAAAAGTGTTACTACATTGGCACCTCGGAAATGTATCCTGGAAAGGAGTGTTACCATCAACCCCATCAATCCTTAGCCAGAAATCCCTCTCCCTAAAATTACCCCAGGTGAATAGGACTTGAAATTGCACAGACACATGCCTTCAGAATACACTCATCACTTCTGTCTGAGAGCTTGGACTACTGCCTTTTTTTTTTTTTTTTCTTTTTTTTTTTTTTTAGCAGTTTCTTCAGCTGTAAAGAGTATAATAGCACCTGTGTCCCAGGGCTTTGTAGAGGATTGATCCGCATATAAAGAGTCAACCCCAGCAGAATCATTCGATAAATGTTGGTTTCCACCCCGCCTTCACAGAATACCTTGTAAGTCTAATGAGGGTGAAACGGGAATGCTTACTTAACAATTTAGAGTGAGGCAGGTCTGGCGAGCAGACGTGCATTCCTGATTTCATTATGCGCCAGAAGATGAAAACGAACAGCCCTGCAGTCACGCCCCATCCCTCGAAGCTAGCTGCCTCTTTGCTGAGGGATTTACGTTCTGCGTGATTAGGCCTGAAATGGACAGGAAGCTTTATTGTGCTCGGCTGGCAGGCCGTGGAGTAGCAAATTGATAAAGACGCCTGGGTCAGAGGCAAGCTGGGTGGTTCCTAATTTATAGCAAGGTATCCAGTTCCATTACTCAGCTCCTTCCTTCCTGCTCCTGCCTCCCCGCCTTTGCAACCAGACCCTTCTCTTCCCTCTCCTACCAAATGGTGACTTATTTATAGGAAAGAAGAAAATTTAGTGATAAAGATGAGGCATGAGCCAAGCCCACAGCAAGTAGATTCCCAGGCAAGCAACATGCAGTAATTTCACACAACAAACGTGTTGAGCACTCTACGAGGTGTTGGGATGTCGATGACGAAAGCACATAGGTTCAATATAGCTCCTAGCCACTAACCTTTTTTGTCTCTTGTGTGTCAGGGTCAGGGAGAACACCAGTTCCTGCCTCCAAGATAGTAGATGCTCAGTTTTTTGTTTGTTTGTTTGTTTGTTTGTTTGTTTTTAAAGTAGCATTTATTATCATTGTTGACTACCTAGTAAAATAGGACTTTCTCTAGAGTGCCAGCTCCCAAATAATAACACGGAGATTTTTATTAATTATGAAAGTTTGACCTTAGTTTAGGCTTCTTCCCCAACTAGCTCTTAATTTAAATTATTCCATTTATACAAATCTATTTCTTCAGCACCTACACCTGTTTCTTCCTCCGTATCTGGCTGGCTACCCTTTTCCGCCTGATTCTTACCCACAGTTTCTACCTCTCCAGAAGTCTTTCTTGTCTCTCCTTTGGTATAGGCCATTCAGCTCTTTGTTAAGCCAATAAGAAGGCGAGGGACAAGTGATGCTTGACAATATCAAAGTCTCTCTGTACTCATCTCTCTGATGGTACATAAATCAGCATTTGAATATACCAAGACAATCTTTACAGCGTGCACAAAAAGATCACCCAACAACCGAGGCTCTTAGTCTTCAAACCTTGGCACCACCCTTTTCTCTTTTCAGTGTGTGTGTGTGTGTGTGTGTGTGTGTGTGTGTGTGTGTATGCTTTCATGTGTTTATGTGTGTCACCCTTGAGTGTCATTCCTCAGGAGCTATTCATCCTTATTTTTGACACAGAGCCTCTCACTAGGAGCTAGGGCTCACCAATTAGATTAAGCATGCTGGCCAAGGAGCGTCAGCCACTCAATGTCTGCAGAGCATACATCACCCCTGGCTTAAAAAAAAAAACAAAAAACAAAAAACAAAACTGGGGTGCTTGGCGTTGAACTTGGGTCCTCATTCTTCTGCGACAAGTACTTTACTGACTGATCTAGCTCCTTCCCCTCTTAACATCTATCATTTTTCTGGATTTTTTTATTGATATGCTTAGTCACTTTTTTGAAATTTCGTACATGTATACAATGTAGGGTGAATATATTCACACATGCACCCCCTTTACCCTCTCATGTCCCCTTCCTACTGACAGAGATTCCCGTTTCTCTTCCTAATTAGTCTGCCTCCTGAGTTTTTTGTTTGTTTAGGTGAGGCCTTGCAGGTAGCCAAGGCCGCTGTGTGCTCATGATTACTTTGATCTGTCACATCCAACAGACAGTCTTTCATAGAACTCTTCATCCTCCTCCTCGTCTTTTTCCTTTTTGCTCTCAGGGCTTTGGAAAGGATGATATAGATTTCTAATTTAGGCCTGACCACTCAACAGTCACTTACTCTCAGCACTCTGAGCAGTTACACATCTCTCTCCTAACTGTAGTCCATTGTATTAAAAAAAAAAAAAAAAAAAAAAGCCTTGGCCAACAAGGTGTAGACCTAGTCTGAGGGTACAAGTATAAATACTAAGTGCCTACTAAGCTTGACTGCATGTCCACTTAACATAATATCAGTAGTAAGTACTCCCCAAGGTGGGGGCTATGAGCTCCTCAACTATAGTTTTTTTTATTGTTGTTGTTTACCAAATTTGCCTTACTAGGTATGCATTCCTTCTCCCGGAGCAGGCCTCAAATCCAAACAGAAACCGACACTGTCACACCAGCAGGCAAAGTTTATCTAAAGGGTCAGTATAATTGTACACAGGATTGAAGCTAGGCAAGACCATTGACGCTTTTTCTTTTCTAGCAGCCTGAACAGCATCTTCTATCACTATGGATGCTAGCCGGTGGGGAGGAAGCTTGTAGCCTAGTTTCAGCTTGATTTATCTATGTGCCAAATCAAATGCGAGTAGTGTCTTCAGCCAATAGAGCCTTACTGGCTAGTCCAAGCATTAGCCTCTGTTGGTTTAGGGATAAGCCTCTTGGGGTCTCCTGACTGACAACTCGTGGAGAGATAATCCTCCCCTGGCACTGAATTTCCATTTAGAAAAGCAAAAACAAACAAACAAAAGCATGTGGCCTCTGCGCACAGGATTATACACTCTGGAAGGTAGCATCTTTTTTAGGAAATCCTTCCCAAGTGATCCCTCTAAGGCCCTAAATGCCAGGTTTGCTAAAGATATCTCAGCTTCTCTCAGGGCAACCGTGCCGGCTAGGTTTTTTTGTTGTTGTTGTTTTGTTTGTTTGTTTGTTTATCAGTTTGACATAATCTAGGGCTATCTAAAAGGAGGGAACCTCAATTAAGAATATGACTCTGTAAGATCTGGCTGTAAGGATGACTGATGGGGGAGGACCCAGCCCATTGTCATTGATGCCATCTCTGGTCCTGGGTCCTATAAAAAACAAGGCTGAGGAAGCCATATGAGAGAGCCAGTAAGCAGCACCACTCAGCTCCTGCCTCCAGGTTCCTGCCTTGATTGAGTTCCCGCCCTGACTTCCCTCAGTGATGTACTGCTACCTGGAAGTGAAAGCTAAATAAACCTTTTCCTACCCAAGTCGCCTTGGTAATGGTGTTTCATCACAGCAGTAGTAAGCCTAACTAGGACAGCAGCTGTCCAAAAGGGAGATGATCTGAAAGAGAAGGAAACCTGAACATTCACCAAGAGACTCCTTGGGATCAGACAAGATGGCAGCCTTTTCACTGGGCTTCCTGCTTGTACACTCACTGTTTCCTAGAATAAAATATGTTTTAAATATGGTTCTGAACTTACTATAACCTCCACTAAAATCCCCAAGCTTCTTGAGAGTTGCTATATGAAGTTAAAATCCTCAGTCTGTCTGATTCCAAGGTCATATACCTCTCACCTCCTTAATCCATCTAGATCACGTTTCTTCCAAGGAATCAACTTTCTCACACCCTCTGCTTTTGCTCACATAGATTTTTATTAAAATTGTTTTGAGTCTTCTCATTAATTTACAAAGGACTGACATCTTGAAGCTATCGATTGACACATTCTATACTAGGACCACACCATATCTCTTTATTGATTCCAGCATTTTTCATGACATCCAGTAATATGATTTGCCTTCATATAGACCTAGTACACTTCTAGTTAATACTTAATAGTTTTTTCCTCTTTTTGACATTATTGTTACTATTATGAATCAGATCTTTCACATATTACATTCTCTAATTGCGTGTTTCGGGTCAATAGAAATGCTATTTTTTTCTCTTATTCATCTTATATCCAGCTACCTTATTGAACTCTGCTTGTCACATCAAATATCTTCAGGTGAGTCTCATGAATTTTATAAACAGCCATCCAGCCATCTATAAATCATGACTTTTCAGTTCAAGCAAATATGGTAAATTCATCATAAAAATAATGAGGCGTGTCTTCAGACCTGTTATTTACTAATTCAGCTCATTAACAAAAAGAGTCAGAGCCTCAAATGCTGTGAGGCTATATTACTTTCTATGAACCTCAGTTCAATACTTTATGTTAATTTGCTTAGCTGTATATGGGTTAAAGCTTACAATGCTTCTCTTTTTACTTCAAGTGGTTTATATGTTAATTCATCAATTCAGAATACCTCTGTGTAAAAACATATATGCATGTACTTAAGTATTATTATTAAGTTACTAGGAAATGTTGTTCTGTCACAATTTTTTAATTAATTTTTTTATTTATTACAATTTATTCACTTTGTATCCCAGCTGTAGTCCCCTCCTTCATCCCCTCCCAATCCCGCCCTCCCTCCCTTTTCTCCCATGCCCCTCTCAAAGTCCACTGATAGGAGAGATCCTTCTCCCTTCCATCTGACCCTAGTCTATCAGGTCTCATCAGGACTGGCTGCATTGTCTTCCTCTGTGGCCTGGTAAGGCTGCACATATGTTATGTCTTTGTTCCCTCTCCCTCCAACTTCTTCCTTTTCCTGTTCTCCAACTTCCTGTTACAAATCAATTTCTCTTATTTATTACCTGTTGTTTGTTTAGTGTCTTTACAAAATTTAAACAGAACCATCCATGTGATCCTGATTTTTAAATGTACCATCAGAAGGTTGTGAGCTCACAAGATACATAATTTTCCAAACTTGTATAAAAATTCAAAAATTATAAAACAAATTTGTTTTTTCACTCAAAATTGGCATGCAAATGTGTTGATATACATACCTGTGGTTTCTTTTTCTTAATTTTTAAAATTATAAAAACAAATTGTGTATTACATATTTTTCCATCTAACTAGTATAACCAGTATTTATCACAGTTCTAAACAAATCTTTCTTTACTTTTTTAGTCTATGCCTCATCCTATCTACAATACCTGGCAATGCCTAAATCACCATAATTTCAACTTTTCCAACACATTGTGTAAATGAAATCTTATAAATCATAACATTTTGGATCTTCCTCTCTATTATGTATCACTTTTTTTCTTGTCATACTGCATTGGCTAGACTGCCATTGGAAGTTTACTTGTGCCTATCTTAGACTTCAAGATTCTAAATAACAGGGATAGTGACTCCAACCCCTAGCCATTCTTTTGTCAGTATAGGTATTTACTATCTGTATTTGCGTATACAAAGAAACTGGTCTTAATGGCTGGGCTTCCTTTAGGCCTACCTTGTGTTTCCCGTAACACCAAAACATTTCCTGGAAGAAGGAAATGCCTCAAGTGCCTCACTGGCTCTTGGGCCTGGGAGGAAGTACTCAGGACTCATTAATTAACTTGTCAAGATGCAGGAAAAACTCCACCTATTACAGGCTTACTGTGCCACATGGAACTGTCAGTCTCTAATTAGAATTAATTAGCTAATGTGGGTTTCAAATTTGGAAGACAAGAAGCTCTGCCTGTGTGCTCATTTGGTGTTAATTATCATGGAAATCTGTTTCAACCTAAAGATTTGCTCAAAGCACTGAGACAATCCTTCCCACACAGACTCCAGGAGGTAACTGATGTGATGCTGGCTGACATTCAACAGGGCTCTCTTGAGACAAGATCTTGAAGGAAAGAAGAGTTCTCTTGGGACCCCTAAGACAGGAATTCTAAGTTCAACAAACAAATGAAAACCAATTTGGAAAAGGCTGGGGCTTGAACTCCTCAGAAGACACACCAGAAAGGCACCCAAACCACTTGAGAGATCCTTTTAAGGGGTCCTGACACAAAAGACACAGCTCCTCCTCCCTAGACTGTGTGGCATGACTGCTTCTTACACTTGCCAAGATGGAAATGTAAGGGCCTTCTTCTTGTAAAAGAAATTTATTAAAATTCACAGTGAAAAATATCTTAGATTATGTGTCAGAGATTCCTCCTCATCTGGTTTTCCACACTAACCTCCCATTACATGTGAGATTCACAATCATTGATGCCTGCTCCACACCTCATCTGGATAAGGATATAGCACCTAAATGTTTATGGCTCCCAGAAAGACCTGCTTTTTTGGCTTTAACTATGGCCAAAAAGGAGGAACTGGTTGGAAAAGCATAAATGACAGGAACCTTGAGAGAAAATGATCACATCAGTTCAGAGTTCTAAAGGGCCAAGGAAAAGTTACTCAGACACACTGCAACTTAAAGATACTTTAGAAGATCCAGATGAAGATTGGCGTAAGGATGTGACAGAGAACAGCTTGGGACAGTTCTCAAAGCCTCAAGTTTGGCCACTTCTGACCCCAGGGAACAAAGAATGGTCCATAAAAGGAGATCTTGCCAGAGACTTGGGTTTCTAAAAATAAAGCAAAAGTAGAAATTTAGAATATCACTGAAGGGTGGCACAGATAAAAATGGATATGGAAGCTAAAGTCTCAAAGAGCAAGACTAAAATTATGTTCAAAAGATGATACATTTGTAGCAAAGAATGAAGTAGTGAAGGTGGGTGCTTGAGTTTGGGGCTGATATTTCTGTTTTCTAGCTCTCCCACCTCTCTACCCTTTCCTACTCTGCTGATTGCCAGGCTCATGGGCTGTGTGCTGTATGTCCTATGTCCGCGACTCTTGCTCTCCCATTTTTGGAAAGGTTTATATACACTGAATAATCTAAAATGAATACAGCAAAACAGACACTAGGCAGGATAGAAAGACAGGGAAAATTAAAGGGACACAGCAAAGATTCCCCCACCCTGGAATCTAGTTGAAGTCTCCTATCAGCTATGAGTCAAGAATTCTAGGACAACTACCATCTGCTGTTGATGCTATGAGCAGACAATATTTCTTTTATATAGAAATATTTTACATAAAAATGTTAAAGTAGCAATGAGTCATACTTAACGCCTAAGCATATATGACCTTCAAGGGTGGCCTTCTTCCTTTCCTATAACCTTTGCTGTAAGCCTACAGTTTTCTAGGAATTTCACCAGAACATTCAGTTACAGTAAAAACACATCTCAGTCCTTTTACAACCCTTTAACCTATGTTTTTACCATACAAGATTGTAGTCCTATCCAACCAACACACATCAGGAAACACATTCTAATACCGTTTACCAAATGGAGCAGTGCTCTTCATTGCATGCCAGAGGAGGGCATCAGATCTCATTATAGATGGTTGTGAGCCATCATGTGGTTCCTGGGAATTGAACTCAGGACCTCTGGAAGAACAGACAGTGCTCTTAACCACTAAGCCATCTCTCTAGCCCCCTCATTCTATTTTTATAGAAGAAACTAATACTAGTTTGGGACAAGAGAAACCCCAGAAGAAAGCAAAAGCCCCATCGAATACTCTCCAGGATGGCTATGGAACTTTCATTGAATGAAAATTCTGTATAATTTATGCAAAGTTGAAATTTGCAAAAGTCCAGCATGGCTGAAGATGCTTCCCATGGCCCCGCTGTTCCAATTCATGGTGGGTGTGTGATACCTTACTTCCAGGAACTTTGTAGGAGTCAAGAAACAAAAGCATCTCACCAAATGTACCAGAAGCTCTCACTCCCTAGTGGGAACAAAAGCGACCTAGCAGTAATACAGTATAAACAATAAATAAATAAATAAATACATCTTAAAAATAAAAAGATAGAATGAGCCTAGCAACACATAAGGTACAGTGGGTCTCTTAGGGTTTCTATTGTTATGGTAAAACACCATAACCAAATCAACCTTTTTTAATTACACTTTATTCACTTTGTATCCCTCCATAAGCCCCTCCCTCCTCCCCTCCCGGTCCTGCCCTCCCTCCCCCTTCTTCACTCATGCCCCTCCCCAAGTCCACTGAGAGGGGAGGTCCTCCTCTCCTTCCTTCTGATCTTAGTCTATCAGATCACATCAGGAGTGGCTTGAGGATGAGAGGGTTTATTTCATCTTACACTTCCACATTACTGTCCATTATCCAAGGAAGTCAAGGCAGAAACTCAAGGCAAGAACCTGAAAGTAGGAACTGCAGCAGAAGCCATGGATGAATGCTGCTTACTGGCCTGCTCCTCAGGCTTGATCAACCTGCTTTATTTTACAGCTCAGAAATACCTGCCAAGAGGAGGCATCATTCCTAATGAGCTGGACCTTCCATACTAGTCATTAATCAAGAAAATGCCCCCCAGGAATGACCAAGGACATTCTAGTGGAGGCATTTTCTCAATTAGGACTCACTCTCAAAAAAAAAAAATCTAATCAGGACGGTGGGTTATAAGTCTTACAAAAACATTGTAAAACAGGAAATATGTCTGTCTGTGTTCAGAATGTTCTTTTTACCCATTAGAAAAGGAATTTTCCTAGCAGAGACCTAAATGGTTCTACCCCAGCAGTGAATTTCCTGTTACTGAAGATATTCAAATATAAATGTTGATGATAAATCCACCAGAAATGGGTGACTGGAGAGCCCCTGAGCCCGTGAGATCTTTGAAAAGGGTTTTTTTATTTCCTGGCTGGGTCTGGGCTCTATATTCCAGCCCCTTGTGCTCTAGCTTGTTTCCCTCACTCACCTCTCAGCGCAGCACTCCTAACCTGCCTTGTACCCTATCTATCAGGGTTGTTCTCTTCTCATTACCTCTGGGGCATGAGGGTACAGAACAGCCTTTTCCTGTGACTACCTCACTTTCTCTCCCCTAAATTGCTCGTGCTCTGTACTCTCTGCCGCCAGTCCAGTTGCTTCTCTGAATGTCTATGTTCACACACTCTATTGGTTATTTTTCTATTACCGTAATAAAACATGGCCAAGGCAACTTATAGAAGAGTTTGTTTAGGCTTACATTTTGAGATGGAGAGAGTCAGTTATAGAAAGGAGGCATGGCAGCAAGAGCAGGAAACTAGGAAATCACACATTCTACCAGAAATACAAGTAGAGAGAAAACTGGAATTGGAGTGAGGCTATAAACCCTCAAAGCCCATCCAGTGGCAAACATCCTGTTGGCTATTGCTGGATTACTAGATTATTGGTTTGCTGGATATTCTGACTATGAGGATTGCACTTGCCCCTAAAAACCTGAAGCCCTTAACCAGCAGGAAATAGTCTAAAGAGGCCTCTGTCCCTTTTCCCTCTACCTTCTTTCTCTCCTACCTCTTGTAGGAAGGTTGGAAGAGATCAGGGTAAAATAAAAGTTGGAATGGTAGTAGATATAAAAACCCAATAGAGTAGCCCAAAAAGTATGTCTACAAACCAAGGTATTGTTGGAATTGAAAAATTCCCCCAGCTGGAGTTTACCACAGTCTAACTTCATTCTAGAAGGAGATTTAGCCTGAAGCCACTTGTCTTCATCATAATAGGAGGGGCAAGAAGAAGCTCAGGTCTGAGAGTAGTCAAGGGTGAAGGTACTAGTCTTAGATCCTTCATAAAGTGGACATGGTCTTCTCCAGATCTCCTCCCCTCACTGAGCTTGTTTCATCAATTTTAAGCAGAAAGGCTAAAATAAGAGATTTCCAAAGGTCTTTCTGATTTTATAAACACATTTTCCTTATTGTGTTCTGTTTATCTCTGTGAAACACAATTCACTCCAATAATCTACAAGAATTATTCTAATGTGGTCCTAGAAGCCAGTAGGTATACCAGCTACTATAAGACAGTCACTAGTTCCACATATATAACACATAATGTCCCCGCAAGACAGCTCATCCTTTGCATCTATCTTTGTTGACTCCAACCACCCAGGAACATAAACCAGAAACCTCAGGTTTCTTAGAGTCCTCACTCTTTGTCATGGCCCGCCGCTGGCCAATCACCAAGTTCTGTGCATTCTACCTACATAAACCCTTGTTTCTGATCTTCCTCCCCCAGCCCTACTGGCTGTGTCACAAGTTATTGGAGACCCTCTTACCCAGTTACACATACCTCCTCTACTACCAGCTGCCAACGTTAAGATCCAAACACAAAATGTATGTTCAACACCCTCCCTCAACTCAAGAACCTTTAGTGGCTCCCCATAGTCCAGAGAAATAAGACCTTCAAAGGCTTACAGCATGTCCTGCAAGGCTTTGCCAATCCAAATCTATATATTTGTCAAAGTATCAAGACAACTGTTGACAACATGGTACCTAACCACTGGCTCCTGAGCCAAGTTCTGTGTCAAATATCAAGAATGTCTCAAGTCTGGGTTAGTGAATTCCTCATGCCCACAGATGTCTCTGTTCATTTCTTCACTTCTAGAAACTTGAAATGTTCTGAATTCTGACACGTCTTCTCATATTCAGTATCCATGTATCACAACACTCAAATTAGAAATATGATTTAATTGACAGGAACAAAAAAAGTATGAAGTATCTGTCAAAAGAACTATGGAAATTCAGAATAATGTAAGGTAAGAATCTGATGGCAAACAACCAAGAACAAAGAGAAGCCATTGTGTAAACACATAACCATGAAACACCAAGCAGACTGTGGTCAAGATACCCAGAGTTAGAAATGAAGAAATGTGGTTTTGTTGTTGTTGTTGTTTTGTTTTGTTTGGGGGAGGGGTGGTATTGCTGCCTCTTCTTCCAGTTCATTCTACTTCTCTTTGACTATGATTAATATTAGGACAATCTACCATTCAGAATCTGCAGCCTTAGTTCGTTAATACTCATTAATAGAAAAAGTGCACGAAATAATAATCCTCAGTGTACTTGACACTTTATTTGATTAAAGTAATGTCATTCAATCACCTTTATCCTTGAGATTCAAGATCCAGGTAAAGACATCCATGGATTGGTACCCTCACTCGGATCCTATATAGTAAAAAAAGATAACAGATAATCAGTTATATGCAATGCTCTAAATACAGAATATTTTCTTCAAAGAAATGCTACAAGGCTGCCTGCAAGAAACAAAAGTAATTAGAACAGATTTAGCCTAGGGTTTCTAGAACAGATCTGGATTTTCTGAGCAGACAGGAGTGAACTTATAGTTATCACATCAATTTATGGGCATCTGAGGCTGGACTTGACTGCTTATGCAACAATATGCTCTGGTTGGATGAGTATTATTCATGAGTTTGGATTTTATTTTCTTCATAAACTGAAGGTGATGCCCTTTCCATGGACACATGCATTTACAGACAGGTGTGTCAAAATACAGCGAGCGCGTTAATAGTACTGGCCCTGGAATCGCAATGACCTGCACTCAGCAACTCCAGGCTCCCCTCTGTTTGCAGGGCGCCCCAGCTGTCTAAGTTGGAGGATGGCTACAGCAGGCCTTCCCTTCAGACTCCGGCTGAGAAAAATCCAACTGAACAATCCAAAGGAAGACCTGCTGAAAGACAATGCTCGTCAAACTTTCACTGTTGTTTTAAGTACACAGGTTTCTGTGTGCTTGCTTATCCCTTCTCTTGACTTAGCTTCCTGAAGGGCAGGAACAATGGCTTAGATCCTCACCCACTTAGCAGTAGAGTCACACCCACAGCTTTGCTGCAAGGAGGGGGCAATCAAGTCACAGGATTACACAGCCGAACCTGCAGTAAGTACTTGATAACTGTTAACTCTTCATGTTCTGGTCTGTTGGAACAACGTGCATGGCACTGGAAGTATGGAAACTCTTAAGCAGTGTTCCCAGTGAGAAGCCAAGGTCCAGGAGCTGATGGGAAAAACAATGGCTGGCCCTGGGTCAGGAGAGAGGCTTCCTGTCTGGCTCCCTACAGAGGCTGCTATGGAACACCAGGCATCTATCTCACTTTGCTCTACGGAGCTCTGTTAACTGAAAATAGAGTAGAGTGCAGAGCTCTTGAGCAGATTCCATTTTCAGACAGTTCATGCCAAGGCCATAGCATTGGGTGAACCAGCCTTCCAGGCCTGGGGTGCATAACCCAGAAAGTACACAGACCCTGAATAAAAATTGTTCAGGATTATGAGTGGAAGTGTGAAGACTAATGACAATTCTTGTCATTGTAAGCATATGGCCTTTCTTCCAAGACTTTAACTGGTGATGTGAAGCTTGAGTTACGTTTTCAAAGTGCGGTCCTTTGACTAGCATTATCAGCATCACCTGGATCTTGGCAGAAACACAAATTCCCCAACACCATACAAATTGTACTGAATCACAAGCCCTAGAGCTGAGGCTTAGCTGCCTGTGTTTGCAGCAGAGCTGAAGGGCTTTTAAACTTCAGCTCTGGAGTGCTTACTGATGAGGAGATGAACGGCATTGATTCAGCTGAAGCTGCTGGACCAATGAGTCTGGAAGTCTGTATTCAGGTCCTGACTCTAATGCTTACAAAGGACCTATTTCCTCTTCTCCTAATGAACATCACAATAAGCACAGAGAAAGAGAGAGAGAAGTCCTTCCTGAAAGATTGCAAGACCTCCAAAAATAACTATCAAGATTTAAAAGATGAAGAAAATAAAACCTAAGCCTCATATGGAGCTCTAGGAATTCTTGATGCCAGTAGTTTGCATATTTTCCCTACCCCACTAGTCAATTCTTTTCATATTTTCCAAAAAAAAAAAAAAAGCTCAAAGTTTCCCTTTTGTTTGTTTGTTGTTATTGTTTTATCTTTGCAGTTCTGATCATTTTATTCTGGCGCTTTGAAAACTTTCACATGGCATATGAAGTAGTTAGATAACCTCTTAAAATACAGATTCTGATTCTTGGGCGTAAGGTACAGGCTGAGATTCTGTGTGTCTAACAGGAATGGTTGCTGGTGGTGTTGGCTTGTGAACCACACCCTGAGCAGTAAGGATCTGACCAGCGTGGCCATTGCCCAGTTTCTACAGGATAAATCCCTAAGCTTTCTGTTGTATAGTTTTCATTCTATAACTTCCACAAAGACTCTGCACAGAGGTTAAAGAGGCTGGGAAAAAAAAATAAGAGTTCTTAAGGGACACAATACCTCAATAAATCTGGTACAAAATAGCCTATGTTCCCACTATGAAAGATGGCAGGTGGGGATAGTATGTGGAGAACATAATTGGCCAGAGAGTTGTGGAGAGCACTTCAGAAGATGTCAGTCACTGATTCAAAAGACAATGAGGAAGCAGCAGGTGGGTAGAGGATGAAGTGCACAACGAGACCTAAGTACACAGGGGTTCACTGGCTTGAGCTGCTCATAGATAATTAAACTGCATACACACAAGCCGCTGTTTAGGCATCTGGGTCTGGGCTCCAGCATGTGATCTGTGCTAAAATCTGGAATATAAAGGTCATACACATTCAGTAGCTGTCATTCAAGTAGATGGGTAGAAAATGAGCCTAAGTTCTATGGACAGCAGGGTGCATGCAAATTCCATACACATCTGCCCAGAACATCACAATAAACACATACACACTCACACACACATCTGTACTAAACATCTGTAGTCTTGCTTTTCTTATTCTCATTTCTCCCTAATATGATCCATCCTGGTGATTCTATAGGGCTTTAGTCTGGAGGGGAATTTAAGTATCCCCTCACTGGAAAATATATGTCAACGATTTTGAAAGCAATTGAATCGAGGTATGAACCTCAGCTTTGCCACTCGTCGGCTGCGTGACCTCAAGCTTGTTGACTCACTTCTCTAGCCTCTTGTTAGATATATGTAAAATAAGAACAATAATATCTATCTAGATGGAGAGAGGGGTTTCACATAATGTATGTACACCTGTGATGTGCTTCCATTACGCCCAGCTGGAGTCCAGGACATGAATGTTCTCTTCTGCCTTCCACCATTATAGCTGTCTCAGGCCAAGAATTAAATGATCAAATGGCACCAAAACTCAATCTCTGACCTCTACCTACATGCACATACACATGCGTATTCATCCTTACATATATCCATCCACACATATGCAAACATATATGCTTACGTACATATGCAAAAAGAAACCATGCAATTTTCTTTACTTTTCCCATGGCATTTGAATTTCTCCCTAGTTGAGTTAAACATCCATTTAAGTCTTCTCTTTAATTCAGCTTCTTTCAAAAGTCAAAGTGCATGGTCTACAGAGAAATCCAAATAGCTTCTGCATTTACCAGGATCATTCTCCATTTATCGAAGAGCAAAGTCCCATACAGGAGTTGTGTGTAGAGGCTACCTCTAGGGATGCTGCTGCAGAGATTTCCCTGGAGTTTAACAGACCTCAGAGGTCAATGCCGTCGTTACTGGCTTCATGCTGTCTTCTGCTCATCAGATAGCCACCTGCCAAGGACAAAGCACCAGTCAAAGCACTTGATATTGCATTATGGTCCAGAAAAGCAAAAAACAATTCACAGCAATGAGAAAAAAAAAAAAAAAAAAAAGCAGGTAAGTTTAAAAAGCAGGGGTAACTGCATGGCAAACAACATGGCCTTTTCTCTTCCCTATCCCTCTGGTTGTCCGCATTTATTTTGGATATAAGCTGGTTCTTCACCCACTGGCCAGATATAGTAAAGCTATTGTCACTAGCAAGCATCCTCCCAAGATCTGTGGGACTCTCAGTTCTAGAAATAGTCACATGCTCTTGGTAGTCACCCTGATTCCAATAACTGTAAGACAAAGTAACAAGTTTATGTCTTGATTGTTCAGATTTGACAGCCTTCAGCCCAAGTGCCAGTCCATAAGAGAGAGGCAGAGACAGTGTTTGTTTATTAATAATGTACCAGCTGTAATTACCAGGCCAATATCAGCATGCTTGCTCCATTCCCTTGCTCTCTGCCATATGCTTCCTTCTACCCTGAAGCTGCACAGAAGAATTTGCAAAGGCCCAAGCATTTCCCTCCAAATGTTAAGAAGCACACAGTCTACAGATCCCCCATAACAACTTAATTAACAGTTTGAAGTTACTTATATGTATGGTTATCTGATTAAAATTTGCCTTCTCAAGTGTAATTAATAAAATAAAATAAAATTTAAAAAAAAAAGCAACACCAAAAAAAAAAAATTGCCTTCTTTGAGCTGTGAACTGCATTCAAACAGAGTTAGTGCTTATGGGTAACATAGTAGGCCTTCAATTTCTACAGAAAGACTGAAGGAATGAAAGAGTGGAACTTCTCTTTGCCTTGTCTCTTCATACACCAAGCCTCAGCTATGTGAGAGTTGGTGGGACAGAAGCTGGGAAGATTTGGAGGTATGAGGAGTTAGACTAGTTTTAATCATTTGGATCATGAAGGTCAACAGTCAGACCTTATGGTCTGAAGGGGCTTTGAATCATCACATTCCCAGAATCCAGGTCAATGGTCCCAGTGTAGACAGAAGCTCGTGTCAATCCTGGCTGAATGAACATACACAGTATCTGCATTAGCCATCAAATTTGTTCTCAATCTGTTTGTCCAAGACCAGCATCTAGTGTTATGCTGTTTCTATCAATGCCTCAAATAAAATTACACTTGAGCGTACCAGTGCTTCACAGATCATTTCAGTGTCTCTCTATTCCAAAATGGCAGGCAGTGTGACCAAAAGTGGAATGAAAATCAGAGCAGGACAGGTAGACCAGAGTCCCAAGCAAGAGCAAGCATTAGTACACATTGCTGAGCCCCTCACCCTAAACTACAGCATTGTCTGACCTTCAGCAGCCCATCTCTACCGTTCTTTGCTTTCTGGATCTCTCTCATTATAAAGCTCACTTGTGCCCATCTCAGTGGTGGTCGAGATGGTGATAGAAAGTTGGCACTTCTCCCTACCCACCCCTCAGCAGCCCGGTTTTCTCTCTCTTTGTGTGATAACTCCAGCTACCACAGGTTTTAGAGTGCACACTTTATGGTCTAATTTTCCTTTCCAGGCCCTGCTCCTGCTCCCTTCCCTTGTTTCCTGAACTCAACTCTCAGATAAGCCATGCCTGTTTAAATCTTTGCTTCTGGATCTCCTTATGGAAAGATCTAAACTAGTACTGAATGATGTAACAGAGCAAAGACCTGAGGTGGAGAGACAGATGGTGAGGTTGGTGTTTGGAGGATCCGGAACAGAATTCAGGAGATAAGAACAGAGGAAGTGAGGCAGCTGGCTGGGAGTAAACTGGAGGGAGTCCCTGAACCAGGCTGAGGAGCATAGTTTCATCAGAAAGGTATTTCCCATAGTTGCCTGAAAACAGTGTTGCAGAATGGCTCTCAGAGCCAGAAAGAACCACCCAACACTGCCCCTAGCCAGTATGAGAACCCCTCCCACATCAGCCCCCTGTCTATCTGAATGTTCCCAGTAGAGTGAGCTCTCACTTGCTAACCAGGTTGCCTATTGGCCAGGTCTGATAACTAGTAACTTCTAAAAAATGCTTTAAAAAATCCTCTCTGTTTCTTAGAAGAAGCTAAGTGTTCTCCCACTTGAATTCCCTCAAGTATAAGCTATTTCCTTCCTAACCCCTGTCTCTCCAGGCTCAGTATCTCTCATTCCTTCATAATGCATGTATGACAAGGGTATTTGACCTGCCCCACCCAAGCCCCATTCTACCAATGTACTCTAAACTCTCAGATATGGAAAGGCTATTTCAGATGACATCCAACTTTTATCCATGGGAAAAAAATTAAAAATAAAAAAGCTTCCATGGTCTTGTAGAGGCAATCTCTGGTTCAAAAGCCCAACATAGTAACACACATCACAACCCTGCCAAACAGGAAGCTATCTATGTAGTCAAACACCTTCTACTACCTTGTTCATTATTCAGTCATTCACTTGGTGTCTTTCATTGCAAGGCACTATTTGATTTAATGCAGTATACTGATCTATATATTTTCTTTAAATCTCTTCTCTTATAGAGTTTATATTCAGCAGCAAGAATCAGCAAGCTCCTTCAAATCTAACCTGCTGCCAGTTTGGGGAAAGTTTTATTAAAACATAGCCATGCCTCTTTGCTCCTGCTCATTGGTCTATCTGCTTCCACTGAATTGAGGAGCTAAGGCTGAGCCTGCAGTAGCCCTCAAGGCTGAGCTAACTGTCTCCTTCCTCACAGAAAAGGATTGTCATCCCTTGTCTAACGCGTCAACTAGGATGGTAGCTTGAGGTATAGCAAGGATGAGATAAGTCCCCTGCTCTCCTAGGGCTTGTGTTCTAGAATCCCTACTATCTACCACATGATGGCTGGAACACTGAGGACTCCAAGATGAATAGTCACAGAATATTCCCTCATAAAATATCCTAGATGGAACATGATATACAATGCTTCCTGCCAGGCCCCCGATATACAGGTGAACCAGGCTGGTAAAACTCTTTATGCCTGTGAACTTCTCACTCTAGCTGGGTATAAGGCAATAAATAAACAAATAAATCAACAAAACATATGGCTTTGGGTCATACTACAGTCTACAAAAAAAAAAAGTAAGCAGCGGCTGGGATAACCTTGCAGCAACTTGCACCCTGGCTCCCTGTCCTCTTTCCGCCTGCTCTGGATACGCATGACAGCCCTACTATGGATGTAATCCTGCTAAATCCCATCTGTTGGGCTGGGCTTTTTTTGTCCCAGGCTACTGAGTTGTGAACAGGGACAGATCTTATCGGCCACAGGGGCATGACTGGCATCACTAGCTCTGTAAAGGCGGAGCCTACAACAATGTGCCTTGTGTGACCTCTCACCTCTTCCTTTCAAGAGAACGAGAGATAGGCATGTGGACCTAACACTTTAAAAGGATCTTTACCGCTTCGTTTAACTAACGCATTTTCCCACATACGTTCCTCTGCTCAAGCATTCTTTCTAATTTACCATTTTCCTTTTACAGCATGTTGTGTAGCGCTGCCCAGACGTGAGCTCATGGTGAGCAAAAGCCTCCCGGGTGGCAGGGAAAATAAGGCCTGGCCATTAGGGGGCTCAGTGAAGCGGCAGCTTCGACATCTTCCCTGCAGGAGGGAGAGCAGCCCAGTGCACCAGGCCGGACCCAGCTCAGTAGGACCTGGCTCTGAGATGGTGTTGTAAGCTTGGGAAACCCCACTGGCTTTGCAGGGGTTGTAGAACTCTCTCTCCGCACGTCTGGAATGTTCTAGAAATCTTAAGTTACCCTGTGGATGAAGGCACAACCACCTGTACCACGAAGATCTGATTTCCTTATGCATGATTTGTATCAGTTTTACAAATGTGCTGAGGAGCATCTATTGTGGGATACATTCAGAACTTAGACGCAAAGTATGCCTATGCCAAGCTAGAATGGTGCCTGATGTACACTCAAAATAAAATATAGATTGTTGTTTCTACTGTGATATCCAGGCACCACCTCCATTTATTCAGTCATTCATCCCTTCCAGTGTCCAGCAAACAGTGGTCAGGGTTCAGTGGTGTCCCAGAGATAGAAATGAACAAGATAAAGTGGGGAGGGGGCACGACTTATCAGAAATGAGATGTAGCATAGAGGACATGGAGGAGGTGAAGAGCCACTGTCTTACATTGCTCAGCGTGAAGTTATAGTTCATGGAGATCAGAAAAGTGAAGCAAGGGTCAGCAGTGGCAGGGATTGGTCCTTGGGAGGCTTTGGGAACTTGACAGATAGCATTGTCTATGACTTACCCAGAAACAATGTTTAGGAAGTTGGTACTCAGGGGAAGCTTTAGAAGGGCTTGGGGAGCCCCACATAATGACATGGGCTACCCAAGTATCTCTTCTCACAGATTGGACCTGATTCTCAGAGACCAAATCAGCAGATTTCTGGGGCTGTTAGCACAGGCATGCTTTCAGAGGGTCATTAGTCAATCAAAACCCTAGGGCCTGGGCTGGGAAGATGACTTTGTGATTAAAGTGCTTGCAGTACAAGCACAAGGACCTGAGTTCATATCCTCAGTATATTAGTAACTTACATTGTTGTGATAAAACATCATGGCCAAGGAAACTTGGAAAATAAAGGGTTTATTTGGGTTTATGGTTTTAAAGAGATAAGAGTCCGCCATGGCAGCAAGCAGCAGGCATGCCAGCAGGAACTAACTGCTGAGAGCTCTTGAACATCTTGACTAGCAAGAACAAAGAAAACAGAGCAAAGTAAAGATGCCATGAGTCTTTACACTCTCGAAGCCTGTCTCCTGTGACATATTTCCTCCAACAAGGCCACACCTCCTAAGCCTCCCCGCAAAGTGCTACTAACTCTTGGGGAACCAAGAGTAGAAATGTTCAAGACTGGAGGGGAGCATTTCTACTTCAAATCACCATACCCAGCAACTATATAGAACTATATAGATCGCCTATGCCTGTAATTCTAGTACCGCAAGCTGAGAACAGAGATTTCCTAGGATTTGCTGGCCAGCCAACTTGCTTGAAACAGTGAGCTCCAGGCTCAGTGAGACACTGTCTCAACAACAGTCGAAAGGCAAATTGTAAACCAATAGAGAAAGACACCCAACATTGATCTCTGGCATCCATGTATATGTGAGTGCGCACGCACGCACCCGCACACACACACACACACACAAACACCCCACAGATATATATAAAAGAAGACAAGAAAACCCCAGGCCCTAAACTGACTTGATTCTCTGCTTGAGAGGGACACAGGGCCATCTGACAGAACACTTGTTATTCTTCTGGGTACACAACAGTTTACAGAGATTATTCTAGATACAGACACAGGTGTAGGTGTGCACAGACCTCGTCAGTGTACTATGTAGCCAAGCTCCACCCTAAGTGCTTTATAAATATTCACTCACTGCAACTGGGAGGTTAGCTACCACTATTGAATTTTAAATTGAGGATAAATGGACAAAGATATAAAGTAACTTGCTTACAGGTTCACAACTATTAAATGTCAAAACTGGAATTCAGACCCATACAGTCTGGCTCTAAGGTTTTTGCTTTCTTGCTTGGTTTGTTTGTCGACTTTTGAAATACTGGGGTTCAAACCCAGGGTCTCACCTATGCTCTGCAAGCATTCCAAAATTGTACCGTATCCTCAGCTCTCGTTCTACTTTTAACTCTTGAGACAAGGCCTCAGTAAGTTGCCTGTGCTGCCCTTGAACTCACTCTGTAGCCTGGGACAGCCTTGAGTTTCAGGTCCTCCTGATTCAGCCTTCTGAGTAACTGGGTTTAAGTAGCATTGCCAGGCCTGGCTGTCTGTCATCTTAACTACTATTGTCTTGATGCCACTAGCACCAGTGGGACATCCTGGAGAAATGTGCCTGGGCCCTGTCCCCAGAACGTGCAGGCTCCCAGAAGAAGTGCATGTCTGCACAGGCAGCCCTGTCTTTTAACCCCAAACACAAATCTCTGCTTCCAGCCTTCGTGTAGACTTCAAGATCACACATTGGGAACAAGGGCAGTCCTCTGGCACGGCAGCAGGGACTGAAGTCTTGGCAACAGGATGTCAGCTGAGGCTGCTTAGGTGCGGGCCGCCTCCTCCAGCTTTATTAGTCCCTTTTAAAATAGATTCTTCTATTTCAAACACCTCCACTTGCCACTTGCTGCTCAGCTTTCAGCACATCCACTGTATTTCCCTGTCGTCAGGATCTGCCTTGTGGAATCACACAGACGCGCTTTACTGTGTGAAACAGCAGCCCCTTGAGAGAGAGCTTCCATTTCCTCTTGCAATGATGCCATTCTTCAGCTGTCTTGTTCTTAAAAGGTGAGCCTCTGATCACTGACTACCATAACCACTAAATTCAGCATTTAGATCACAGTTTCTGGTAGAGCTAGGAGTCTGTGGCTAATCATGTCACCTCACCCTTCTACTTTACAAATGGAGCAACTCAGAGAGGGAGGTGGGCTTGGCTGAGAACAACACACAGCAGAGCTAGGACTGAAACATGGGTCAGTTAACATGGCAAGTTGGAGGTTAGAAATAGCAACCATAACCATTCATCATTGTTACATTTTAAAAACAGGCTCTCTTCCTCATGTGGACACATGGCTGTCTGCTCATCAGAAAGGACCCTCCCCTTCAAAGCCATCTGCCTCTCTACACCTGGAACGTCAAGCTTTCTCATCCTGTAAGAGTCAAATTAAATGCCAGTGATGACTTTTTTGGGAGGTTTATCCAAACACAACAAGCAGGTTAGGGTGATGGCTCATTCATAAAAGGCCTGCCACAGCATGAGGATTCCACTTTTGAATCCCCAGCACTCCTGTGATGTGCCTGTAAATCAAGTGGATCCCTGGGGCTTTCTGGCTAGGCAACCTAGCTGAATCAGCAAGCTCCTGGCCAGTGGAAGACCCTGTGTCAAAAAGTAGAGAGCAAAGGAGGAAGACACCCACTGTTGCCCGCTGGCCTCTGCATGCACATCGGTGCACACCTACACAAGCATGTACATACACCACACACACACACACTCACACACTTGCACACTCGCAGCAACAAGTGCTGTTAGGCTCTCAAGTCAGTTCTGCAGTCATTCCAGCACTGACTCTGCAGCTCCTCCGTCTCCCTTGGGGTGACCGTTTCTTTTACAGATGGCAGAAGCAGGTTGGGATTACCTCAGCTATAGTAACATACTTCCCCAGAAAGAGGGCAATAAGCCAGGTATGGTGCTATAATCCCAACATTCAACAAGTTAACGTTGGAGGACTTTGAGTTTAAGGGGAGCCAAAGCTATATATCAAAATTCTGTCTAAAAACAAACAAACAAAAAAAAAAAAAAAAAAAAAAAAACAAAGGCAAAAACTAGCAGTGCTGAGAGTCCCCTAAAACCCATTTTGACTAGCCTCCCTCTTTACTAATTGATTAAGTGAGACTCAAGGAAGGAAAGTGCATATTTCTTTGAGACAGAAATGATACGTGAACAGGTGCACACAGTCCAGATAAACCTAATATGAACATCAGCCTCTGGATAATACTGCACAACTTGTTTTATTGTTTTGTTAACTAAACTTTCCCCCATTCTATGAGGAGTAGCAATAGAAATTTAGGACAATGTGCCCACCTCATCCTCTGTGGTCCGACTACATCCTTGATTCTGGTTGCACATCAGAAGCTCCCATGATGCTTGACAAACATTCATATTCTCAGGCTCCACCGGAGTGGATGAATCAAGTCCCCATGAATGGAGGCCCTGGCATCTGTGTGTGTTCAGAGCTGCACAGGTGATTCTAGGAGGCAGCCGGGGATAAGAAAGACAGGTTCTTCTGGTAGCCAAGAATCATATCCATGGATTTGGGCCATTGCAACCAAAATGGAATGCAACTGAGTTATTACATGAGCATTAAAGGCTTAATTCTAATACAATTAAAATACGAAGCTGAGAGAGTAGGAAGGATTTCTGAGCACGGGTGCTCTTTCTGCATCATACCCAGTATGCGCGGCGAGCTTAGAATATCTTCCTGCACCCTTGTTTGCAAAAAGCACATAATGGCGAGGCCTGGTTAGTAACACCATGCCTCACCAAAGGAAAGCGAGGATGTCCAAGTGTCCGAAGGACTGCTTGCTTATGTTATTGTGACTTAAGGAAAATAGAGAGTAAGTAACAGTTCAGAGTGAATTAGTCCTCCCACTTGGTCTTTCTCTCCTTTATCTCTGGTTCTTTCTTCTAAAATCAAAGGTGACCTTAGATATGAATTCTAAGCCCCAAGGTTTAAAAATTTTGTTGTTAGCTGGGTGCCGTGGCCCATACCTGTAATCCCAGCACTCAGGGAGGCAGAGGCAGGCAGATCTCTGTGAGTTAGAGGCCAGCCTGCTCCAGGACAGCCAAGGCTACACAGAGAAACTCTGTCTTGAAAAAACAAACAAAAATTTTGTTGTTGTTGTTGATCCTAGTTTCATGCCTGTTTTATGCTATAAAGTGCTCTGACCAAAAGAAACATGGAAGAAAGAGTTTGTTTGGTTTACAATTTTAGATTGCAATTCCACCACTGAGGGGAAGTCAAGACAGGAACTCACACATCACATCCACAGTCAAGAACAAAAAGAAATGGGTACACTCGTGCTGCCTGGTTTTTGCAATTCAGAATCCCTGCCTAAAAAATGGTGCCACCACAATGGGCTGAGCCTTTTTATATTAATTAACAGTTAAGACAATCCTCTCAAAAAAAAAAAAAAAAAAAAGACAATCCTCTCCAGACATGCCTATCAGCCAATCTGACCTGAACACTCTCTCATTCGGGATTCTAGGTAGTGGCCGGTTGACATTGGAAACTAACCAGCAGATTTTCAGCTGGTATTATGAGTCGAACCTAGGATCTTTCACTTGCTCAGCAAGCATTACCCCTGAGCTCTAGCCTCATCCCTAACCAAAATTATTTCATACAGAAGTCAGGAAGTCATGAGGAGATACATAAAAATAGGACTATCTATGAAACTCCAAATAACTATCCCAGCCAGATATTAACCCCTCATGCACACCGGAGACAGTATGCCTGTAATCCAAAAGCACCTATGAAAGTAAAAATCCAACAACAAATGTACTGATGAAAGAGAGGCAAAGGCATTTCATTCCATGTTGTTAGAAATAAGAGGATGATAAATGTTGAGGTTTCCCTTGGCATGAAAAGAGCCACCTGCATTTTCTAGTGGGGAAAAGAAAGGTAGAAATTAGTAATGGTTAAGAACTGAGTGCCTCTCCACTCTGTTCCATAAGTCTTTTTCACATTCATCATCTGCCCATGAATTCACCTTTGTGAATCCCAACCACACTGACATACATTTACAATTATTCCCACTTTGAAGATGAGGAAAATGGTCTTTGGAGTGATGGAGACTAACTATCTCATGATTCCACAAGATTTGAGCAGATGTAGCTAAAACTCAGGCCCTTTTCTCTGAGTAAGGAGTAATATCTTCCCCATGGAGAGACACAGCTCTACTGGGATAGATACGAAGAAAAGCCAAAGGGGAAATAATAGACTTCTTTTTATCTGGTTTTTTGTTTGATTGTTTGTTTGTTTTAGAAACCAGGAACATCTCTGACAGTTGGATTACTTTTTCAAACTAGAACTCTTTGGAGCTAGTTCATGACAAATAGTTTAACATCCCCTACTTGAGAACAATAACAACAAAGGAGCTTTGTATGAATGTCAGCATTAAATTACCTACCTCATGTTGACTTTTTTCAATCACTGGCCATTCTCCTATGCTGTTCTTTCAAATCTTTGACTCATCTTCTTTACTTTCCTTAGTTTCTCATCACTTAATCTTTCATTAAGCGCCAAGAGTTGATATCCCCTGTCTCGTGATTCTATCTGCATCAGAGCCAGACAAGGGGAACTGCCCAGCAACAGATTGTGCCAACAGTGAAAGCAAAAATCAAGAGAAAACTATGTTTGCTTGCTAGACCCTATATCAAGAGCCTAGGTTCATTATGCCAATCCATCTTCATGATAAACCTGTGGAGTATATACTTCCCTCCACCAATGAGAAATGGGGGTGAGAAAATTAGGAAACCTAGCCAAAGGCCCAGAGTATCAGGCTCAGCCTCGGAAACCTGCCCTAACCTGGCAGACATTATTTTTCCCACAGTACAATGCATCTGCAAAAGCTAGGGAAGGGAGCCCAACTGGACTGGTTGGTGGGTGAGTAAAGCCAAGGTATGCAGACCAAGTTTGGTTATTAGACTATTGGAAATGGTTCAAACTGAAGGCCAAGTTCTCAGCAAAGGTCATATGATAGGAAACAATTTTGCACTCAAATTGAAATTCTGAAAACATTTTTCTAGACAGAACATTTTCAAAGATGTAGGCAGCATGAAAGATGACAAAGAATAATGTAGTAATGAGTAGGTGCTCTTACCCACACCAGCCTAGAATGAGAAAGAAGAGGTGAAAATTGCTGGAAACTGGTCCCCACTGAGGCATAAAAAGGCAGGTGGGACGTAAAAGCCACCCTTGCTCTCTTCCACCACTTAATCAACTGTTGGAGCTGGTCTGAAGAACCCATGTAGGAGCCAGAATGACAAAACCCTCTACAAAGGCAGCCTCCCAGGCAGAGTTGCATAGGAGGGGTGGGGAAGAATGGGTCAGAGGAGCACGGGTAAGGAATCCAACCTCCTAGCTTCAAAAAGAAAAGAGAACCATAGAGACTCAGAGTCAGGCTGAAGGGAAGATAGGGGCCTGGGTTGCAGGTGCAGGTGATCATAGGCTTGCTGAGATGAGGCTGTGGTACTCCTCTCCAAAGGTGAGGTGAGGTGCTTGGAGAGATGGCTGGTTAAGAGTAGGTGCTGCTCTTATGGAGGCCCCAGGTTCAGTTTCCAGTACCCACAAATGGCTGGCAACCACCTCTAACTCCAATTCCAGGGGGCCTGACTCCCTCTCCTGGCTTCCTCAGGTACTGCATACATGTGGAAAACATACAGACACACAGACACCCACACATATAAACACTGAGAGAGAAAAAAAAAAAACACAGTTGTTAGAGCAGAGGTTTTGACTTCCTTTTCAATCCTGGCTTTGTTTCTTACCAGTGTGTGATCTGTAAAAAATTGCTGAACATGTCTCTGTGTCAGCTTCCTCATTAGCAAAGCTATAGTAAGATGATAATTATTATCTAACTTAGCAAAATTGTCCTAACACTCCACTTCCCCTTGTTGTTTTTAGAAGAACTACTAATCTTGTGACTTAAGGGGGACTAAAATGACTTCACCTTAGTTAGGCTAAGCTCTCTGAATGTCAGTTCTTTACTTATTTATAAAATTCAGGTATGCACATATAGTTCACCCTTCTTCTAAGGTTTATGTGATCCAAAAGCATCCTGGATAAATGTTCACAGTTCAGCTCTCCTGCATTGTTAAACAAACCAATCCACAGACAAAAGTAAACATACCTTAAATATGGTATATGTTCAATAAAGTTTAACATGTTTCAAAGTTTTTTTTTCCAAAGTATTTCTCTTAATGAAGCCATGAAAAAGAAACGTTTCCATGGATAGCATTGTACCCAGCACAGATGAAGAGCTCCAGAAGAATTAGCAACTCTCACCATTATCACATTCCCTCACATGAGCTGTGAGCTAGATAAAGAATCCCGGGAAAATGCTCATGAGTCCTAACAAATGCCCAGACAGGGATGCATCAGCCGCTCTGGCCAAATATACGGAGATGTGCTAACGGGTACAGAGAAGTCACCTCTCAAGAGGAGCTCCAAGGCTGCATCCATAAATCAAAAGGAAGCCACAGGCAGAGACCAGTGAAGTAAGGCAGGAGGTACAAAGTATAACTTGAAGGATATGAACGTGAGGTCGTCAAGTAACAAAGGATGGATCCCTAGACCCCTTCACAGCTTAGGGTGAGGAACATTGATCAAACCGAAGCAGTAACCATGGTGTTCAGCTGGCACTGCACCTGGATATTTGGGTGTTGAGTTTTGCACCCTGGAGACAAGCTGTCTTTGCCTGAACAGCGAGATGATGCGCTTCTGGACATCCTTGTGCAGCACCAGCAGAGCTCATTTGCATAGGAGTCCCTTCATTTGCATAAAAAGCTCGGCAGGAGCAAATGGGAACAGAATGGGCAAAGCAATAAAAAAGACTTTTAAGAGGCAAAACTGTAAGAACTGCCATCACACAGGCTGGGAGGTCTCTGCGATGGGCTTGTCATGTCGTAGGGAAATAGTTTGGCAAAATTGCTGCTTGACTTGCAAGGTAGGCATAGGATAGCCCTCTGCTGGAGGACATACCTAAGAGGCAGGATGTGAGCGGAGGAAAAACGATTGCAGAGTAGGGTCAGTGTTGGGGTTTCAGTGTGAAATGCCCCTTATAGTCTCCTGTGTTTGAACACTTGCTCCCTAGCAGGCGCTGTTTTGGAAGGCTGTGGAAGCTCAGGATATTGAACTTCACTACTTCCCTGGAAGAAGGAGGTCACTAGGGGCAGGAGAGGCCTTGAGCCTTCATTGCCTAGCTCCACTTCCTGTCCTGACAGTGGACATGCTGTGCAGCTGCTCCACATTCATGGAGCCTCACCGCCCTACCATGGTGGGCTGTCCCCACTCAACAAGCCTTTAATTTGACTTTGGTGGTGGTGGTTGGGTGGGTGGGTGAGTGTGGGTTTTTTTTGGGGGGGGGGGGAGGCTTTATTAGGCATCTGATCATTGCAACAATAAAAAGAGCCACATAACCAGAAAGGAAGTGAGTCCAAACCACATCAGCCTGAGTGATTCATACGAGAAACAAAGCAAAGTGGACAGCAGGCCCCAGCCCACAGGTGTGTTAAAGGGATCCCAGAGGCACAACACTGAGTCATATTTCCCCCTTATCACTCAGTCCGGTCAGTCTCTACCTTCTGTCATGACTGACAATGACAAGCGCTTACTCCACATCCTCTAAGAGACAAGTCATTTTTTCAGACACAGGGTTTGCATCTGACACTCAAACAACCCCACACAGCAAACAAGTCACTTAAAAAATAATGGTACCCAGTCGCAGAGAGCTTAAACAGCTACTCTAACATTCTGCAACGAATGAAAAGAATTAGAATAGAACTTTTGCCTCTTTCTTAGGCCATGCCAATGAAGCTCATGTAGTTTCTTGAGGAGGGCAAGCAAACAAGCCAGGCCCTGATCCCTTAAGAGAAGGTGGTACTTCAAGTCTGTAGCAGTCATTCACACTTTAGTATGACAGATTTCCAAGCTAGCCTTGGGAGTGAAAAGGACACCTGGGTGCCCTAGAAAGGCACAACAAGGGCTTCACCAAGGGGTAGAACACAAGCACTGCAGTGAACTGGGAGAAGAATTTCCCTCTCACACAGTTTTCCCCCCACAGGGTTCACCACGAGGCATTGTAGAAATTCAGCAAATGCAAATACATCCTGACACTCTTCCTGTTGTGTGCTGTTTATTCAGGTACTGATGGTCCCATTCCAGGATGGAGAAAGAGGCGAGAAATATGAGTGCAAATAAGAACGTCAAACAGTAAGGTGGACAAGATGGCTAAGCAGGTAAATGTGCTTGCCGCACAATCCCTGGGACTCACGTGGTGGAAGGAGAGAACAGCTCATGCCCCAGCACTCGTGTGCCCACACAAATACATACAAATGCAAAAACAAAACACAAACAAAAAAAACCTTACTTGTTTAATTAGCTATTCACTTGGTTAATATAATAAAGACAGCTTTAAAAAAAAAAAAAAACATGAGTGGTGGCAGTGTTGTAAAGACAGACATGTCACAGTGGGGTAGAGAGCTTTAAAGTGACAAAGTGAGCCAGGGAGATGGCTCAGCTGGGAACCTGTCTGCTGCACAAGTGTAAGACCCGAATTTTGGCCCCAGACATCTATGCCAAGTGCTGAGTGTCCCATGTGTTTATAATCTTAGTACAGGGAGGGGAGAATCCTAGAACTCGCTGGCCAGCTGGTCTGGCTGAGCTAGGTGAGCATCAAGTTCAGCAAGAGACCCTGATTCAAAACTTACAGCAGATGGTAATGAAGTAATGTCAGGCTCCAGCCTCCGCATGGATCAGTACCTATGCATTCACATGTGACCACATGTTCATACCCTATGCAAAGAAAAAAAAAAGAGAGAGAAATGGTGGAGCCGGGGCGAAAGGTAGAGGCAAGGAAGGGGTAGTGGCTACTTTGGGTCTGGAGATCAGGACATGCCTCCTAAAAACAAAAACATGAGTGACCCTTGGGTAAGCCTGGAACAAAGGGAAGGTGCTGAGGCTTGCCTAGCTCTGATTGGTTGAAGAACATGACAAGACCCAGGTGATCCTGGAAGGACAGACACTGGCTGCTCCCTCTCAGGCAGCATCAAGTTATGCATATCATGCCACTATGAGATTATGCTATGATGATCTCCATTTTACAGGCAAGGAAGCTGAGGCACCAAGGATATGTAATTTTTTTTTAAGTGCAGATAAAGACCAGAAGAAAATGTTCTGTTAGTAGTTGGTTCCCCTGGGACTTATGAAGCTTCCCAGAGGTCCCTGGGGCAATACAACCAAACAGCCTGGGAGCTAAATTAGGGGTCACTAGAGGGCATTTTCCAGATTTTGCTCAGGACCCTGATTCTCATTACTGGGGTCAATACCAAGGATGTAATTGAATGGCAACACCAGAACGAGGATAGTTGGCACCCAACTCCCCATAGGTCTCCCGCTACTCAGGGAACATTGCATTGCATAAGAGGGATGCACAGGAGGCCAGCAGCAAGCCTCATTCTACTTAAATGGTCTTGATTGTATGGCAGATTATGAAAAAGGAACCCACATTCATGGGGTATAAGTATTAAGGCTACTCTGGTCTCATCATCCCATCACAGCCAAAACTATCTTAACCTAAACTCAGGACTGTGAACTTCAAACTATCAGACAATCAGATAGTTCAAATCCAAAGACTGAAGCTCAGGATCTCACTATCACACAAAGGGGGTGCTGTAGCGGCTGGGGAGGTGCCTTATATATAAAAATGCTGAGGAGGCAAAGACATGTGGGGTCCTATTCGGTGAATTCCGGGCCAGTGAGAGACCCTGTCTCAAAAGAAGCAAGGTTCCTGGGAAGCAGCCAAGAAACAACAGCCAGCAGAGGTCATGCTCTGGCCTCTGCATACACATTTGTATGCACACAACACACACACACACACACACACACACACACACACACACATACACACACATACATACACCATGTGCACACACACCCAGGAGGGAGCTGCTTGCTCTCTTCTCATAGGCTTTATCTCAGCTAAGGTTGTCATCAGCAAGTCAAAGCCTAGATCCCCTGTACCCCCTTCCCTCTGTCCCTCCTTGTTTTCATTAATAGATACATGTCGCATTACAGAATTACAAGAGTTGAACAGATGCTGGGGCATGGAAAAGAAAAAAAAAAAAAAAGAAGGGGAGGGAAGGAAGGTGGAACCCTCTGAGGTAAGAGGAAAGAAGGACATTATGAAGCCTGTAATGTCCCCACAACAGATGGGTCAAATATGCCCCAAATGTATGACAACAACCCAACATGGCATGGTCCAGAAAACGTCTAACCACAATGCAAATGCGGCTCAGAGCCAGCAGCAGCCTTCACTGGGGAGAGCAAAAATGGCCTTTGGCACTGTCACAAATGGGGAGCGGGGAGTTTGCCAGGTAAGGAGGGAGGGCAGCATTTGGGCAGAGGAAGTGTGAATATGCAAAAGGCCAGTCAGTGAAAGACCCAGTCTGTGCGGATCAAGATCTCTCCAGCACTGGAGATGTGACAAGGCCCACTGTTTCCCCAAAAATTGGAATCCCAGAGCTGCTGGTGGGGCCCATAGCCAGCTGCTCCCTTCCACACACCAGGTCTGCCACATCTACCCTATAACATGATTTGCCTTTGTACCTGGCTCTGGTCGCCTCTACCATCATTGCCATAGAGTCATTAATCCACAGCATTTTAGCTGAACCTTTAATGTTTTAGTCTGGTCTCCCTGCCTCTGAGTTCTCCAATTCCAATTCATCCATTCTCAATGACAGATCACTTTCCAAGCCATTTTCAAAGAATCTTTCTTAACTCACGGGAAGCCAAGGATACTTGCTCCAGCTAAATCTAAGGGGACCCAAAAGGGAAGCAAGAAGTGGAAGCTGACCTTCAAGGACCATAAAACTGAGGACCAGCTCTATGCAAATGATAGACACATTTTATTCATGTCTCACATCTACTCATTCAACGGTATCATGGGCCACTTCATTCCAAGCCAGTCTTCACACTGGGTGCAGGGCAGCAGATGGCACACAAATGACACCCGTGTGCTGGCTCCCTAGAAGACAACTGTTCATCAAATATTTATGCAAATAAACACGAAGTCACATTTTATAATGAGAACAATGAAGAAAATGTGAAGGGGGAGCTCTGTGCGGTTGCAATGGTCTTGAAAGCAGCTGGGAAAGGCGCCCAAGAAAAGTACAATTGAGTTGAGATGCAGAACGTTATAACCAGATCCTAGTCAGCAAAGGAACGCTGTCCTATTTCATCCAGAGTGAGAGGGGCTTTCTGGTGACAGGAGACCTGGCAGAAGCTCCCAAGCTGGTAGTCGATGTTTGTAAAAGTTGACATGAAGGACTGGGGTGGTAGCCCAGTCAGTGAACTGCCTGCCTTGAAAGCACGGGGTCTGAGTTTGAGCTCCAAAACCCATATGCCCGTAACCCAGTGTGCCAGGCTTGGTGACGCACACTTGTATTCCCACCGCTGGAGATGTGGAAACAGACAGATCCCTGGGTTTGCTGGCCAGCCAGCCTGGCCTATTTGGTGAGTCCTAGGCCAGTGAGAGACCCAGTGTCAAAACCAACAAAGTAGATGGTGAGGTTGTCCTCTGGTTTCCCTATGCACACATCCATGTATATGCACATGAACATGTATACACGTACGTCACACACACACACATTCCCATATTCATATGCATATGAACAGACAGCCAAGCACATAATGAACATTTATATTTTACCACAACTGTTAAGTGTTCAAAAATATGTATAAATTCACAACCAATGCCTTTCAAGATGCCAGCCTCTGAGCCCTGAAAATGAAGGATGAAGGGAGTGCTACCTGGTTTCTGTGTACTCAGCCTGAATGTGGCTTAACCAAGCACCTGGCTGGCCTCCCTGTGCTCCATGTCAGATGAGATGATACAGCCAAGGTTCCCAGGTTGCAGCCTTGGATCCTAGAAAACAGGCTTTCGTTGGCTCTGTATTTCACAGTGTCCTTGGCTCCTGCAGGAGCTTAGCTTACCATTGAAGTCTGGGCCAGAGGCAGAGTAGGAATGCTGGAAGCACATTTTGGCCCGTGACAGACAAATTAGTCTGTGTGATTTTTCTGTAGACAATGGTTAAAAGTGAGTCCCTGGGGACGGATGCAGACTTTGTCTAAGACCCAGGCAATTCATTTATCCCTTCTATGCTTCCATTTCACCATCTGGGAGACTGGAAAAATAATGGTGTTTCTCATCTACCTTATCTGAGCTCTTGCTGTGCCAGTGCTTGATAATAAACTTTTAAATCTCCATGGCTTGCCTCAACAAGCATTTATTTCTTACAGGTGCATGTGCTGGCTGTGCTTCGGGCTATGGGCTGAGTGCAGGCTTTTCCATGTGTTTCTCAGTTTGAAAGGGAATGACGCACTTCTCTGGGGTATTCTTTCCCATGGCCAGTGTCAGTTTGAACGTGAAATGTCTCCCATAGGCCTGTGTGTTTGAACATCTTGTTCCCAACTTGTGGCATTGTTTGGTGAGAGTGTAGAGCCTTTAGAGGACGGGTGTAGTTGTAGGAAGCGGGTCACTTCAGGGGAACAGGCTTCAGAGGCTACAACATGGCCACACTTTCAATCCAAGGTCTTTCTGCTTCCTAGTCCACCAAGAGACAAAGGGTCCTCGCCTCAGGCTCTTGCTGCCATGAGCTCTACTGTGTCTCTACCGTGATGAACTGTACCATCACAAACTGTGAGCCAAAATAAATTTTTCCTCCCTCACATTGCTTGTGACAGGCATTTTGTTATACTAGTTCAACCAATCACAGGAGTGCAAGAGGGCCACTCAAGGAACCTGAGTACATTCAAAGCTTTTGACTGGGGGTGGGGTGTGTAGAGAGATGGCTTAATGGTTAAGAGCACTTGCTGCTATTACAGAGGACCCGTGTTTGGTTCTCATCATCCATGTAGAAGCTTACAATCATCGTTAACCCACTTCCAACCTGTGAATGTCTCCAACATTCACTTCTGACAGGACACCAGGCACACACATATGGTGCACCTACAGGCAAAATACACATACACATAGAATAAAAAAATAAATATTTTTAAAAGAATTTTATTGGACATAGGGTATATTATATCTACTCACATCTCAGTAGCCCAAATAGATCTCATAGCCAAATTCAAAGTTCAGTAGTAATATCCACACGGTAACCATAGAAGCAGCAAGAAGGTGTGGTATTCTTGATTTGTGAAAGGAGTGAGGGGTAGGTAGATAATATTACTTGCTCATTTTTCTTTCCTGCCTTTCGGTGATGGTTGAAAACTATGACTGTAAATTTTTGACACTTGATAAGGATATTCTGCGTCTCTTCCCCTTGAATCTGGATCAACTTTCTTGACTTAATTGTGACCAGTAGAATACTGTAGAATTGATGTGGGGTTTCAAAGGCAAGATCAGGAAAGGTCATGTACCTTCTACATGGGTTTGTTAGAAGGTGTACTTTGGAGAAGCCATATAAGGCCCTATGGAAGAACTTGACTATGCTACCCTAGGACTCCCATTTTTAGAAAGCCACACACAAACACTGTGATTGACAGCACAGCAGTGCCAACCATGCTTGGTGGAGTCTAAAGGTGGTCAAAGCCCAGCTGACACCTGACTATCATCACTGCAGAATCCAATTGAGAACAATCCATTTGAGCGTTGCCCAAATTCCTGACCCAGATTGCTTTGGGCCTCTAAGTATCTCATCTTATCTCAGTAAGCATATGAGACTGTGTTGATATAATCACTTTTATACTCTGAAATTCTGTTGTCTACCCATCAAATGTAAGTGTTAGAACATGCTGCCAAGAGAGTGTGCATGCAGAAGAGCAATCATATATCTCCCTTCTCTCTTTCTCTCCTCCCTCCCTCCTTCCTTTCCTCCCTCTCCCTTCTCTCTCTCCCTTCATCACTCTTCCCCTGTCTAATGGCCATGCGGAAGCCCTTGAAATTTGTTCATGCCTCTGTTACAGCCCCAGTCCCATAGTCTTTGTCTTTGTTCTGGTCCCACTGTTACATTGCTAACCACTTTTAGAAGACAGACTTTGACTTCTGGACCTGTGCTCAGAACAAAGCCTGGAAGAGAAGAACATGGACTTTTCCCATTTTTTGTTTCAAGTCCACTGAACAACCCTTCTCTACCTATATGGACCAGCCATAGCCCTTCTGAACTCTGCTTCTGGCTGGGTTTCACCAAGGAGACATTCCAGCATGGGATCAGAGAAAGGACAGTAAGCACAGAGTATTCATCACCGCAGCTCCTACTCTGCAAGACTAATGGATCTGACTATTTCTCCAAATGAGAGGCCTGTTCCTCACTCACCACCTGCCTCCTCCCCAAGATGCTCATGGGCTCTCTTATCTCACACCTCTTGCCATCTCCCCTTCCCTTGGGCTTCCGGTTTGCTTACACTTCACTAATGCCTTCATAACAGCCCTGGCATTCCTTTCTTCCTGAATTAACCTAACTGGGGTGTGCAGCCACCATCAACATCCCACTGCCCTTGAATGATACAGAGCAACCAGAGAACAGAGAATAGATCCATGTTTTCAGGCTGTATGGCCTGGGATCACAGGTTTACTTGAACACATGGGAGGATGGACCAAAAGATAATGGAGGCCAAGGTGCATGTAGCAAGCTCTGTAGTGAGCCATTAAACTGCTGAATTATCCCTACTCAGAATCTGTCAAGCTTCCATCCAAGGCTTCATTAGGGGCAGAGCCATCTACTCCCTGACATTGCTGTAGCAGAGAGCATTTCAATTAGAGCCACAAGAGTCCTTGAGGACCTGACACACCTCACAGCAATCATCTCACAGTTCCCTAAGGATTGTCAGACTAGCCTGCTCTCAAATCTTTCTCTTTCCCACCCTAACAGCCTTCTTCAGGCCCCCACAGTCCTCTGGCCCACAGGTAGATCAATGCTTCAGGCTGCCCATTCAAAGGGTCTCCCAAAGCTTGCTTAGAAGGGGTGAGATCAGCACTGGGGCTGAACTCTTCAGACCCCTGCTGAGATCCCTTTGATGACTCCTATTTATTGTGAAGCCCAGATGCCACCTGAGTCCCATATGAGTCCCTTCTGCCCCCAGACTGATTCAGGATCTCCTAGTGTCTACTACCATCACACCCTGCCCTCTCCCTCCTAGCTCTTGTCACACTTGTCACCAGTCAGTGCCTTCTATGATTGTTATATTAATTTTTCCTGAGGAGACAGGAATAAACTTCTATTCACCTGATGGGAAACCGAGGACAGATCAAAGGATTCTACTGGAGTCTATCTGGCAAACCAAGGAATGTATGAAGTTTGCTTACAGAGCACAGATAGCAGGCCACTCCCAGGAGCAAAGGCAACCCCCCAACAGTTGCATCACTGAAAAACCCCACTCCATCATGGATAACACCCTCATGCAGCTGCATCATGGAGTCTTTTCTGCCAAGCTTCCACTTCCTGTGTCTACTAGCATCTCCCAAGATCATGTGCAGATGGAGAAGGGCAGACACTAGGAAGTGTCAGCAATCCCTTACCATATACCTAAGAACCTCTTCTGCTCCCCATCCAAGGTAATCACTACCTCAAAATGATGGCTGTGTCATGCCTGGAGGAAAAAAAAATATCCACAAGTGGCCCCCTACATTCTGTTCTCCAGCCAGGTCACTCCTTTGCTGTGGCTTTCCTTGTCACTTGAGTAGAGCCAGTTTTCACAGTGGCTCAGGAAGTCTCCATGACTTTCCAGTCCTTCCTTCTCTCTTGTTCTAAATCACCCTAGTATCTCCTAAGTGCCTAGGACAATATCAGCATGCCCCTGCCTCAGAGCCTTTGCATACACTTGTTCCTTTGCAGAGCTGCTGCTGCCTGTGATATCCCCTTGCTTCCAGCAGATCTCTGCCCCAATACAGCATTGACTACATCTCAGATTAACAAAATATAAGGTTCACCATACACAGGACACAGCCAAAGACTGTGCCTTTGGCCAGCCAAGAAATATGACCATTTCCCACTTTCATTTCCAAAAGCTACTGTACAGCTCTATACCAGAAAATAGTAGGCTAAAGGTATGACCCTTAAGGCTTTCCAGAGCCTGTTTCCCAGCTGGCACTGCTGTTACATTCTCTGCTAGGCTATGTTGCTGTTCTCTGCAAGGAGAGAGCCACAAGATCACAACATTCCCCATCTATGAGACTCTTATTTATGATTGACAAAATCATACAAACCATATTTTCTGTTTGATTCTCTCTTTGACTAATTGATTAAGGCAAAATACAGATGTAACACAAACTTAGTTGCTTAAAAGTGAACAATTTGATGGCACTAAGTGCATTCTAGTGTAGTGTGATCACTGCTTATCTCTAATTCTAAAACATTTCCGTAACTCCAAAATAAAATCCCACACTCATTAGATAGGCATTTCCCACTCCACCTCCTGACTTCCCATCCCTAGAAACCATCAATTTGATTTCTATCTGTATAGATTTGTCAGGTATGGATATTTTATATAAATGAAATCACATGTTATGTTTGTTTCTGTCTCTTTTTACTCGGCATGATTTTTGAAGCTCCACCTACACTGTAACTCATATCTGCGGCTGAATAATAGTCCATTGTGTGCACATACCACAGTGTGTTTATCCACTAGTCTGGAGATCGACATTCTGCCATCAGGTTGATTCTACCTTTGATTGTTATGACTACTGCTGCTATGAATATGTGTGTGTGTGGTCTTATCTATTTCCAGTTCTTTGAGGTATACACCTGGGACTGAAGTCATGGGGTAGGTAGGATGGTTACTCTGTGTTTAAGTCTTGAGGAACATCCAAACTTTACCCCACAGCAGCAGAAGATTCAAACAGCTACCACCAAAGCACAGCTTCCAACATGTCCGCACCCTCCACTCTTTCATTCCTATTTTTATTGTCTTTTTACAAATTATGGCCATCCCAGAAATTAGGAAGTGGTGCCCCATGGTAATTTTGCTTCACTTTGCCCTGATAACACAATATTGTATACCATTTCCTGTGCTTGTAAGCCATTTGCTAAAACCCCAGTACTAAATCCAGTATCATACAATTAAACATGGCTCAGACATTGAAAGGATTGAAAATATGGGTTCATCTACCATGCAGTGAACATCCAAAACATCATGTTAAGAAAAGACAGTCAGAAGATTTAGCCTTTTATTATCTAAGAATTTATGGGTTTAGGTCTTGCATTAAGTGGTTGATTCTTTTTATTTTTTTAATTGTTGTATATGAACTTTTTAAATTTTTACTGGAAATAGATTCTTCTCTCTTACAATACATTCCAGACATAGTAACCCTTCCCTCTACTCCTCCAGCTCACTCCCCCCCCCATCCACTCCCTCTCTATTTCCTCTTCAGAAAACAATAGGTCTCCAAGAGATGATCATCAAACAGGACAAAACAAGATGCAATAGGACAAGGCACAAGCCCTCATATTGAGGCTGAACAAGGCAAACCAATGAGAGGAAAAGAGTCCCAAGAACAGGAAAAAGAGTCAGAGATACACCCGCTCCCACTGTTAGGAGTCGTACAGAAACACTAAGCTAACAGCTGGAACATATATTCAGAGGACCTGGTGCAGACCCATGCAGGCCTCATGCTTGCTGCTTCAGTCTCTGTGAGCCCATGTGAGCCCTGCTTAGTTGATTTGATGAGACTTGTTCTCTTGGTGTCCTCTATTCCCAGGATACAGAGCAGCCCAGGAGGTACAAGGTAGTAACAGGCAGTAGCTTACAGACAATAGCTGCATTCTGGGCCAAGGGAAGGGTCTCCATGGAAGCAGCATACACGATGTCTGCAAACCAAATCCTTGTTCTTAGACTTATAAGTGGAGTCCAAAGTAATGGTGTAATCCAGCAATAGCCCTGTGAACCATTTACCCCAGGTCTTGTAGATCCTTGGCAACCAGAAGCCCCAAGAAACAAAAAAAAGATTTTGTCAATGTCTTAGAAAAGCAGCTGTTTACGCACATATTTCTTGCCGTCTTGGCAATTTCCAGATGCACTGTCAATAGAAAAGTGTTTCTCAGATACTGAGACTAATCAAAAGCCTGCTCAAAACCCACTACTGTAGGTACCCAACATAACCACACATATCAGTTTCTTATGGTTCTATACTCAACTCAACAAAAATTTATTGAGCACAGGCTCCATGTAAGACACCACGTCAGGTGCTACGGACTGCTTGACAGATAATGCACAGTGCCTGCCTGTCCCCAGTCCTCGACTCGCAGTCCCCAGCAGGCACATTCAAGTTCAAGATGGATATGAGGTGTGGGTGGCTTTACTGAAAGAATCCCTGTGCTAAGTACCAGGAAGGAGACACAAACAGGAAAATGAGAGAGATGTGTTTAATTCTTCCTGAGTGGTTTATTGTTTCCTCTGATCTCATCCTTGTAGCAACCAAACAAGATAGATAGGTGTTATTGTCCCCATTTAACGGATGAGAAAATTGAGGACCAAGGCAGCTGAATAGACTGTGCGATGACATAAAAGAAGCTAGATAAAATCTGTTTAGCTACATCACTTGAGCTCTTTGGGTGATATCAGCAATTCTTGCTAGAGGCACATGTCAGTATAAAGCATGTGCTTGAATCCCACCTCTGACCTACTGAATAGTCTCTATGTTTATCCATAGACATGGGTTTGGAAAAGCTCTCCCAGTGAGGCCAAGGTACATCTTGACCTATGTCACACTATGAAAGGCTAAGGGAGATATGAACAGATGAGGGTAGGAAAAAAAAAAATCATTCCAAGAGGTAGAACCAAGTAGGTAAAAATACAAAGCCAGAGGAATCCCATCGGAAATGGAGACTGTTCCCCAGAACAGGAAGGAGAAGTAGTTTGAAAATGAACCAGAAGAAGCCCAGATCACCTTTCCCACCTACTCAGCCCTATACCCAGCTCTCAGCCTTGCCCTAGCTTCAGTCCAAGCTACCCTTACTGGGAAGGTATAATTAGCTTTTACCACAACTAAATGATGGTTGCATCTGCCTACAAGAAGATAAAGGGCCTCATGACATTATTGAGCACCTATTAATTGCCAAGCCCTGCATTGGGCCCTCTGCATAGGTTAGTTCATTGATCCTTCCTGATAACTGTGAAACATATATTTATCTTCATTGTTTAAAAGATTGATGAGGTTTAGTGAATAACTGGCCCAAGATCACATAGTCAATATGGGACCTAACCATATCATCTGCCTGGCTCCAATGCTACCCTCTCTCCTTGGGGATCAAGTCCTGAAAGTTTTCAGAAGATGTTCAGCGAAGAGGAAGATAATGTCGGATCATGGGGTCAACAAGAGATCAATAGAAATTATCCCCAGATCAAGACTGAAAGTAGCTGTTTAGTCTTCAAAAGCAGAGCCTGTGACCTGCACTTGGTTTATTGGGGGGGGGGGGGGTGTTGAAGAAGTACTAGGAGGGAGGGGGGGACTGAGAGTGGAAAGAGAAAGAAGGAAGCCAGTGAAAGATGTAGTTAACCCACTATAGATAACTCTAAATCATTCTACTGGAGACACTGTCAGACCGTGTAAAACACGCTGCAGGGCTGCTATTGAACTTGGAGGTCAAAGTCTGTACCACAAGTCAGGCTTGGCCACATATCCTCAAATAAGTCAATTAAAAGAACCAAATTAATAGTGGAAAATAGAAAAGGGAGAAAGATTCAAAGTGGCTTCTTTGGGAAGAGTAACAAAGGGATCCAGTCAACCCCACCCCCACTCAGTCTTTCTTCAGGGTCCTGCCATTAAAGTTTAAATAAAGGAATAAGAGGTGCACATCTAAGCATTCTGCTCAAGATGTAGTCCCGCCCACCACTGACCCATCGTTGCATGGCTTCAGTCTCATCCAGTTAGGCGGTCTGAGGAGTTGTTAGATCTAAGTGGAATCTCTTTCCAGGAGACAGGTCCCTCTCTGACTGGTACACTCTCCCACAGTAGAAGATTGTTGAGGAAATTTCCGTTTCTTTGAAGTCCATTGTTTCAATAGTCTGATCAGTTAGAGGGCTGCCTAACAGATGAACAAGACTGAGAGCTTCATTCAATTTTTTTCTATTCCCACAGCATAAATCCACACCACTCCCATCCTGTCCTGCTTGAAAGCTGAACATAGTCTGTGGAACCTGTTAAAGTGGAAAGATAGGTGGAGGCCTTTAAGTACCCAAGAGCCTTGTCTGTGGGTCTCCAAAGCTGACTAGCTGAACAGGTGTGGAGTGTCAACCACAGCACTGTGCTGATTATTTGGTTCTTGAGAACCTGGAAAGCAGGAAACTAAGATCTCTCTGTATGAAATAAACTTAGAAATTTAGCAGGAACTGAATCAAAGGAACTGAGGAAAGAGATAATAGAACAAGACAGTTGCCAGATCTGAAGGTCAAGCCTTTAATCTGATCAGACTTATCAAGATCTCTAAAGAGTCAGGTAAGGAGTTGAAGGGGGCGGGGGGGGGCAACTGAAGAAACACAGACCATGTTGCCCCAGAAGCAGGAGATCAGCTGGGCCCATCCCAGGCTAGTCCACAGTAAACAGTCCATGGTCAGCAGAAAAGGAAGATTTCCAGTCCAAGTAATGAAATGAGCCCTCTTCTAAAATGGACATGTTTCAGCCTGGAGCTCATATCATAGGCTTAGATATCCTCCTCTGAGACGAGATATTCTCATATGAATCTAGTTCCAAAAACAACTCACTTAATGAGGATTTTGTACAAAAAGATCGTGGCTTGGTATGGTCATCTCAGATGATATGAGACTGCCCAAGAGATGGCCCTGCTCCCTAAGCTAAAATAAACAGACATCTGACTATGCAGAACCACAGTCCAAAATCCAAACAGAAGCCTCACTCTAGAACATCAGAGGGCAGAAGGGGTACCAGGCCACACATCCAATAACAACAGCCCTACAATGTCTTTGTATATGTATATATAGTAAACAATGTAAAAATAGCTTAAGGAGATGATAGCTAGAGACCAAGGCTTTGGGTCATTGACAATCTCAAGCCTTGATCACCTGCCCTTTGCTAACAATTCTTGACTGTATGTGCACACACATGTGCACACGTGCATTCATCTGAACCTTTATGTACATGTATGTCTGTAGGCATACATATTAGTGTAGGTGCATATATGAACATGGAAGCAGAAAACACAAGCTGTGCTCTGGCTCGACCATCTTGAACAAATCCTTGACAAAACTTTCCCAACTTTACTCCCCCTCATTTGCAGAATGGGCACAGCACTAGTTCTGACTTCTCACAACAGGTCATGGGGATCACGAAGTAGTACAAATCTAGAAAAAAAAATCAGTGAGTGCTAAGACTTGACATTTCAGGATGTCATTCGAAGTGTTTCTGTGGGCGTGTGTGCAGAGTGGACCCTTAGAGTTCTGGTGAGAGTGAACTATTACGACTTTGTTCCCTAAGGACTGTATCAATAGCATGCTCACCAGTGGGGACAGAAACAAAGTTAAAGGGAAAGCATGATGTTCTCTACCAGAATGGTTGCAATAGAACAGAAGAACAACCAAAATGGACCTGAGAGTCAGAAAGTTGGAGAAAAAGAGAGGATGCCCAAATCACAGAGAAACGAAGCCCTGAAGTGTACCCTTGCCATAGGTGATTGATTGGCACATGATCCAAATGACCTTCCATCCTACATTCCCCAGGAGGACCAGCAGCCTCTATCAGAAGGGTTCATGGGCACAGAATCCAAGTGCCTGTCCTGGGCCAACACAGGCTTCTGCTTTGTGCTTGTTTAGATTTAGACAGTAGTGTGTCCTCCACTCCTGTATGAATATATCTAGAAAAAGGGATTTCAGTAAAATACCCCTTACCACATAGCGGGACTGTGGATTTGGCTGTTTATCGGCAGTCTCGGCCCACAGATGATTATTCTGATAAACTGGAATGAATCTTGCAGCAGAAGGAGAGCTAGCAACAGTCCTGCTGATTTATCACCCTTCTCAACCCAGTTGGGTTCCAAGAGAATAAATCTTGCTTGCCTCTGGCTAGGTACCCACAATCATGCCACGGACCATGACTTTCATATCCCATTAAATCTGAATTACTCAGTCTGGGGCTGAGCTGAGAGGTAATTTAAAATGGCAAAAAAAGGGGGAAATGTTCTGATTTAGATCTGATAGAGACGGGATTAAGTCCTCCCATTTTTCAGGGCTTAAATGTGAGCTTTGTGAGGGCAAGCACCTGTGGGTTGGATGGCACTCCTGTGAAGGGCCCGAGCCACAGATTAAACTAAAGGAGTTGAACCAAACACGCATTCCAAAGGTCTGCAGCCTCACCCCTCCTTCTGGACCACAGGCAGGAGTGAATTTTTCAGGGAAACCAGTCTATTAAAAGCTACCCTGCTCCAGGGTGTAAATTATTGCCACCATTTTGAGTATCACATAAAAAGGTCTATATCCTCTGACCTAGAGAGTGTCCTACAGACACACTTAGCTATGCAATCAAGGTCATGTATACATGGGTGCTCATTATGGCCTAGTATAATTCTAAAAAGTAGGATTCTAACAAAATATTCTTAATAGAGCATGCTTTAAGAAAGGAAGAGACACCCATTGTAGAGGAGTACTAGCACTCATTTAAGAAAGTGAAGTAGAGAGACATCCACTGATACGGAACCAGTGTGAAGTATGTGTGTATGTGAAGTATGCCATTTTTCAAAAGCTGTATAAGATGAAGCTAAAACCAGTCTGTTTCTCCTCTGTCCCAGAGTCTTAATACAATAAGCCATGGCTCTCTCAGCAATCACTCACTCACTGCAGTTTAAAACATCTCAAAATAAATCCCACATCCAACCTGACCTCCTAGGTAAGTCTCTGTGATCAGACCTTCTTACCAGAACCATTTCTGTAGCTTTGCTGATGGGCTGTGACTACCACAAAGACGACTAGGGCAGAAAGAAGAGAAGAGAAGGCTTTTCCCTGTAGCCCTCTGCTGGGTTCTCATCTCCTATGTGTGTACATGGAGAGCCAAACTGAATTCAATCCCCTGCTGCAACTGGAGGATAAGCTCTCCGGTTTCCCCATAGCCTGAGCCGACTCTGGCTGAGTATGGAGGAAGCCTGCTGCCAACAGGCTTGGAGCAGATTGCGCCTCGAGAGCTGAATGCTGTTAACATAATATTTAAGGACTCTAGGAATCAGGGTATATGTTAGTCAAGGAAAAATGATGTGATACTAACAAGCGAATGCCCAGCTCTCTGTGGCATGTCATAAATATATCCACACCTTCTCAAGAAGTCTGATTCAACAGCCTCCTTCATGCAGAGTGACTCAGAGACCCACGCTGCTACCATACTAAGGCTTGGACATCTTAACTTGCAACCTCCATGGTTGCTACCACAAGAAAACATGGAAGTGGCAGTTTGTTTCTTTATCTGCAGAAGAATCGCCCCAACTTGCTCCAAGTGGTCAGAACTGTCACGAGAGATCCAGCTCATTGCCAAGGGAATCTAGGCCATGGAGCTAACCCATCTATCTAGGAATCAGAAAAACTTCCTTCGTAATACCACCTCCAAATCAGGTCCTGACCTCCCCAGACTTATCTCTCACACACTTACTACTCTCCTACTTCTTCCCCGCTCTGCCCTCCCCAGCAGGACAGAAGCCATCTGGGTAGATGGGATCTTACATATATCACAGCTTCTTGCTTTAGCTACTTCTATGCTTTTGCTCACACATGTATTCAACAAACACGCAGGGCCATGGTGGTGAAGCTTGTTCTGAGTGTCAGGAGGCAGGAAAGAGAATTACAGATACAGCCTAGCCCCATGAAGGTTACAGCCCAAAGGCCCGTTTCCACCATCTCTGCCTTCTACATGCTAGTGGGCTCCACTCAGCTAATAGTGCAACTCCCTGTATCATGGGAGCAGTCAGGACAAATGGGTGAATGAAGCTTAGCTTATCAGCCAGAGGCATGTTCACAGGGCAAAACTCAACAGGTGTAGACTGGGAAGGTGGCTCAGTGGGTAAAGGTATTTGCCGTGAAAGCCTGGCGACCTAGAACCCACAGAAAGGTGGAAGGAGAGAACAGGCTTCACAGAGTCACCCTCTGATCTCTGGGGCATGTTCCCTCTCCACTCCCCACCCATTTCATCTTTCTCTCTCTCTCTCCCCATCTTTCTCCCTCTCTCTTTCCCTCTCTCTCTCCTTCTCTCTCTCTCACACACACACACCATGCTCATATTTTTTCAATTATTAAAAATCATCAACAGATCTGATTGTCAATAATTATCTCACCAGGCAGCAGGCAGCAATTCTCTCACCCCAGAGCCAATTCGGTCCCTTCCTGCCTGTAGCCTCTTCTTCTTGGTGGAATTCCAATCATTCTCACTTCCTCACAGGTGAGAGCCCTGTGTAAAACTTTAGCACAGAAAACCAACAGATTGCTCAAGAAGTTCTTGTAGTTTTGCTTTGGAGTTTAAGAGAAAACTGGTCTTTTCATATTGGGAGATCTGAGCCCAAGCTCTTCTACCAAACAGGCTTAACCAACCAGTCAACAATGAAGAATGATGCAGGGCCTGCAGGTGCAGGCCTATAATTCGAGCCACTTGGGAGGCTGAGCCAAGAGGGTGTGCAACTTCAAGGCTTGCTTAGGTGAAAGTGTGAGTTCAAGGTCAGACTGGACAACTTAATAAGACCCTGTCTCAAAACAAAAAAAGTTAAAATCAGCTCAGGAATATAGCTCAGCAGTAGATGCTCACCTAGCATGGGCGAGGCCATAGGATCAGTTCCTAGGCAAAAAAAAAAAAAAAAAAAAAAAAAAAAAAAAAAAAAAAAAAAAAAAACTAATTAAAAATGAAAAGTATTATAAGTCTCTGTTCATTGTCACCCTACCAGGTGGCCTTCACAGACACCCCATTAACACCATCTCAGCCATTCTCTAATCCTTCACTTTGTTACAGGTTCCTAAAATCACTCATCACAACAACAAAGAAGCCTGTGCTGAGATCGGCATGTCACCAGGGTACCAGACCACTGTCCTGGTTCAAGGATGCAGAATGAGGTGTTTTCCTGCATCCTTCCCGCTGCCTGAACCTAGAAGTACACACACTTCCCTAAACATGCTCCGTGACCGAATGAGTTGTTTTTTTGTTTTTTTTTAAAACAGGATGGCAGGGACATTATTAAGAAGTATGTTTCTGCACCTCAACTTTTTAAATTATGTTAAACTTCAGAATTTCTGTAGGCGCCTGTTTGTAAATAAAATTAGATTCATCCGAAATTGAGTTATCCTTCATGGTTGGTTAGTTATTACTGGGAATTTAGAAGCCCTTATTTGGATAATGTCCAGGTCATTTGTAGTCAGCATCTTATAAAAGTTGGACCCGTTACAGATAAACACCCATGCTGGGCTCCAGGCGCTGAAATAGGCAAAATGGTTCATTTCCTAGCATATCGGATGAAAGGACCTCTCCTCCCCAACCCTCTAAATATAGCCTTTCTCTAAACAAAATATTCAGTACATAGCATGAGACTGCATTTGTGTCCCAACATGGGTTTCTGTTAACATGCCTCATGCTGCTTTTCAAACTCAGATAGATTGGTTAAATCCTTTTAAGAAAATTAGCCAAGCAAAGATGCCATCAATTCTAGGAACCCATCACATACATAACGTAAGCAGAGTAATTATTTTTAGGGCCATTCTTTTTTATAATGTTTGTCATTTTTGAGCATTAGCTCCAACAGCCGGAACTTGGGGTCTTTTTTAGGAGATGGCCTTGGTATCTAAGATAATGTAATTCATGACAGGGTTTGGTGGTGGGTTTTGATCTCCCTTTCAATTCATTTGTCAGTTCTATACAGAATGACAATATAATTTACTTCTCAAAGACACTTAAGGGGCTGAGGAGGGCACGATCAATCTGAGCAATGCTGCTAGAACAATAGCCAGGCCCACGGTACTTCATATTCATTAAAGGATTTTTTTTTTCTTTTTCTTTTTTCCTTCTTGCTCACAAGCAAGGTACTGAGGCAGCCTCTGGAAGGTAAATACGCTAAAATCCCGGGAATTAATCATGGAAAGTAACATCAGAGCCAGGTTAAGGCTGAGTAAACTTTCTCAAAAGGGCAAATAATGTACCTTTAAGATCTGTAAGCCAAGAGACCAAAATAAGGTTGTTACACAGCTGTTTATGTAGTCATATACTGTGTACCGCTGAAGAGGCTGGAGAGATGGCTCGGTGATTAAGAGCACCTCGTGCTCTGGCAGAAGATTCAAGTTTGATTCTCAGTGCCCACGTGGGTCAGCTTACAACCTCTTGTTGCTCCAGCTCCAGGGGATCCAATGACTTCTTCTGACCTCTGTGGGCCAATGTGCTCATGCGCATATACACAGACAATATACACGTGTAATTAAAAACAAAAGTAAATCATTAAGATGTAAACTACTCATAAAGATAAGAGCTAATGTAGTCTGTAAAGTGTTTGTTCCACAAGCACAAGGACCTAAGCTCATTTCCTAGAATCCATGTTAAAAAAAAAAAAAAAAAAACAGACATGGAAGCAAACACTCCCAATCCCCAATGCTGAGGAAACAGGGATGGAAGAATAGCTGGGAATCGCTGTTAAGTGGGAGAGATCCTGTCTCAAGAAACAAGGTGAAAACAAGGGCATGAATTTGGGAGGGGTCCAGGAGAAATAGAAGTGGGTGAGCAGTGAGTGGAGAATATGATCAAAATACATTGAATACATCGATGACATTAGCAAAGAATAAATACTTAATTTTTTGGTTTTGTTATCTTGAGGGAGAGAGACAGAAACAGAGAGAGAGAGAGAGAGAGAGAGAATATAAAGTTGACTAGGCAAGGAAGTGAGGAGACTCTTGGAGGAGTTGAAAACAATGATCAAAACAAAAATTAATTTTAAAAAACCTATTATTTTTTGAAAGGTGGATGGTTCCTGATAACAACATCCAAGGTTGACTTCTGGCCTCTACATGCATGTACAACACACACACAAGAAACAACCACCTAAAAATGTCATGGGGTGAACTGAGTCCATGGGCTTATGTTGGCCAAAGTCTGAGATGAGCATTGAAAACATTAGATGCTAAACTAAGAAGTTCAGATTTAATTCTGCAGCCAGAATTATTCCAGAAGTAGTCTTTATTTTAGGAGTGGAAACTTGTCCGCAAATGAAATCTTATGCAGAAACCCAATATATATGCAAAGCAGATGAAAATGGGTCTGCAGCGTTTGAAATGGGAATGAAAGAAGACATGAGCACAACCTTTCTCACCCCAGCCACACTCTCAGAAGCCCAGAGGGGCCCTACCAATCAGGACTTAAAAACCACAGCCACTGTCAGTGGGATGCGATTAAAGACTTCTGAGGAGAGACGGAAGTGATCACAGCTGTGTACAACCATCTTTCTGGCCATAGTGTAAATGATGCAACGAGATCAGAATGCCTGGGGCAGAGAAGCCAGTGAGGAGGTCCAGTCTGGGAGAGCAGCATCTCATGCTTCTGCAGCAGATAGCAGGGGCACAGGTACAGGCTTGGGACAGATAAGACATTCACACAGGCCTGGACCAACCAGCTCAAGACCACTGCAGCCCCACAGGGCTCTACACATGAAAGGGCTCATATGCTGATCTACCATTCAGAAGGTCTTCGTATTATTTTGCATTTTGCACAAGATCCACAAATTACAAATTATGGAGCAGATCCTCTATCGAGACACGTTTGAACCTGTAGGGGTCAGAGCACATGTCCTGGCAGTACCTTCCACCACTGTCTCACTGGGCATTCTACTTAATCCCTAGTACTGCTTTCTTCAGAAAAGTCAAATGCTTCTTACTCCTTCTCAGATCCGGTCCCCCGCACACTGCTCTGCCCCCTCACAAGTACCCAGCATGCCCACCTATCCTTCCTCTGCTTACTAAATTCTGGAAACAGCAGTCTAAGCTGTGACACCCCAAGTTCAAACCTCTGCAAGTCAACTGAAGGCCAGGGGCTGGTAAGACTCTCTCTGTCAGGTTCAGCAGCTCCTCCCTGCAGACCCATGGCTGGACCACGTATGTGAAGTGCAGAGGCCCCCTTGGCTTGGGCTCTGCCAGATCACACTGAGTGATCAAGGATTCAGGAGCCAGGTGTTTGTATGTGATGTGATTCGAGGAAGCCCAGACCTTGCAGGATGCAGTGGAGCACTGTTCAACTCCAACCCTCATTTACTCAGCTCTTCCTGGAGTCCCCAGAAATTTCAAACCCCTTTCTGTGACCAGAGATGACACTAAGCAGATACAATGTTCCAGAGCTATCTGGAGCGGGGTGGGCTGAACATGACATGACTATGTTTGTTCCGTCCTCAGAGATGCTATAACGAACAACAAAGATCTGGGAAGAGAGCAAACTTAAGCCACACACCACCACCACCACCACCACCACCATCACCACCACCACCACCACCACCACCACCAAGCTTGAGATTACACCTGCCACCATTAATCATTAATTCAGCCCCACATCAAAATATTTCAACTCAAGGCCTCTTAGGTACCAAAGCAACGCTTTCATTTAGAGCATTGTTGTCCATGCTATGGAAAAAACAGTGCAGGCAGAATTTACAACAGGCCTGGTCACCCATAAGAACCACATTACAGGAGGTGAGTACAAAGGACTTGCTTACTCTACCATAGGTAGACAGACCACAGACTTGTACACCTGTGCACCTGTGAGTCTCCTCGACTCCATCTGACATCTGTCTAGGGTCAGGGGAGGATAGAGATCATTGGCAACACCCGGAGAAGGAACAAGAAGACAGCTCACCAAGAGACAAGATGGCGTGTCTGCAAATGGCATCATATTCACCCAGCAAAACTCTTTGCTGGTTAAGATTCTTAACCCTTAAAATATGTAGCATGGCCCACATAGACTGTTGGCAGCACTGTAATGGTAGAGTCGCCATGGAAAAGACTGTCGGTTCCTTTGTGGCCCAGCAATCCCACACACGGGTTGCCATAGGTTTCCTGTGTGCACAAGTTTAGAATTTTGTTCTCTAACGCAATTAGCTTCCTTCCTGGAAATATTATATAAGTCCTGTCGCCATTAATCAGCCTCCTTGTTTTAAACATCGGGACAGGGATGGAAATATAATTGAAAATACACGTTCGTAAAAATAGTTGAACATTCCTATTCTAAATAGTATTTTCTGTAACCATGGAGAAGGAATAACCCAATGCCCACTAACTAATGAACTAATAAGTAAAACGTATATCATGGAATATTATTCAGCCATTAAAAAATTAAAAGGGCTCATATACACTTTAAAAATGGGTAAATTAAGAAAATATATGGCATGATACTATTTATGTAAAACATCTAAAGAGACAAATTTATAGAGACATAAAATTGACTAATGGCTTTCTAGGGCCCGGGAGGAATTTGAAAATAAATTAAATGGGCATAGGTTTTCTTTTAAAGGTAGTGAAAAATGTTTTAAAACTGATTAGTGGGGGTAGTTGCACAATCCTGTGAACAGAGTAAAAACGCTAAAATTATACACGTTAGGTGAATTACATGGTGTGTGAATTACAGTCCAATAAATCAGTTTTAACAAAATATAATATAAGATTTTACTGGGGACCCATTCACACTTTTCACAAGCACTTAGGATACATCACTGAATAAAATGGACATTGTCACTGTCCCCTTGGAGCTCACATCCACACGAGGAAAGAGGCTAGTGAATCCTAACCATGCCACACGAATTCTTATGTCATTGTGAAAAATGATCAACAGTGGCAGGGTGGGGCAGGGAGGCGGCAGCTGGTAAAGCCATCGTTTCACACGTGCTGGTCGGAAACTGTCACTAACAGGAGACACTTGGGCAAGTTTGCAGCAGCTTGTTTCAAGAGGGAGACATAGGATGCTCCCAGGGCAAAGGCCCAGAGCAGGAGTAAAAATACTGGGGGTATGGCAGAGAGATCAGGTAGTCAAGGCGCATCAGGTCAGAAGGCAATGAAGGAAACTGAGGATGTCAACTTCCTGTGAGGCCCGGCAAGTGGAGCCACAGTGTTGGGACAACTCAGAGCACAGCTCAGAGTGGAAGCCCTGTAACCTATGGTGTGAACAGAGTTCTGTCCCTCCCCTTCTTAATGGCTCACTAGCTGGGGACCAGGGCTCTGGGCAGAGGAACTAGGTAGCCCACACCTTCCCACAGTGGGTAGGTGTCTCACGGGGATTTGCTGAGCTCCAGTTGAGAAACGGCAGCTGATGGGAAACTGCAGCTGATGGGAAACTGCAATTTCACCATCTAATAACACAGTGTGTTTGTGATCTTCAGGTTCCAATTTTTGTATCGCCACGGTCAATTACAGCTCACAAATGATTTCCAAAGTGGGCTGCCCGGGGATACCAGTGTGCAAATCCATTTACACCCACAGTCTTCCCATACACTCAGGCTGCTCAAGCCCCAACCAAGATGGGCTCTGAAGCAGATGATGTCAGACCCCACAGAGCGAGGGAGAGAAGAGACATCTGCAATGAGAGGGAGGGGCAGACCCGTCCTGGGGCCCGGGTGGAGGTCCTACCTGCATATATTGTATTCGACCTCATCCCAGACATCTCACCTCTCTGGGAGCTTCCCCAGTGGAGATGTCTAGACTTCAGAGGGAATGCTGTGCGCTAGCCCACCAAAGAGATCATGAGCAAGGCCTGGATCTGAGTGAGCACCCTCATTTCTTCTTTGAGGTAATTTATAGACCATAAGATGATCTCATTCTAAGTACACTAGTTAAGTTTTTGTGAATTTCAAGTCATGCAAATATCATCATTCAATTGGAATATTTCCATCATCCCCCAAAAATTAATTTCCAGAACAATCCTTTGAGGTTACAGGTCCATACTTAATGACATCAGCTCAATGCTGTATAAAAGCAAGAAAAAAATGGTAATGTATTAGCCTGGACTGCATGAAATTGCCATTTTTATAAGTTGAAACTGTCCAAATATTGGCAATTGAAAATAGCTAACCATTAAAAGCATTCTGCAAATATGCCACTCTAAAAATATTGTTTCTATATTAATGCATTCACTACCTATGAATCACTCGTGTTATGAATCTATACAGTATATTTTTATGCAGAAAGCCATGCACATTGATCTCGGTGGATGACTGAAGGGATCTAGAAGTTTTCAAGGGGGGAATTTTGACTGTGCATGTTTTCCATGTTAGGCTCTGTCTTTCTAATGAGCCTCCACAGAGACTGCCCACTTTGAGCCTACTCTAGCCAAGGCGCTCAGTGTGGAGATGAGGAAAGTGAAGTTTATACCACAGGGTGGGTGATGTGTCTGTGCTGTGTCTGTCATATCATATCATCCCAGGAAATGTGAATGAAGCAATTTAAGTGAAAAGACTTTTTTTTTGTTGGTTCTCAGAAAATATTTTTTTATTAATTACAGTTTATTCATTTTGTATCCAAGCTGTAGCCCGCTCTCTCATCCCCTCCCAATCCCACCTTCCCTTCCTCCTCTCCTCCCATGCCCCTTCCCAAGTCCACAGAAAGGGTCAGTCCTCTTCCCCTTCCCTCTGACCCTGGCCTATCAGGTTTCATCAGGACTGGCTGCATTGTCTTCCACTGTGGGCTGGTAAGGCTGCTCCCCCATCAGGGGGAGGTGATCAAAGAGCCAGCCACTGAGTTCATGTCAGAGACAGTCCCTGTTCCCTTTACTAAGGAACCCACTTGGAGACTGAACTGCCATAAAAGCATCACAGTTGGCTCTGTATTTTTTTTTCTATTATGTTGCACGCTTGCCTTTTTTAAAATTTCCATTCTCCATTAGAGTTAAGACCCATGAAGAAATATGTCAGGTCCTTTCTAGATCTCTATAACCCCAGCAGTTAACCAACCATCATTGGATATATTCTAGATAAGTTCATAAATGCTTGATAAATGAGTCTGATGGAAAAGACTGATTCAGACATGTAAATACACCTCTTAAACACACAGACAGACAGACAGACACACACACACACACACATACATGGTCATTTCCAGTAACAGTAACTTTCTGGGAAATGATCACATATAGGTAGATCCAAGAGGCTTTGGAGCTATGTCCAATGAATGGCAGATTCATTTTGAACCAGCTCAGCCTGGCAGAGGTTCTTTATGCTAAAGAACACAGAACAATTTACCCTTCTGTGCCAGAAACAGGAGCTCCCTACCCCAAACATGTGAGAGAGAGAAAAGAGGACCAAAAAGAAGCCTCACAAGACTGCCATCCCCAGGTACCTGAACACCTGGGGTCTTTAGGGGTCAGATACCAGACCCTGGATGGGGCAGGGTCTAGAGTACACTGTGGAGAGATTAGATGCTAAAGCAACAGCCAATTCACCTGCCTGGGCTGCCCAGAGCTTTCGGCAAAAAAGAGGTGCAAGGAAGATGCAAGGGAGACTTAGTACATAAGGGTCACTATTCAAGGTTCAGATTGGCATATTTAATTCCACAGGGAAAGATCCGGTGCTCCCCCATCTCTGTCTCTCTCTGTGTCTCTGTCTCTGTCTCTCTCTCTCTCTCTCTCTCTCTCTCTCTCTCTCTGTGTGTGTGTGTGTGTGTGTGTGTGTGTGTGTCACTGTCTCTCTCCCTTTCTCTCTTTTTTCATCCCCATAGCTGATACAGACTCTTGGAAGCAGGAAGTAAACCAAACCTCCACCAAGGTCCCAGTTTACTCCCAGTGCTATGCAGGATCTCTGCTCTGTACTCCACACCTGTGGAACAGGCACTTGTGGAAACAGCTTTGGCAAGGAAACCATTTGCAAAAATGGGTAAACTAACGCCCAGAGAACGTAGAAGAATAGCTTTGCTGGTGCCAAAGCTGCTTCCAGATGAAGGCTGAATGGATGGATGTGGAGGAAGTTCATGGGGGGTGGGGTTAAACTCTTCATTCAAAGTAGAGGAAAGAAAAAGCAAGGGAAATGTGGGAAAGATGAGTCTACCAGAGGCTAAGTGATCTTTTCCTTAATTTTAAATTAAGTTACAGGGTTGTGGGGGTGCCATTTTGGTGGATAAGTATGCCTCCTGTCTATTGTCAAAAACTGAAAAAAAAAAATTGTAGCCTTTGTTTTTTTCACTTGCCATGGTAACCAGAAAGCTGAGAATCAGATTTCTCACTCAAGCAACAGTAATCCCCAATCTAGAGGCATCTATCCTTCTCCTCCCAAGGACCTGTTTTCTGCTGTAGGGGCTCTCTGCCCTCCAGTCCTTGCCCTAACCCTAAAATAGCCCAGAAGGTTACACACAGTACATTAACTGATGGACTCGTTGAGTCCTTACATTCCAATAGGACTGCACTGATCATAGGAATAATCTGTTCTGTAATTAGGCATCATAAGGACAATGATTTCATTAGAGATTCTGTAATAGCCCCGGACATGTACGCGGCAACGTGTTATACAACATGCTCCAACACTTTATCACCTTGTAATAATTGGAGTCGTTGAATTACAGTAAGAGAGCAATGAAAGGTAATTTCCTATTTGGCCAAAGTCATCTGACCTCCCCCAGGCCTCCAATTATCATATTTCTTCTTGGAATCAGATCTTCCTTCCCCTCAGAAGCTGCTGCGAGCTCCGAGCTGTTACCACAGACAGCAAACTTGCATGGGAGCCCTGAAGTCATAATTTTCTCATTACGCGGCCTCATCTGTCAGCTGTTTCCTGGTTGCACCAGCCCTGTTTTCCAGTTCAGGTGATAAATAGACATGAACAGCTTACCGAGCAGAGAGGCAAATAAACATTTGAAAATGATCAGGCCCAGAGAATCTTCTATGTGATGCTATTACGGGTTAGAGAGAACCCAAGCAAACTGCAGAGTGAAACAGAGTGAAACAGGAGGAAGAGACTAAACCCACCTTGCCCTGCTTCACTCAGCACCCCAGGGACAGCAGTAAGCAATTTCTTCTGCTGTGTGTATGGTCTCAGATGCTTCCTAGACAGCACTGTCAAACTCAGCAAGTGAAGGTGATCAGATGGCAAGCATTACCATTTGCTAAGCACCTAGTAGGTGTGTTCTAGGTGTAAAGACTTTAAGATATACTGAGCCCTTGGTCTGGGGAGATGGTTCAGTGTGGAATAGCATTTGCTGCACAAGTGTGAGAACACAAGTTTGAATCCCCAGAACTGTCAATCACTGATTTGTTTTCATTTAAATGAGATAAAACCCTGACATAAATGCAGCAGAACACTTAGCACCTGGCTTCTTTTCATGCATGTGAGCATTGTCTAGATTGAGCAAATGTTTAACCATGTTAAACTTCAAGGCTCAGTTTTAAATAATGTAGACACAATTGCTGCCTTGAGGTGCTTATAGCCTCATGTAGACATTGATCCATCAGCCTACTAATACCAGTGTTCTTACAGTCCAATAAATGCAGTGTGGGAATACAAGGGCCAGAAGGTAGAGCAAGTGAGCTGACACAGTCCAGTGAGAGAGGAGAGATCAGCAAGGAGGTGACCTTGAGGTTAAGATTCGGGAGTGAGTCGGTGAAGAAGAGGAAGGGGAGATGGTCTAGTAGATAAAGTATAAGTCATGCAATTGTGAGGACCTGTGTTCAGCTCCCTAGAACCCACAGAAAGCTGTAACTAATAGTGCATGACTGTAATGCCAGTACTCCTTCAGGATGATGGGAGGTAGAGACAGGTGAATCCTCAGGAGCTTGAAAGCCAGCCACCCTGGTACAAACAGGGTAAACAACAGACTTTGTCTCAAATAAGTTGGAAGATGAGGACTCACACTTGAGGTTGTCCTCTTGTCTCTACAGGTATTTGATGGCACATATACATCCAGACACATACACATTCACACATACACACACAGAGATTAATTTTTAAAAAAATGGGAACAGTAAAGAGGCTCAGCAGGCAATGATGGGAAGATGTCAAGAGATAGGATCAAATGGGACCTTAAAGAACATGGGAAGAGTATGAATTTTGTCCTTGAACCCTGTGTACTCATTAAAGAATTGGTCATTGGTCAATAAGGGATCAGCTTTGAAGGACAAAACAGGTCACAAAGGCCATCAAGTCCCATGCAAGGGAAGGGGAAGTAGTTCATGATTAAGGAGAGGTGAATCAAGCTTCACCTCCTGAAGGGTGGCTTGCCCAGCAATTTACAGATACACTGCAAATCACACAATCTTCAGTCTTCCACATTAGCCCTTGTTCTGGGATACTTAGGAAAATCCTGTTTCACTAAGATCAAGTGTTCTGAGTAAAAACAAGATACAGTTAGTGAAGCTTGGAGCCAGGACTTATGCTCAGCTCTGTCTGATTTCCAAGGCCCATGTTTTTCTCTTGCACATGGCAATAACAGAATTCAGAACTACTGGAAGGTATAGCGTGGAAGCAACAATTATCTGAATAAACCACTAGGATAGACAGGTGGATGTTCCTACCCTGAAAGGGACAGCAAAAACTGTGGCAGAGGGAATGTTCTCTGAAGGTCAAATGCCTGGAAGACAAAAAGCAGAGGGGAGGAAGAATTGTGGGGGAAAATACCACGGTATTTTCCATCATTCTTTTCCCACTGGTAGGTTTCTAATGTTCCAGTGGGTAGCCCCACACTCATGGACACATGGAAGCACTACTGGACTTAATTGAGAAGAAGAAGAAATAGAAGAAGAAGGAGAAGAAGAAGAAGAAGAAGAAGAAGAAGAAGAAGAAGAAGAAGAAGACATGAAATTGGGAGAGAGACATGTGGTGGGATTATGGGAGAATTGGAAGAAGAAAATAGAGTGGATGTTATCAAATTTTATTGCATATATAGATGAAATTCTCAAGAATAAATCACAATAATATGATTTTACATTTAGTTTTAAAATTTAGAAAACCAATGGGTTAAAGACTGTCTCTAACAACAGTCTTTTAACAGTCTCTTAACAACCTCCCCTCCCCCCGACACACACACACACAACTCTGGTTAAAATGAATCTTCCAAAACAACATTTTTTTAAGTAGATAAAGTTGCAGGAAAAAAATCATGGAGCTAAGAACAACAAGGCATAAGAATTAAACACATAAAGCAAAGCTAAAGAAGTAACATCCAGTAGTTTTAATGGCAAATGCCAACATATTCAACCCCACAAATTAAAGGCAACCACTCCCAATTTAAGTCCAAGAAAGAATCCAATTATAGAGTACTCAAAAGACATGAATGAAGTGCCTTTTCTGTTGAACATAAAAAGGAAATGTGTATTAGATAAGAGCAACCTTTAACAGCACGATCACATTCACATCCGACAAATAAATTGAAAGCAACATGAAGCATTAAACAGGACAGTGTGGCTTAGGATACATCGATAAAAGTCAGGCTTTCCCAATGAAGCTTCAACTGTCATGCCTTATGTTCTCCCAGAGGAGAAGACAGAGCCCTAAATACAAGGACACATGGAACATTAATTACAAAAGGTGGCCATAGGCTGTAAGAAAGAAAGAGTCAGCACCTTCCAAAGGACTGAAATCATGCAAAATAAACCTCTGACTGCCACAGAATTAAGTTCGAAATCAGAACTAAATAATAGCAAGAAAATCCCCATATGTTTGGGGATTTTAAATAACTCATCATGAAAGAAGTCACGATGGAAATGAGAAATATTTTCATTTGAATCCTAATGAAAGTAAAATATACCAACACTTACAGTCTGAAACTGAAGCCTGGAAAAACGGGCTAACGATCAATGACCAAGGCAGTTAATCTGGGAAATTTGAAGAACAGAATAAATTGAAGATGAAAAAAATGTAAAGAAAACAAAGAAGTTGAGACCATAATTAGTTAAGTAGAAAGTGGGCTGCACTTTGATAAGGCAGTAAAAGTGGTTGTTGTTATTGTTAATGATGATGATGATGATGTTTTCAGTTACTCTCATAGCTTTCAAATCAAATGGGAATACAATAAAGGCTTATATTGCTAATCCCAAAGATGCAAGGAGAAGACCACCAACCCAAATCACCATGGCCAAAATTATTAAAGAAAACAATTAATTAAAGCAAGTTTTTTTTTTTTTTAATTCATGTACAGGGCTGTCTTCCCCTATGGTAGGGGCTCAAAAGGTCAGCATTGGACATAGGGAATATAAAGACTTTTATAGCTCAGAGGTGGGGAGGTGAGTTCCAAATGGAGGATTTGGCAGGCAAATAGACAGATTATAGTAGCAGAACATAATAAGGTGGTCATAACATCAGGTAGGCATTACAACCTTTTGAAACAAAGATAGAGTTACAAAATGGTCCTAACAATTTGTTGAATCAAAGACATGGTTGCTATTTCCTGGAATAAGCTGTGCATAACCATTGGTAGTTAAGTTACAGATGGGGCACAGCCCAATCCTTGAAAAATAGAGGTTTGATCATAAACTGGAATGAAACTAGTTAGTCTTCACTATAAAATGGCTTTCAAGCCTAAGATGAAGGCAAGCTGGTTGGCTCATCAGTACCTATCAAGAGTAAAAAGTAAATGAATGACTAATTATGAATAGTGTAAAGTTTTCTGCAAGTATAGAAACATTACAACAAAACATAACCATTAAAAGAACCCGAATAACTCAATTAAACAAAACCTTAATGATGACTCAAAACTGGGTAGGAGATTTCATTATGTATTTTCCAAATGGGATTTTACAAAAAGGGGAAAATGATCCACTTCCCTAGTGACCAGAGAAATACAAACTCAAACAGTGAGCTTCCCCTCCACATCTACCATCAGGGCCAAGGTAAAAAAAGGTCAGAGCGTCAAGTGGTACTAGTGGCACTGGAGGCAATCCTATGCTGCTGACGATCACACACAAGAGTTTAAAAAACCTGAAAGCATTTACTACAATGCTAAAATTGAACACAGCACCTCTTCTAAGGGCATTTTCATTCCTTAGCACATGCATCAAGAAACACATAAAAATGTTTGTGACAGCATTATTCATGAATATAAAAATACTGGAAATGAACCATTTAATCCCACTTCACCATTTATCCATTATCAGTTCATTAATCTCCAAGCTGGAACAACCCATTAACCAAAAGAACCCATTAGTAGTCAAATGAACAAATAAATGGTTGTATATTCCTGAAATAGAACGAAAAAATAAATTGCACTGTAGTCACATAAGGAAATAAACAGCAATTAAAAATGAGAGAACTAGAGCCGCACATCAAAAAGGAATCTCACAAAATTGTGAAGTCAAATAATCTAGATAGACAAGAGTAGGCTGTATTGTGCTTTTTCTACAAAGCTCAGACACCAGATTAAGCTCACCCAGTGTTTAGCGTATGCAGATAGGTGGTTAACCTAAAGGAAAAGCAAAGAAGTCACTAAAAATCAGCAGTGTGGTTAGTGTGGTTTCTTTTCTAGGGAAGAGAGGAACAGCAACTAGAGACACACCAATGATATATCCAACAGCCAGAGTCAGGGACAATTCATATAATTAATTAAATGCTTTGCTCATAAACAAAAAGGATTATGAAGTATTTTGGTAGGCTCAAAATACAAAACTCAACTACAAAGAATGAACTTCAGATACTAGAGAAACCACACAATTACTTGTCTAATAACTACAAATAAATCCATAAAAAATATCAATAAATCACAATGATTCAGGAAATTGGGTGGGGGTGGCAGGGGAGTGGAAGTGATCCCTATATCTTGGAAAATGTAACATACCAACTAAATGAAACAAATATACTTCTTGTTAATTTAAATAGTTCTATACTTAAAACACATACCCTTTAGGGTAGGGTTTTTGCCTGAAACAAGATGCAACTGCTTGATTAGTTGTAGATGCCATTTATATCTCTAAGAATAGTAACACAATTTTTAGTGGGTAGCGGATTACAAAAATGCCTATAATGCCCTGCCCCCTTGCCATACATATGAATCATACAAACAGACTTTCACACTCCTGCCATTCAGCATTGGAGCCTATTTTGACTTGATTCTAACCATAAGAACGTAGCTGGGTTGGCCTTCTGCAGTTCTAAACCAACGTCGCCCAAAGACATGCTTGTTTCTTCTTACTCTCTGTTGGAACAATGCAGTCATCACGTGAGCAAGGCCAGCCTTCTAGAAAATGAGAGAATACATAGAAATAAGCTGATTAATATGAAGCCACTCACTGACCAGTCATCCCTAGCTGGCCTAGTAGCTGACTGTCCAACTCAATCCAGGAGAACCTCCCAATTGAACTCTGCCCAAATGGCGAACCTACAAAATCTTGTTAGGTTTTAAGTCATTGCATTTTTGAAGGTGTCTGTTATGCAGCAAAAGCTAACTAAGGCATATTATGGGAGCTACTATGGTTTCAGAACTTGAAAATCTATAGTCCAAAACACAGGGAAACTCAGACTCCTTATTCAAATGGTCAAAGGAACATATCATAGGAACATATACTTGTATTTCTCCTCAGTCTTATGATATGTTTTTGCTGTTCATTCCTGTAAATTACACATCAATCAAAAGTGTTAGGTCAAGGAGAATACAGGGACGGCTAAGGAGACATTTCAGTTTGTTTCAGTCATTACTGACAAATCAACTTCTCATTTTTAGCTAGAAATTACAAAATATGTAGGAAGAAATAAAAAAAAACAAACCTTTATTGCTGTTATTTCTATAGGAAAAAAATAATGCTGTATGGGTTCTGAGCTCTCTAGCTCTTAATATTCATTTTAAAAAATCCAAACAACTTTTTATAACTTTTGAATGTGGTATTTCGAGAATGTAATTTTTTTTTAACCAGAAAATACTGTTTAAAAATTGGGATATATTTATATATGGGCTCTCCTTTTCGTTTACAGATGAGTTCCTTTTTACCAAGAAGACATTAGGCATAATTCCATGTTAAAATTTTTGAAATCCTCAGCAAAATAAGTTTTGGTGATTTATATTTTACTAATGAATGTCTGGGAGGCTGGAAAGCTGAAGCTAATTTCTAATCCTATAAAAAGTATCATTGAGAGAAATGTGTCATGATTTGAGTCCCATGCTTTGGGGTTCATGGAGCTATTTTAGGATACTGAAAACTTTGGTAGGTGAGAGGGAGGAGTGGGGATGTGAAGACTATACCTGGGGGCCAAGATGGCGGCACCAGGAGAACACCGTGTCTGAGAAGCGGGACAACATACTCCATGCAGCCACCAGGAGACTGAACTCTGGGCCCTAAAACAACAGCGATCGATCGTGTTTCCCAGGTGAGGGGAGGCTCCCACGGCATGGGAAACGGTCAGGTCCACTCTCGGCTGCCCAGCCAGAACCCAGAAGAGAACCCGGCTAACACGGGCTTTGGGTCTCCGGGCTGGTGCCACAAGCCTGCTTGTCACGATCAATTTCCCAGGCTGATTGGTGGGCACAAGGGTGCCTGAGGCTGAGAGTCCCAGTCGAAAAAAAACCCCACAGGGAAGCAAAGTTGCCAGACTGGTCACGGGTCACCCAGTCTTTCCCTGGAAGGTCTCTCGGACCACAGGTACCCACCGTGGTACATCACAATTGAGCTCCCGCCATGCACGGATTACAACTGCACAGCTGTGCGCCCAGCTCAAAATCCCTACTCCCTCTTCGGAGGAGGCAGGAGGCGACCAGCAGAATCTGCCACAGACCACATTGTCTGTACCCCAACCCAAGATTGGGGCTGAGAAAACCCAATCCTTTCGGGCACTCCCCCAAATGCCGCCATAACCCTGCCACAGCTGAACAGAAGGATAAAGAGGCACACAGCAGCTTCACAGTGCTGGAACTCCAGTGCTGCCGGCTGCTCCTAGCAAACAAACTACAGCTCAGGATCTGGGACTGTGGTCATTCTACATGTCCTGAGATTATCCTGAGTCCAACGCAATAAGGTCTAGCAGCAAGTTCTATCACCGGCACCCCCCCCAACCCCTGGCAGAGAAACTCCGGCTCAGGGCTCAGGATCCGACTGAGAAGCCCCAACCCCTGCTGGCACTCCCCTGAGAGCACCTCCATAAACTTGCCCTAGCAGAGGGGAAGATCAGGGGGGAAGGACAGAGAGGCAGCCTGCCAAGGACACAGCACCCTCTCTCCAGCTCACCCAGCAGCCCCTAGCAGAGAAACCCAAGCTCTGGATCTGAGGACACTCAACCCTACCCGGTACTCTCTTGGGATCAGCAAACATAGATTCTACCGCTAGGCTGCTTCTGGCAGAGAGATCTGGGCCCGGGATCCGGGATTGAGTACACTCATCCTAACTCTTTCCCGAGCCACCCAGGGACCAGTCAACATAACCCCTCCTGGCAGAGAGAAAGGACAAAGAGACAGCACACAGGAAAGGTGGACACCGAGTCCTGCGGCCACAGTGTCACAGAGCTGACTGTTAGCCTACTCGTGCACTTCCAAAGCAGGACCAAAACAGAGAGTAGTGAGCAAGGGGAACCCCTGTGCATTCCAACTGGTCCTGCAAGAGAGTGAGTGAGCCTTCTAGGGAGAGATTGCCCCAGACCCAGGGCTTCTCCACAGAAGCAACCAGACGAGATCCCTGCTACCCACGCCCCTAGTGTGGGCATCATAGGGATTCTTGGGATAGCGACCCCAACATTGAAGCCTCTGCCTTGCGGGTCCACCAGGGTAATCCAGGCAAACAATCCCTGGATCTCAGTCAGAACTGCGTAATAGTGGCTTGCAGGCCACTGCAATAGTCAGAGAATCCGCGCATGCACACTACGCCCGCTAAAAGCGCGCGCAAATAGCGCCAGCGTCACATTCCTTACTTAGGCAAAACTGAAAACACAGTGCACACTCCCAAAGCAGTGAACCTCTCTCATCTTCCTGAAAAAACAGTCCAGAAAACAGAAAGAGAGGATCATAGCCCAAACTACAATCTCGAGGAACAACCAGTGAGGATTATAAATAACCAGATGGCTAGAGGCAGACGTAAGAACACTCCCAACAAAAATCAGGACATAATGACCTCACCAGCAACCCCACAAAAAAATGGACACTTCAGTTCACTAGATACACAAGAAAGCGACCTCAAAACTATGTTTCTCCAGCTATTAGAGGCCCATAAAGATGAAATGAACAAAGCCCTCAGAGAAATAACCAAAGAAATCGAGACTAACCAAGAGGAAACAAATCGTGCTCTCAGAGAAATGACCACGAAAATTGAGGCAAACAGAGAAGAAATGCACAAAGCTCTCAAAGAAATGTCCACACAAATGAAGGCAAATAAAGAAGAAATAAACAAAGCTCTCATAGAAATACAGGCAATTATACCCAAAGAAGTAGAGGCACAATTAGTGATACATAGAGAGGAGACGGACAAAAAAATAGAAGCTGTCATTGAAAAGCAGGAGTCCACATTCAAACAGATGAAGGAAATGGTGCAAGACATGAAAACAGAATTAGAATCAATAAAGAAAACACAAATAGAGAAAAACCAGGAGCTGGAGAACATAAAGAAAAGATCAGGAACTACAAAGGTAAGCATCACCAACAGAATACAAGAGATGGAAGAAAGAATCTCAAGAGCCGAAGATACACTTGCAGAAATTGACACGTCTCTCAAAGAAAAAAATAAAATCAGAAAAGTTCCAAACACAAAACATCCAAGAAATCAAGGACACCATGAAAAGACAAAACCTAAGAATAATAGGAGTAGAAGAAAAAGAAGACATCAGGCTCAAAGGTCCGGAAAATATTTTCAAGAAAATTATAGAAGAAAACTTTCCCAACTTAAAGAAGGAGATGGCCATAAACATACAAGAGGCTTACAGAACACCAAGTAGACTAGACCAGAAAAGAAATTCTTCACGTCACATCATAGTCAAAACACTGAACCTACAAAACAAAGAAAAAATTCTAAAAGCAGCAAGGGAAAAAGGCCAAGTAACATATGAAGGTAGACCTATCAGAATCACACCAGATTTCCCAACAGAAACTATGAAAGCCAGAAGGGCCTGGACAGAAATCATACAGTCCTTAAGGGACCACAGATTCCAACCCAGACTACTATACCCAGCAAAACTTTCAATCAACATAGATGGAGAATTCAAGATATTCCAAGATAAAACCAAATTTAAACAATATCTACATAGTAACCCAGCTCTACAGAAGTTACTAGAAGGGAAACTCCAAACCAAAGAAAACAACTACATCGAAGGAAACAGAGGAAATAGATAACTACACAACAACAACAACAAAAAAAAAAAAAAAACAAAAGAAGACAAGCAATGAAACTCAGTGACACCACCAACACCACATCTAAAGTAAGTAACAATTGTTGGTCACTAGTTTCTATCAACATCAACGGACTCAACTCCCCAATTAAAATACACAGACTAACAGAATGGTTGCGGAAACAGGATCCATCATTCTGTTGCATCCAAGAAACACACCTATGCAACAAAGATAAACACTACCTCAGAGTAAAGGGTTGGAAAAATGTCTTTCAAGCAAATGGTCCCAGAAAACAAGCGGGAGTAGCCATCCTAATATCTAATAAAATAGACTTTCAACCCAAGTTAATCAAAAAAGATAAGGACGACCACTATATTCTCATCAAAGGAAAAATCCACCAAGAGGCCATCACAATTTTGAATATCTATGCCCCAAATACAAGAGCACCTACATTCATAAATGAAACAATATTAAAGCTTAAATCACACATTGATCCTAAAACCCTAATAGTGGGAGACTTCAACACTCCACTCTCACCAAGGGACAGATCAACTAGACAGAAAACAAATAGGGAAATAAAAACACTTACAGAGACCCTAAATCAAATGGACCTAATAGATGTCTACAGATCTTTTCATCCAAACTCAAAAGAGTATACCTTCTTTTCAGCACCACATGGAACCTTCTCCAAAATAGACCATATAGTTGGTCATAAAACAAGCCTCAACAGATACAAAAAGATTGAAATAATCCCGTGTATTCTATCTGACCACCATGGACTTAAGCTGGACCTCAACAACAACAGAAATAACAAACAGCCTACACGCACATGGAAACTGAGCAACTTGTTACTCAACGACAGCTGGGTTAAGGAAGAAATAAAGAAAGAAATTAAAGACTTCCTAGAATTCAATGAAAATGAAGGCACAAAATACCCAAATTTATGGGACACATTGAAAGCAGTGCTCAGGGGAAAATTTATAGCACTAAGTGCCTGCAAGAAGAAATTCATAACATCATAGACAAACAACTTAATGGCCCAACTGAAAACCCTAGAAAAAAAAAGAAGCAGATACACCCAAGAGGAGCAGAAGGCTGGAAATAATCAAACTCAGGGCTGAAATCAATCAATTAGAAACAAATAAACTATTCAAAGAATCAATGAAACAAAAAGCTGGTTCTTTGAGAAAATCAACAAGATAGACAAACCCTTAGCCAAACTAACTAAAAAGCAGAGAGAATCTATCCAAATCAACAAAATCAGAGATGAAAAGGGCGACATAACTACAGACACAGAGGAAATTCAAACAATCATTAGGTCATACTACAAAAGCCTATATGCCACAAAATTTGAAAACCTAAATGAAATGGACAATTTTCTTGATAGATTCCATCTTCCAACATTAAGTCAAGATCAGGTAGAAAGACTGAACAGCCCTATATCCCCCAAGGAAATTGAAGCAGTCATTCACAGTCTCTCCTCCAAAAAAAGCCCTGGGCCAGATGGTTTCAGCACGGAATTCTACCAGACCTTCAAAGAAGTGCTCACACCAATTCTCCTCAAACTATTCCACAAAATAGAAACAGAAGGTACATTACCAAACTCATTCTATGAAGCAACAGTCACCCTGATACCTAAACCACACAAAGACCCAACAAAAAAGAGAACTTCAGACCTATCTCTCTTATGAACATTGACGCAAAAATACTTAATAAAATACTTGCAAACCGAATCCAAGAACACATCAAAGATATCATCCACCATGACCAAGTAGGCTTCATCCCAGGCATGCAAGGGTGGTTCAACATACAGAAATCCATCAATGTAATCCACCACATAAACAAACTGAAGGAGAAAAACCACATGATCATCTCCTTAGATGCTGAAAAAGCATTTGACAAAGTCCAACACCCATTCATGTTTAAAGTCTTGGAGAGATCAGGAATACAAGGCACATATCTAAACATAGTAAAGGCAATATACAGCAAGCCTATAGCCAACAAACTCAATGGAGAGAAACTTAAATCAATCCCACTGAAATCAGGGACAAGACAAGGCTGCCCACTCTCTCCCTACCTCTTCAACATAGTACTTGAGGTCCTAGCCAGAGCAATAAGACAACTAAAGGAGATCAAGGGGATACAAATTGGAAAGGAAGAGGTCAAAGTGTCACTTTTCGCAGATGATATGATAATATATATGAGCGACCCCAAAAATTCAACCAGAGAACTCCTCCAGCTGATAAACACCTTCAGCAAAGTGTCAGGATACAAAATCAACTCAAAAAAATCAGACGCCCTCCTGTATACCAAAGACAAAAGGGCCGAAAAAGAAATTAGGGAAACAACACCCTTCACAATAGCGACTAATAACATAAAGTATCTTGGGGTGACACTAACCAAGCAAGTGAAAGACCTGTTTGAGAAAAACTTCAAGTCTCTGAAGAAAGAAATTGAAGATCTCAGAAGATGGAAAGATCTCCCGTGCTCATGGATTGGTAGGATTAACATTGTGAAAATGGCCATCCTGCCAAAAGCAATCTACAGATTCAATGCAATTCCCATCAAAATACCAACTCAATTCTTTACAGACCTTGAAAAAAAGATTCTCAGCTTCATATGGAGAAACAAAAAACCCAGAATCTCCAAAACAATCCTGTACAACAACAGATCATCTGGAGGTATCTCTATCCCCGATCTCAAGTTGTACTACAGAGCAAAAGTAATAAAAATTGCATGGTATTGGCATAAAAACAGAAAGGAGGATCAATGGAACCGCATAGAAGACCCAGAAATAAACCCACACACCTATGAATACTCGATTTTTGACAAAGAAGCCAAAACCATTCAATGGAAAAAAGACAGCATCTTCAACAAATGGTGCTGGTCCAACTGGATGTCTACATGCAGAAAAATGAAAATAGATTTATATTTATCACCCTGCACAAAACTAAAGTCCAAGTGGATCAAAGACCTCAACATAAAACCAGATACTCTAAATCTGTTAGAAGAAAAAGTGGGGAACAGCCTAGAACTCATTGGCACAGGAGACAACTTCCTGAACAGAACACCAACAACACAGGCTCTAAGAGCAACAATCAATAAATGGGACCTCATGAAACTGAAAAGCTTCTGTAAAGCAAAGGACACTGTCATCAAAACAAAACGCCTGCCTACAGATTGGGAAAGAATCTTCACTAACCCTTTATCTGACAGAGGACTAATATCGAGTATATACAAAGAACTAAAGAAGCTGAAAAGCAGCAAACCAAGTAATCCAATTAAAAAATGGGGAACAGAGCTAAACAGAGAATTCTCTGTAGAGGAATATCGAATGGCAGAGAAACACTTAAAGAAATGCTCATCCTCATTAGCCATCAGGGAAATGCAAATCAAAACAACCCTGAGATATCACCTTACACCCATCAGAATGGCCAAGATGAAAAACTCAAGGGACAACACATGCTGGAGAGGTTGTGGAGAAAGGGGAACCCTCCTCCACTGCTGGTGGGAATGTAAACTGATACAACTACTCTGGAAATCTATCTGGCGCTTTCTAAGACAATTAGGAATAGTGCTTCCTCAAGACCCAGCTATACCACTGCTAGGTATATACCCAAAGTTTGCTCAAGTACACAAAAGGGATATTTGCTCAACCATGTTTATAGCAGCTTTATTTGTAATAGCCAGAACCTGGAAACAACCCAGATGTCCATCAACGGAGGAATGGGTACAAAAATTGTGGTATTTTTACACAATGGAATACTACTCAGCAATCAAAAAGGAGGAAATCATGAAATTTGCAGGCAAATGGTGGGATCTAGAAAAGATCATCCTGAGTGAAATATCCCAGAAGGAGAAAGACAAACACGGTATATACTCACTTATATAGACCTATAAGATATGATAAACATAATGAAATCTACACACCTAAAAAAGATAATCAAGAGAGCAGACATGGGGTAAGATTATCAATCTTTGTTTAGAAAGACAGATGGGATGCGCATTGAACATATGACAGGAATCTACTGAGCGCATTTGAAAGACTCTAACTAGCAGTGTTTTCAAAGCAAAGACTCATGACCAAACCTTTGGCAGAGTACGGGAATCATAAGAAAGAAGGGGAGTTAGTCTGATGAGGAAAGGATAGGAGCTCCACAAGGACCAAATATATCCGGGCACAGGGGTCTTTTCTGAGACTGACATGCAACCAAGGACCATGTATGAATGTAACCTAGAACCTCTACTCAGATGTAGCCTGTGGTAGCTCAGTAACCAATTGGTTTCCCATAGTAAGGGGAACAAGGACTATTTCTAACAGGAACTCAATGACTGGCTCTTTGGCCTCCCTACCCCCCAAGGGAGGAGCAGTCCTGTTAGGCCACAGAGGAGAGCTTTGCAGCCAGTCCTGAAGATACCTGATAAAACAGGATCAGATGAATGGGGAGGAGGTCCCCCCTATTAGTGGACTTGGCAAGGGGCACGGTGGAGATGAGGGAGGGAGGGAGGGGCTGGGAGGGAATGAGGGATCAGGACACGGCTGGAATACAGAGTTAATAAAATGTAACTGATAAGAAAAAAAATAAAATTCAAAAAAAAAAAAAAAGACTATACCCAGCCCTTATGTCCTGCCTCTATTTTCTGGTCTACTGTGGTGTGAACAGCCTCCTCCCTACACTCCGGCCATCATAAACTAAGCTGCTCTCCATTTTCTTCCCAGCCCTGGCAGACTGACACTAGAGACTTTTGTTGACCTGTGCAGATCTTGTCTGCTGGACCTGGGATCTGAGGACCTTAAAGAATGGAAAAGACTACAGTCTAATGCTGTAGACAACCTTACTTCAGTTTCAGGGTACTTTTATACACAAATGAAACAATTAAAGCAATGATCCAAGGAAGGTTGTTTGAGTTTTGAAAAACATGATCAGAAAAACATGTAAACAGATGCCAATAAGCACACACTAAATATTAACAGAGAAGCCCTTCCCCAAAACTTTCTCAGGACAGATTAATAAACACAATTGCCTGTCATGTACTATAGCTTATACCTGGGAAAGAACAAAATCATGGTAGACGCCTATATCCAGATTTAGGGTACACTGAAGATGGAACTCAGCATCTCCTTTTACCAGACTGGGTTCTATAGTTATGTTCTGACATCCAACAAGAATAACATGCCTTATAAATTGAATGTAAATGTTTGTCACAGGAGGCAGGAAATCATGTCCAATAACAATCCAGGGAATAAACTGCACCTGAGGTAAAAGGCCCTCTGCCTTTTTTTCTGGAAACTCTCTTACAATCCCCCAAGGCACTGTTCACCATGGATCATTCTTTTGACCATAGTCTGACAACGCCCTGTGAAATCATGAGTCCAAATTAGTCCTTTCTCTCTAAAGCTGTTTCTGCTAAGACATAGTGTCACATAATAAGCAAGCTAGCAAGTGGAAAATATAAAGGTTTTTTGGTTTGTTGTGTTGTGTTGTGTTTTTGGTGTTTTGTTTTGTTTTTTGGTAAGAAAGCCCATACATTTAGGACTAGTAATATCAGAAAGATGGGGCTGGAGAAATGGCTCTGTAGTTAAGAGTACTTACTGATCTTGAAGATGATCTAGGTTAGCTGCCAGAACCCACATCAGGTGGCTCGCAACCACCTGCAACTCCAGCTCCAGGGGATCTGACACCCTTTTCTAGCCTCTATGAGGCTAGCCTCCAAATGTGTACCCGGTGCACATAAACGCTCTCTCTCTCTCTCTCTCTCTCTCTCTCTCTTTTTTTCACACACACACATACACACAAATAGTAAATAAATATTAGAAAAAAAAAAGAAACAGCAGAAACAAACCAAGCTTATAATTTGCTGTAAAGATATTGGGGAAACCACATGGAATTGTGGGAATGACAGACACACAACCCCCTCCAGAGCTCAGGGTGGTAATAGCCAGACACTTGGGCCACTATCACTGTGGCAGCCTTTTTGGAGTTAATGGCAAATTTGGAGTTAATGGCATCTGAGCAGTGGAATTCGGCCTCTTGGCTCTGGCTATATTCCAAAGTCCAATCTCTTATAGACTGACCTTGGTGGTCCTACAGTGGATTGCTCTGATCCTGAGAAACTCTGTGCAACCATAGTAACCAGACAGCAGGCTCTGTGTAACCTTGAGTGAGCTCTCCTATGTTTTGACCAAGTAAATCTCCTATGAGAGAAACTGCTTGTACTTTTTTGCCTACTTAAGTGTTAACCTGATGTCCATTAAATCGACACTTTGATCAGCACGTAGACTTGGTGTCCTTCTCTGTGTCGTCCTGTCTCTCTCTCCCCAGCCCTCTCTCAGGTGGTATTCAGGTATCACTGCTGGTCAGTGACATATCACCATTATGGTGTTTTGGTTTTGTTGTTGTTTATTTGTTTTAGCATGTTAATTCATTTTGCCGCTCATGCAGCAAGGATTCAGCTCAGCTACAGTTCCGTAGTGCCCACACACACACACATACACACACAGGCACACACAAATTAAAAAAAAAAAAAAGAAAGAAAGACTTCCCTTATTTTCTTTACTTCCAAATTTTCTGGAAAAAATTCAGTCCAATATAGTAAATAAAGCAAGCTTCTACAGAACACCAGTAAAAAATGGTCCTACAGTCAGAATGAATTGCCTTCAGGAAAGGAAAAAAAAAAAAAAAGGCCAAGCAATTTTACAGAGAGCTTCTTTTAATTTTTCAAAAAGCAAATAATTGGCACAATAAATAAACTCTTCCAGAGCACAAAAAAGTAATAATGTTTAAGAAAAAAAGATATTCTTCCAAGTTAGCAGAATTGAACACAAATATATATATATATGAAATTAAAATTTCAGGCCAATTTCACACAGTAGTTTATATGTAAAATAACTAAAACAATGTTATCAAATCTGATTTATGTTTAAAGGAAAAAGATGGGAGTTATCCCTATTCATTCTTACAGCAATGGTGCTCATGATTAATTTTAATGTTGTCCTAGAAGGGCTGATAATGAAATGGAAAGAGAGGGGGAGAGAAAGATAGGAAAACAGTGAAGAAAACAGAGAGAAGACAGAAAGAATATTGAAGAACACACAAAATTTGAATAACTGCAAGCAAACGATGTCAGTTCCCATTCTGAAAACCTACAAGAATTAATTACAAAGTATGAAAACTAATTTAAAAATATTCATTCAACTTGGTGATTTTTAAATAAATACAGTTAGAATGAATATATTCATTATTATTGGCACACTCCTGTGATGCCAGAATTTGGGAGGTGGTAGCAAGAGAATTAGCAACTCAAAGTCATCCTGGGCTACCTAATGAGTTCAAGGCTAGCCTGGGATATATAAGGGCCTGCCTCAAAACAGAAAACACATATTAAAAAAGTAGTTTCTTGTATTTAAACAGTAAAGCCTAGGAATAAAATAGAAAAAGAGCAATCTCATTCACAATTACAACAAAAATGTGTAAATTATTTAAGTACATGTTTGTTTGTTGATAATTAAAATATCAAGGTGCTATTACATAACTTAGTCAGTAGTGTGCTTATTGTAAAAGTATGAGACCCAGGCATGATGGGATAAGCTTCAATTCCCAGGCCTGGGGAGGCAGAGACAGGTGCATCCCTGGGCTTCAGGGGCCGGCCAGCCTAGCCTAATCACTGAGCTTCAAAACAGATGATGGAGGACACCCTGAGGTTGTCCTCTGTCCTCCTCTCAAGCCTCAAGCACTTTTATACAGGCACAAATGCACATGCACACACACTCAGTAATCTTACTGGAGCCACACAAAATAGAGGGTGATAGAGTGCTTTCAAGAGGTAAACTCAATCTCACTATAATAAAAATTATCCTAAAGTTTCAAGCAAGTGAAAAATTCTAAAAACAATTCTAAAGTTTAATGGCTACAAAAACATCCAGGAAAACCCATAAATATTTGGTAAAAGAGGAAATATTAGGTGGAAGAATTATTCAGAAGATAAGAAAAACATGTCAGAAAAGTAATTATATACAGCTTCAATTATGAAAACGTCTAAGTGCTGTACAAAATTAGACAGATCAAAAATACAATACAAAGCCTTATCAAAAGTATTTAGTATAAGATAATGGCAGCATTTTAACATTAACAAGAAAAAAATGTATTTAATAAGAAATCTCCAAATTATTTAACCAACGTCATTAGCCCTCAGGAAAATGCAAATCAAAACAACCCTGAGATTTCACCTTACACCCATGAGAATGGCCAAGATCAAAAACTCAAGTGACAACACACGCTGGAGAGGTTGTGGAGAAAGGAGAACCCTTCTCCACTCCTGGTGGGAATGTAAACTTGTACAACCACTCTGGAAATCAATCTGGTGCTTTCTCAGACAACTAGGAATAGCGCTTCCTCAAGATCCAGCCATACCACTCCTAGGCATATATCCAAAAGAGGCTCAAATACACAAAAAGGACATTTGCTCAACCATGTTTGTAGCAGCTTTATTTGTAATAGCCAGAAGCTGGAAACAACCCAGATGCCCTTCAACTGAAGAATGGATGCAGAAACTGTGGTACATCTATACAATGGAGTATTACTCAGCAATGAAAAATAAGGAAATCATGAAATTTGCAGGTAATGGAAAGGATCATCCTGAGTGAGTTGTCCCAGAAGCAAAAAGACACACATGGTATATACTCACTCATATAGACATACAACATAGGACAAGCCCACTAAAATCTGTGCATCTAAAGAAACTAAGCAAGAGAGAGGACCCTAACCAAAATGTTCAATCCCCATCCTGAAAGGCAAAGAGGATGGACATCAGAAGAAAAAGAAAACAGGAAACAATGTAGAAACCTGCTCAGAGGGCCTCTGAAAGCCAGAAGAAGTAAACAGGAAACAACCTAGGAACCTACCACAGAGGGCCTCTGAAAGCCTCTGCCCTGCAGACTATCAAAGAAGATGCTGAGCCTAATGGCCAACTGTCGGGCAGAGTGAATGGAATTTTATGTAAGAAGTGGGAAATAGTAAGAGCTGGAGAGGTCAGGAACTCCACAAGGAGAGCAACAGAACAAGAAAATTTGAACACAGGGAACTTCCCAGAGACTCATACTCCAACCAAGGACTATCCATGGAGATAACCTAGAACCTCTGCACAGATGTAGCCCATGGCAGTTCTGTGTCCAAGTGGGTTACCTAGTAATGGGAAGAAGGACTGCCTCTGACATAATCTGATTGGCCTGCTCTTTGATCACCTCCCCCTGAGGGGGGAGCAGCCTTACCAGGCCACAGAAGAGGACAATGCAGCCACTTTTGATGAGAACTGATAGACTAAGATCAGAAAGGAGAGGAGAACCTCCCCTATCAGTGGACTTGGGGAGGGGCATATATGCAGAAAGGGGAGGGAGGGTGGGATCGGGAGGGGAGGAGGGAGGGGCTTATGGGGGGATACAAAATGAATAAAGTGTAATTAATAAAAAATTTTTAAAAAAGTTAAAGAAAATGAAAATACTACTTGTACTACCTATATGCCAAAATAAATCTCAGAAATTAAATATTTTAACATGTACAATGAAACTATGTAAGTGTTAAGCTTTAAAAAGGTAGATGATATATAGATAGAATATTGGTGGATAGATGATATACAAATAGAAGATAGAGACAGACAGACAGATGATTGATAGATGATAGATGTTAGTTTGAATTTTGGGCAAGCAACCAAAAAAAGAAAATTTATCAGTTAGAAAGTGATTGATCTAACTATATAAAAATGTAATATTTCACTGTGTCACAAGACACTATGGAGAAGATTGGAAGTCAAAAGACAAATGAGAAAAATAATTGTACTGTGCTTGCCAGACAAAGGGTTAATGTCCTTAATATTTGAAGACCTCTCGAAAGCCTCCAAGGACAAAGAATGGGAAATAGAAGACTGAAGAGAGTGTGGAAATGAACACTTATGAAACAAGACAAATGACCAACAAGTACATAAGGGTTTGCTCTCTCTAGTGCGTAAGTCTATGAAAATTAAAACACTGATGTGGCACCATTTGTCACCCTGCGAACTGGCAAAACAAGGCACTGGGAGATTACACTTGGCAGCTTTTTAAACCTTCATACCTTGTTTTACCTTTGTAATATGTCTGAAATTGTATGTGCATGCATGTATGATTGTGTCCGTGCAAGCGTTCATTCATGTATGTGTGCATGCCTATGGGAGCCAGAGGTTAACCCTAGATAGCATTCCTTAGGAGCCACCCACTTTGTCTTTTGAAACAGGGTGTCTCTCTTGGCCCTGGAGCTTGATAACTTGGCTAAAGCCACTGGCAAGAGTTGGTGGAATGTGCCTGCCTCCCTCTCCACGGGACTGGATTAGCAATCACATGCCACCACGCCCAGCTTTTATATATGCATTCTGGAGACTGAGCAGTCCTCCTGCGTGGGTAGCAAGCACTCTACTCACTGTGCTATCTCCCTAGCCCCGTGAAGTCTTTTATTAGAATCTTCATTTATATGTTTTTACCTCTCAAAATTTATCCAGAGAAAATAACGAAGAATGTGCATAGTGAGGACGCTAAGGATGCTAAAATGATGATGATGTGATGATCTTGATTGATCCTGATAATTGTCAACTTCACATTGAACATAGAATTACCTCGGAGATGGACCTCTGAATGTACCTGCAGGAGATTTTCTGGATTGTGTTAATTGAGGTGAGAATAACCACCTATGGTGGAAAGGACCCTGAACTATAGGAATAAAGAAAGGAAGCTAAGCAATAGCATGAATTCATGTTCTCCACATCCTACTTGTGAAAAAAAAACAAAAAACAAAACAAAAAAAAAAAACATCCTACTTGTGGAAGTGTTGTGACCAGCTACTGTGCCTTTGGACTGTGAGTCACAATAAGCCCTTCTTAATTAAGCTGCTTTTGTCAGAGCGTTTCATCACGGCAACAGAAAAAGTAATTAAGACAAGGATCACAGTGATGATGTAGATGACGGTGATAGTGAAGACGATGAAGATAATAAGCACCTGAGATAACATGCACCACCTCTTTCAAATGTGAAGAATTTCAATTCTTTTAGCCTCACAATCTGTGACCTTAACCTACTAAATAGTCAAAGAAATATCCCACCTAGTAAGCAAAGGTCTCCAAAATTGGTGACATGTTTCCAATGTTTGTTTGCATAATAAAACCCGTATTTCACATGTCCATTCTCCTTCCACATCCTGAAACTCTCACTGAAGATTTAGCTGCACAGAGAAATAAGAATTGGTTTCTGATTCTTCAAGGTAATCACAATGATCTGGTAAAATTCTCCGTACATCCATCCTTATCCCAAAGACTGTTTTGCCCTTTTATAGCTCAGGAAAAAACAAGAATAAGAAATTTAGAGTTTCTTCCTTTTGAAGACAAACTAGAGCCGTGTCCCAGACCCTGCTCTTGTGCTCTCTCAGACCAGAACCCTAAGCTGCTAAATATGCCTCATTTACATTTGCACATATTTTATTGGGGAAAAGCAGCTCTAGACTAAGTAAAAGTTTTGAGTTCGTAGACTGATGTCTATGTACAACAAAGAAAAAGTGCTTATTCAATGTGGCAAAGGAGACATCTGCAACAGAAAGAAAACTCACAAACCAGAACATAAAACATGGCCAGTGTAGCCTCAGCAAGACACAGATGTTCTTAGTGAAGTGGAAATTTGGAAGTATTAAATATCATCAGAAAAGCAGGAACTTCACAGATCTCAGTATCACCTTCGAAGCCTTTCAGCAAACACTATGGACAAACCATTGCTTTCTTTGCGGCCTTCTCTCTGTACCTCCACTGCTGCCAGAGAATGTGGATGGGTGGCTCTGAGACAGTCTGCATGGAGCCCAGTCCAGCTACCATGTATGTGTGCCCAAGAACACAGCCCCTCAGTAGCTATCTGCAGCCAGCCTATATTTTAAAACCAGCTGAGTTGCACTCAAACACAGCCAGATTACATGAAATTGTTAAAACTACATCCTCTCCGGCCTTCTTCAAATGCTGGTGGAACAGACTTTCAAGCTTTGTTTGGAAGGATGCCATCCCAGGGTCATTTTGGATTTTTCCCAAGAATGAGTGGAGACTGGGTGGTGGGATGGAACTCCAACATATGAGACAGAATACCAGATATTTAGCCAGAAAAAAAAAATAGTTTGTCAGTCAAGGGAAGAGATTCAGCTTGATTACCTGCCAAGTGTAAAGAGGAGTGAGACCAACTTCTGATAGTAACAGCTGAGAAAAGCCTCCCTGCTTCTCAATTCCAGCCTTGAAGAAGCCAGAGATGGTTCTTTGTGAGGTGAGAATGGAAGAAAGGTGGGCAAGAAAGATATACAAACACAAACCTCACCTGTTGGCTTCTAGCCCATATAATAATCAGAGGGAAGGGAGAACCTCGCACTCTGCCCCTTCCTGCACATGGGATGCTTATGTGACCAGGTAGCCATGCACTAGTCAGACAGACGCTCCACATGAAAGTCAGAGCTTGAGGGAAGCAAGGCGGAGATGCAGATACAGTGAGAACACAGTCACAGCCGCAGGAGCCAGAAACGTGTCCTGACTAGAGCTCTTATGGCGCCTGCTGCTCTGTTCCCTGCCTTCCAAATTATCTTCTCAGTTATGTTTAATATCCCACCAATGGAATCTTTTTCTGCTCAAATGAGCCAAGATAGTTTCCTATAGCTTGAGACTAAGACACCTCTTACAAACCCAACAAAATTATTTTTGTCACTTGTTGACATTCCCTTTCCAGGCATCTTACTGCCATGTTCCCACAGAGGCAGAGCACTGCAAAATGGTCACAGTTGGGGACCAATCATGAAGTAAAGATTCATTCATACTGGGTCAACTGGAGAAAATTCAACAAAGGGAGCATTTACAAAGTTGTGGGCAGAAGGAGCTGGAGAGACGGATCTGAGTTAAGTGACTTCACTATGAAACCATGAGGACCAAAGGCTGGGTTCCAGTACCCACATAAGAAGCCAGGCATTCTGCAAACAGAGCTGTAACTACAGCTCTGAAGTGGCCAACACCCTCTTCTAAGCATGTGCACCTGCGACACACACACACATGCATATATGCTCATGAAGTCACATATACATAAACTTCCTCTCTCCACATAAGGTCGTGTCCACAAAGCACCTTTAATTCCTCTTCATGCAAATAAGGTATTTCCAGCACCTTGGCCTAAGCCAGTGATGTACACCCCCAAAGCCTCTACCCACTCCCCAAAGATTTAAATAGCCTTTGTTTCCCAGTGAAATGAGCTGTCTCACTGAAGCCTGCTTCCCATGAAATCTGTTTCTCAGTCCTCACCACTGTGTGAGGTTTCCAATCCCGCACCCCACACACCCCAGCTGCTCCTGCCTTGCTCCCTCTCCCAGGATTCACTAGTTGTGATCACCGCAGGGGGTCACACCATTAAGGGGGATGAAACAGGCCCAGGGATGACATCTATTCATTGTACCAAGTGACAGATTCCATAATGATGCTTTCATTCAAGTATTTCATGTACTCTGACCATTCATTCCCATTACCTTCTGCTGTCATCCCTCCCACCCTTCTTTCCCTTTTGAATTCGTCTTTCTTGTACTTTCATGGAGAGAGAGATATCCTCATATAAGAGAATACATTATTTTACCTAATATGGTCATGTCTGGTTCCATCCATTTTCCTGAAAATGGCGTAATTTTGTTCTGCATTGTGCCTGAGTAAAATCCCATAATACTTGCACTTACTGGGCATCTACAGTGTCCCATGGACTGTGCCCAGCACTTTCCATTCACACATCTGCATCACTAATGAGTAGGCAAAGTATTACTTTACATATAGGAAAGAAAAGTCAACTAACTAGTGCATATAAAAAACTAACATAATGTGTGTTTAGGATTCAAAAAATGACTCAGTAAATACAATGTTTACTGTGCAAGCACAAGGACCTGAACTCAGATCGCAAGCACCCACGTAAAACACCAAGAAAAGTGGTACAATGCTGATAATCCTAGCCTTGAAGAGTTGAGGAGTTCCAGCGGGCTGTGAATGCAGGAAAGTCCCCTAATCTCACCAGCCAGCTCACACAGACAAATGGATAGGCTCTCAGGTTGACAGAAGGACCAAGAAATAAAGGTGGAGAGTAAATGAGGAAAGACATTGAACTTGGGCCTTCACGTGCACACACACATACAAAGACACGAACAAAAAGCAGATAGTTTTTTAAAAGAAATATGTTTAAGGAACCACAGTTTGTTTATCCATTCATTGCTGTTGATGGATACTGAGGCTATTGTGCCCAGAGCAGCAAAAGCATGGCTGGGCAGTATCTCTGTGATGTGCTTAAATCCCCTTTGAACACATCCTCAGGAGAGGGGTAACCGCATTCCGTGGCAGCTCTTCTGTTTTTAGTCTTCTGAAGGACCTCCAGACAGAGGTCCTGTCATTGAAGCTGTACAAGTTTATATTTTACCAGCAGGGTAAGCGGAGTCCTCTCTCTACCGCTGATCAACTGGCCAGCATTTGTCATGGTTCTTTTCTTAGTGAGAGCCATTCTGACTGGGCGGAGATGACATCGTAATGCAGTTTTGATTTGCATGCTCCTGATGTCTGAAGACATTGATTTTTTTTTTTTCATGTAGTTACTGGCCACTTGTACTTCGTCTTTTGAGAAGTGTCTGTTCACTTTATTTGCCCAGTCATTGCCTGAATTATTTGGTATTTGGGAGCGTTTCGTTTTTTGAGCTTTTAAAATATTTTAGACATTAGTGCCCCAATAGATGAGTAGTTATAAAATATTTTCACTCATGCTGAAGGCTGACTCTCCAATCTGCTAATTATTATTCCCTTTGCAGTTCAGAAGCTTTTAATTTTATGCAATCCTATTTGTCAATCCTTGGGGTTATTTCCTGTGCTATTGGAGTCCTTGCCTATGTCTATATTGAGAAATGTCTCTCTGCTTTTTCCTCAAGCAATTTCAGGTCTCACATTAAGGTCTTTGATCCATTTTTAATTGATCCCTTCCCAGTCCCATCTCTTGCTATGGCCTTGCTTGCATGAACTCACATGGCAGAAGCTAGAAGCTCAGGTACCTAAGTGCCTGCCTCCTGGAAAGAGACCAGGCTGGAGAAGGGGAGAGAAGATCTGGGTAGCAAAGAGCCTCTTGAAAGTCATTTGCTACAAACACTTGAGGCAGGAATAGATGACTTATTCTCTGCATGCAAACAGGAGTCTCAACCCAGATTCCATCAAAACAGAGGACGAGGCTAAGAAGCTGTTGGGGGGTTTCCCTTGGCTTCCCCCATGTGCCCCAGGATTGTGGGCTGGAGCTCTGATTTACACTATTCACCTCTCTAGTTTCTCCTGTCTTCCCACAACCATAGTTCCCTTCCTTCTTCCACAGCATGAAGTCTCTTGCAGAGTAGGCTGAAGGTTTTCGTTTTCATTTTTAATTTTCAGTAAAAGTTGAATCTAGAAATTTCTGTTTCTTCCAAACAACCAAGGGCTATCAAACCACAGTGGGACCCAGAGGGAGTCAAGAGACACAAGAACCTCAGATCACAGGACACTCAGATCCTGGAAAGAAAATGCAAGTATTTGTCTGCAGGCATTTTTCTAAGAAATTTAGAGGAACACGGAGCCACTTGAAAACATAGTTCAGAAAGTCTGTACTTGACCATGTAAAGAACATAAGCAGTTACAAATAGAGAGACAGAATTCTTTGAAGCAGCTAAAGTACAAGAGGCTCTGATCCAGAGATGCCATCCTTGTGTAAATACTACCATGAGATGTAGAAGCCGATCACTTAAAAACACTGGGCGGCCTATGATTCATCTATTCAGCCTTCTACTCCTACTCATTGGTCATTTGCTGTATTCTGGCCATCAGGGTAGGGTCACAGAAAAAAGAAGAAAGAGGCAGAACAGAAGTTTAACCTCGAATATGTCTAAGACTTTCAGTCAGGCATGGTGGTGAAAGCCTTTAATCCTAGCACTTTGGAGGCAGAGGCAAGCAGATCTCTGAGGCAGAGTCTGAGGCCAGCCTGGTCTACAGAGTGAGTTCCAAGACAGCCAGAGTGACAAAGAGAAACCCTGTCTTGGAAAAACAAACAAACAAACTTTCACCATTTGCCCAGGGAGGAAGAATTTAGAAAAACAATACAGAGAGATTATAACATTCCAGAGTTCCCATTTACAATATCCCAAATGTTTCCCATCCACACTTCTGTAACTTCAATAGGGAAAGTATGACCATTCTTACCCCCCCACACACCCCTTTTACAAAAGAGACACAAAGGTCAACAATCACATAGAATGAGGTGAAACATAAAAGCGGTATCAGAACTGTGGGGTGTGGTATGTCACTGATATACCACACTTCACACCCTGAGGGGTGTGGATGGGATTAGCACAGGGGCATGATGAAAGGAAGAGAAATACATGCTATCCATGGATGCTCAAATAAACTTTCCATCTAACTGTCTTCCCTTCAAAGCTGTTTGCTTCCTTATGCACTCCTTCACCATACGATACTACGCTAAATGCTTTGTCAGAGAATATTGATGCCTAGATGTTTCAATCATAATTAATGCGTCCATTGCAGTTGCTTCATCTGTCAGGAACAACAAGGTCTCTTGACAAAGTAAACACAGAAGGAAAGGGGGAGAGCAGAAAATAAAGAAGAGTAAACTGTGGGCAGTCATAATTATATACAAAGAGGCATTTATACTTTTCAAGACTAAATGACTAGAAACTGAAAATGGGCTCTTGAAGCAAGGACTTGGTTTCCAGCAGCTCACAGAGATCTGGAACTCCAGTTCCATGGCATCTAATGCTCTCTTCTGATCTCCACGGGCACTGGGCATACACACGGTACACATGCATATATGCAGACAAATCATACACATAAAATAAAAGTTAAAAGAAATTTAAACATCAAATGCTATGTTATCTATCTTTTTTAACCCAAAGAGATAGCCAAGAGTGGGTAGTATGGGCTCAGGACTCAGCTTGCTAACATGGAGCTTCCAGAACTAGCTCTTCTCAGCTATGTGATTAAAAAGAGTTCTGAATTTTTCTGAACATTGTGGAGCTGTTAATAGTATGGGCTAAGAGCTCAACACTGCTTGGTCTCTCTATAAGACACTAGTTGGCACCCACGGTATTATAGGGCTCAGCACTAGTACTCTAATTTAATATACCCTACATGGGTATTTTTTCTTTTTTTATTAATTTTTTATGTTAATTACAGTTTATTTACACTGTATCCCAGCTGTAGCCCCTCTCCTCCTCCCCTCCCAATACCACCCTGCCTCTCTCATGTCCTCCTATGCCCCTCTCCAAGTCCACAGATAGGGGAGGTCCTCCTCCCCTTCCATCTGATCCTAGCTTATCCAGTCTCATCTGAACTGACTGCAGTGTCCTCCTCTGTGGCTTGGCAAGGCTGCTCCCCCACCCAGAGAAGGCACTCAAAGAGCTAGCCACTGAGTTCAGGTCAGAGACAGTCCCTGTTCCCCTTAGTAGGGAACCCACTTGGATACTGAGTTTCCATGGGCTACATCTGAGCAGGGGTTCTAGGTTATATCCATGAATGGTCCATGGTTGGAGTATCAGTCTCAGAAAAGACCCCTGTGCCCAGATTTTTTTGGTTCTGTTGCTATGCTTGTGGAGCTCCTGTCCTCTCCAGGTCTTACTCTCTCCCACTTCTTTCCTAAGATTCCCTGCACTCTACCCAAAGTTTGTTTATGAGTCTCATTATCTGCTTTTACACAATGCTGGGTAGAGCCTTTCAGAGGCCCTCCCTGGTAGGCTTCTGTCCTGTTTCCTGTTTTCTCCTTGTTCCAATGTCCATGTGTGGGTATATCTTTTAAAAAGATTTATTTTTGTCCTGTGTGTGTGTGTGTGTGTGTGTGTGTGTGTGTGTGTGTGTACATGTGAGTGTTTTGCAAGTGTTGATAGAGGCCTGAAAAGGGTATCAGATTCCCTGGAGCTGAAGTTATGGGTAGTGGTGAGTTGCTCACCAGGGGTACTGGAAACTGGACGTGAGTCCTCTGGAAGAGCTCCCAGCGCCCTTCACCACTGAGCCCTCTCTCCAGCATCTGTACCTGCTTTTCACAGTTGGGCTATTTAATTTTGCGTTGCTCTAAGTTTGCTTCCAGCGTTTATTTTTGTTAGACCACTCTCAAGTCTCCTGAAATATGACTTGGAAGAGTCAATATGTCTAAACACTGAGTTTGAATGTTTTGCACAAAGCAAATTGCTTTTTAAAATAAATTAAAATTCTACAGCACTAGAATTTTGCAATAAGATAGAAGTTTGGAGGAAATTTCTAGAAGGATTCCACCCTCATATTGTTTCCATCTTAAGTTCTTGCCAACTTCAAAGGAAGCCAAAGTTTAAGTTTACATATATATGTAAACTTAAATAGTAAAAAGAGAAAGGTCTTGGCCCTCCCATACCAAAATTTCAGTGAATGTGTATAGTTTAAAATAAATGTCCAAGATATGTATACTTTGAATGATTTCCTGCCTTAATCAACTCTTAAATCATCTGGTTCAAACTTCCATACTAGACAAAAAGACTCTTCTATACCTACTTCATAGAAATGTGTGAGAATTAAACAGAAAATTCTAGGGGGCAGTGCTGCACACACAGTAAACTCTCATTAAATGACGGTAGCTCTAAGGCAGAGACCTCCATAGGCACACAATAAATTTCAGCTATTAAGTCAATAGGGGTCATGACAGTCGTGTTCTGCCACTAAATAACAGGACACCCATCAAGTCATTTTGCCTCTTGTCAAGAATAAACAAAAGCATCCAGATGAGAAGCAGTTCCAGTCACATTTCATCAGTCATATAAATCACCAGGGCATCTTGTTAGGCTACCTTCTCTGCTTCAGGGAGGCGGGTGTGGTCTGAAGAGATTGCCTTGGAAACAGGCTCCTAGACAATTTGAGTGCTGCTGGCCTGTGGTTCATATCAAGGGCCTTGGCTGTAATTCTCAAACTCAAGTGTGTACCAGAATCACCTGGGAGGACTTGTTGAAACACAGATGACTATGTTAACATGAATTTTGGAAGTTCTTAATTCAGCCAGGCAGGTGTAGACCAAGAATTTGCCTCTTTCATAAGCATACCTTGAGAATTACTCTTTACAGTGATGTCTAAATAGTCTTCCCACTTGACACAGACTCAGAGTATACTTGACCCTCTTGAGCCAAACAAAGGATTGTTGCTGTGTTAAAAATGGAGACCAGAATGACTCAAGTGTAACGTCTTGCTCTCACACCCATGAGAGGCTCACTTTACCAATAAACCTTAACTTTTCTACCAACCTACAGGGTTCCATTTCTTACTTCCTTTTCCTTTTGTTCAAAACCTTCCTTTCTCATCAAAAGAGAGAAAAAGAAAATCTTATCAAGCAATGGCTACATAAATTCAGCTCTAATCCTGGTGTCTTGACAAGTCCAGAGATGCAAACGTCACTTAACGTGACAAGCAAACCGTAACTGTAGAGAGCAAACACTGTTAGTCAGGAAAAGAGATAATTCGCACATAGCATGCTGAGCAAATAACAGCCCTTTGTGAGTCAGCATTAGCATAATTACTGAACATCAGTAATTGCTGAAATTATGTTCACCAGCATCATTTATGACTCAAAGTGAGAGGCTTCTTCCATGGATTCTCAGCAGGGAGCTGAAGGTAGCTCACCAACTGATGCCAGACACTCTAAAAAGCACTAGCCATTTCCCAAGAGCACCTGGAGACCAGGCTCTAGATGGTTTGTCATCATGACATGGGCTCCACCACGAAATGTCTCCAGCTTTCTCCCATTGTAGTTTCCCTCTAGATCCTCACCCCCACCCCCTCTTACAGCAGTTTGCCAGACATTGCCTGGATCAACAAGACACCATTACATAATAGAATATAGAAGGAGGCATTTAGGTCGGTCACATAGAAAGTGCAATAGAAGCTGGACCTCCTATCCAGGTGAGATCTCTGTAAAGACAAATTCAATCAAAGAGAAGCCATGTGCCACTGAACGCAGGTTGGAATGCCAAATAGCACAGCCCAGGAAAGAGCAACGAGCTTAACATCATTGCTCTATCATCAACACCACCACCATGAAGAACACTGCAAGGCAGAAGATTTGTGTGTCCGGGTGGGCTATGTGGTGGGGGGGGTGCATATGCCTGGGCACATGGTCTGGAGGCCATCCTTAGATGTCATTCCTCAGGCGTCGTCTACCTTGACTTCTGAGACAGAGTCTCTCATGGATCTGGGCTGATTTAGCTAGGCTGGTCAACCACCATGAGGGATTTGCCTGTCTCTCCGCACCGAGTGCTATTACAAGGATGGCTGCCTCACTTGCCCTTTGTACGTGGCCTCTGGAGATTCAACTCAGGTCTTCAAGCTTATGCAGCATGAATTTTACCAGCTGAGCTTAGCAGCTAAAATCTTAGCACTGTATGAATCTACGTGAATGATTAAAAGGATTCTGTAAAAATAAACTCTGAGCCCCTTAATACAGACATTGAGAACCCACTCCCCTTTAATCCCACCAGTCTCATGCAGAGGGATGCAATTGATGGAACACAAAAGGCACAGGGAGAGTCCAGAAGAGGACCTCAGTGTTGGCAAAGGAGGAGTGGATCAGGGAGCATCAGGGCAAGACCATGAGCCTTGTGACAATTTGTGACTAAGAGTCTCAAAATTGCACAGTGAGTCAAGTGCCACTGTCCCCTCAGGTAGGAACCTGAGAACTGTCCTCATTGCTCATCTTCTTCTCTGCCTTCTACTCCCACTAGTACTTAGGCTACATAAGCACCTTTTTTGTTTGTTTATTTGTTTGTTTGTTTTTTGTTTGCTTGCTTGCTTAGTTTACTGTCATAGTCCTCAGAGACTAGGATGCATAAAGCAATGAGCCAATGACTAAATCTGTGTGTCCTGCTAGGTCTGCCTCCAAAGAAGCCCATGTGCCTATCTGCCTTTGTCCATTGCATTAACACCCCAGCCCTGCTCACCATCATCCCTCACTTGACCAATGCACAAGCCTTACCTTGCATGCCTGTCTCAACTCTGAGCCCCTCAGAGCCATACTTCTAAGGATTTACTAACGCCTAGATTATTTGACATGCCTGATTCTAATTAGCTGCATGGTTCTCCCAAGTATACAAAATCACGGTGGAATTCTCTTGCTACATACAGGCCCATGTCAAACTCACCTTCATCCTGGTCCTGCCGGCACAGGGCAGTTTTTTGTGGGCTCCCCGAAGCTTGCTGCATTCAAAAGGCCAGTTCCATCCTCTGGCTTCTAAAGGGCCTTTGATGACAATCCCTGCCCAACATGTCCCTCTTCGTGCTGATACTTTCTTTGCCCTACACATTTGGCATTTAGCATTTTCCATTCAGTATCACAGAATGACCTTTTGTGGAGATGATAAAAATTACCAGCTGCTTCACAGTGTGTTACTGGCCGCAAAATGGTTTTTAAACAAAAAACACAGAGAAGTTTGTTTGTCAATTATTGTGATTTTCATGCCTGTCTTTAAGGTGAAACTGACTTATCAAGTAAGAGCCAAAATCATGAAGGTGAAGAGGGCAGAGCTGAGCTTCCACACACCAGAGTATTCTAAGACTCCATTGCTCTGTATACCTGAAGTATACCTTGTCAGCCTTGTTTATAACCCACCCCCATGCCTAGACTAGCAATCGGTGGCTATGACATGGTTAATGTTTATTGTGTGCTTATAATATTTTTCATGTTTTATAAATAGGTTAACATGGCTTATTGTTTAATTCTTACAGCCCTCTAAAGTACAACTATTATGCTTTCTCCTAAAGTTCAAGATGAGATTTATGAAGATTTGTTCAGAGATGTTAAACAACTTCCCCAAGGCCACACAGCTATCAACACTAGAACTAGGATTAAAAATAATAAATAAAAGAAGTCCAGTGCCTGAGCCATTTGGTGGCTGAGCTACTCCACCTCCCTCTCTAATAGGCCCCATGAGGATGCTTGTAGTTTGGTTGGTGACCCCAGAGAGCCAAAAGAAGGACCTTGGTGAGATCAAACGTCTACAGTATCCAATAAAATATCTGTCCTGCTGTGACAGCTGGCAGTTGATAAGGTTTGACATTTTCAAATCAATTTCTATTGACTTCTTTCTCCTTAAAAAAAAATAAATAAATAAAGACACAGGTTTGATGGATAAAGCCAAAATTCCATGTGCTTGAGAGCCGAAGGGAAAGTAGGACACAAGCTAGCTCTGCAGAGGACAGCAAGAAAATCAGCTCCGGAGGCAGCAGCTGCTGCGAGAAGCCTGGTGTGGCTGACATCCGCTCTCAGGTGTCAGCACAGTGTCAGGAAGATAACACAGGCTGCATCCTGGCACTGCTGGAGCTTTCTCCTGGCAGGAGCAGAAAGAGGGGTCTGCACTTGCGCACAGCCCGGAAGTCATGAATATTCATGTGGTCAACACATAAAGTCTCGATGTAACAAACACCATTTTGATGCCCTTAACGAGTTAATCTCAGCAATTTCCATATTCTGGTGGATGCCTGCAAGAGACAAGCAGATCATTTCTGTAAAGTCCCTGAGTAAGGAAACGTCTGAAGCAGATGTGGGCTGAAATCCACATTTATCTGGTAAACATAGTACTTGGTGTTTCAGCTGGGAGAGTCTGTATGCTGCACCTGACAGTGTTTGTTGCTTTCCAGCGCTGACTCCTCACCACCTCTCTGTGAGGTACTATGCCCTTGGCATCCTGTAAGGCTGGGAGAAAGCCAGCATCTGGCGGGGTGTACTTGGATAGGCAGAGCTTGACAGTGAGGACCTGGAATGCAGGTCTGAACACAGGCTCGTGAGGCTGGAGAGTTTGCCACCCTGTGGCAGGCCCACCCAAGATCCTGACCACCTCTCTGTGTCCCTTACTCGCTGACCACTGAGGACTGATGTTCCAACAATCACCTTCCTCATCTTGGGCTTTGGACACAGGTTTCCCAATAAGTAACTGCACTACAGTTTCACTTTGTAACAAAGGAAAACTAAGTTCTGAGGGTTTAGGGATCATATCACAAACGTATATGATTAGGAAGCTCCAATATGGTTATGGACATGATTATAGATCTTTCCATTCTATACCATGCACCCCTGCTCCTAAGTCACAGAGCATGTCCCAAGCAAAAAAAAAGGTTTAAGCTTAAACCTGTTCTGTGGTTTCCTATGTATAGAGCTATTGTACTTGGAATAGATTGTTGGCTCCAATTTTTCCTCCCATTTGGAATGCGCCTTGTATCCATTATTTTGCCTGTTGCTGTGATCAAATGCCCAACAAAAAGCCATGGAAGGGAAGAAGGAAGACATGGCGGCAGATGCACAAAGCATCTGGTCATAATGCACTGGCGATCAGGAAGCATAAAAGGGACAGGAAGTGGAGTGAGGCCATCCACCCTCAAGACTGATCATCAGAGACTGAGAACCGCCCTCTAGTTGTTGTCTGAAAAGCTCCAGAAGTCTCAAAACAAAACAGTCTATTGCCACTGCCCCTAGTTACCTACCATAACTACATGGCAAGACCCTATTGCTTAAGATACCACTCACTCGAACTGCAGGACATAGAGAAATTGACCGCAAATTTACCAGGAAACTCCCTCCCTGCTGACCAGCTTCCATAGAGCTGGAAAGGTTCTTCTCAGGCTGTAGGGGAGAAAAGATATGAATAGTCTTACCCAGCAACAGACTCTGCATTGTACAATATGACCTGAAAAGACAAGGTATGCCTGTTGGCACAATAGTGGTATGACTGTTAGAGAGTAACTACATTTCCTGATTGGGTATGAGGACTGTACCACTTGATGGAATTCATATATATATATATATATATATATATATATATATATATATATAAAATGAAGGTAGGTGTGATATTTAATTGCATATTATTTGTGTGTGTGTATATAGATATATACATGTATATGAAATTCCCAAGAATAAATTTTAAAAATAAAATAAAGGGAACTTTGAGTCTGGAGTTTAGAGTTTTCACAAGGCTTGATAGGTGTGCTACTTAGGTTTTTATTGTCAATTTGACTTAAGCTAGAGTTATCTGGAAAGAGAAAACATCAGTTGAGAAAATGCATCCATCAGATCACTTGTAGGGAAAGCTCTCGGCCAATTTTTTTAATGATTTCTTAAAGAGAGCCCATCCCACTATGGCAGAGGGTAGTCCTGGGTAAGCAGGGTGAGCAAGCCATGAAGAGCAAACCAGTAAGCAGCACTCTTCTATGGCCTCTGCTTCAGTTCCTGCCTTCAGGTTTATGCACTGACTTTCTTCAGCAATGGACCGTGACACGGAATTGTAAGCCAAATAAACCCATTCCTCCCCAGGTTGCTTTTGGTCGTAGCGTTTTACCATAGCAATAGAAAGCAAGCCAAGACAAAGAGAGTAATGGGAAGTATTAGAGTGTGGGCTAAGTGTTAGATAAAAGGATGTATAGGGCCAGGGAGCTGAGGACACCATGTATCCTCATGGAGGAGGCTATGATAACAACGGGAACACATTAGCAGCTGACACATCACTATGGGAGTGACTGCACAATTTAAACTCAAGTCTCTCCTCAGTTTCTGAGTTATTCCTGCCCCTCGGTTGCTTGGGGGGTGGGGGTGGGGGCTGTTGAGGACCCTTCCTGCCACATGTCGCATCACTCTAGCAGAGCATCAGCAAAAGCCATCCATCCACCTGCTGACTCCACAGAAATCTGCACGCGCCAGATCCAGGGACAGGAGGGAGGGGACAATCCTGATTACAATATTTTATCCTCAAGTGTGCTCCACCATCCATCAAATTTGCTAACATGGCAAAAAATTTGCAGAGCTGAACTGTAAGGATAGGAAGGAAAGTCTTGTCCCCAAAATGACCTAATGCAACTCCCTGAGAAGTCTGGGGTCTGCGGGGAGGAGACTGACAGGGAAGGGAGAGCCAGATACAGGGGCCTGGGTGCCTAGGGTGCAGTGAGGGAGGACAGCAGGGAGGGCGCTGCAATGGCAGCGGACCACTGCTGACTCGGGATTCATTTCTTTTAATAATCGCTCAAAGACACAGTACATATTTTAAATAAGGAAAGTCGGAATAAATTACACACAGGCTCATAATTTCAGGGCACTGTCCACCTCTCTCCAAGAAGAGGGACAGTTTCTTCTGTGCCCACCTTGGCCCTAAGATTTTTTTTTTCCTTCCCTCCTTTCCAGTTGTTCTCTCTCCTCTCCTCTCCTCTCCTCTCCTCTCCAGCCTTTTTTTCTTTCTGTGGACCAGGACTATGTCTGACTCTCAGGCCTCTTCTTCGGCACCTCCCTCAAGGCTGGAACAGCACAATGCTCAGAGATGCATCCTGAGAGCCAGCAGAGGCAGGAGTGGCCAGGTGTCCTGCCCTCAGCCTGCACAGCAATGAGAAGTGAGAGGCCAGAACCCAATCCCATGGTCTCCTTTCAGGCTGTTTAGTAGCATCTGGTCCTCTGCTCTTCCGGCCGCTGTGCACAGCTGGGTCATCAGCGTCCTAAAACAGGGACCAAGATATACCTTATACCAATACACCATGCATGTCACACACATACAGTAAAACACACTTACACACACACACACACAGACACACACACACACAGTACCATATGCACATCACATTCGTGTGCCACATTTCATATAAGCATATAAATATCATGTGCACATGTGTGTGTACACTGTGTATATGTGTGGTATGTTATACCTATCTTACACATATATGTAAACTCAGCATCCATAACATAGATATATATGGCTAGCGTGTATATGTAAAACATTTATGCAGCCTACATACCTTATTGGTACACTGCTCAAATGGGTTACATACCACGTATCTTATAAACACACACACACACCATTCACTCTAACTATCATTCCCTTTCCCTCATTGTGGCCAGTTCTGGTCCAGCCTCTCCAAAGACAGTCTCCAGAAACTTGGTGTTATGGTCTTTTTAAAACCAAACCCAAGACATCTTTGCAGTTGTGGGTATGTCTCAGCTTCCTGATACAGAGGAAGCCATGGTGAGAGTCTGGCCTGCTCTGACCTCCTAAAGGTGGCAGGTGAGGCAGTGGAGATAGAAAATCACACTGGGACTGAGCAATGAACTCAGCAGTTACTAGACCTTCCCACCACAGCTGGGCCACCTTGGCTAAGGGCCCTCCAAGATGCCCATGGAGATGGCAATTGCCAGAGAACCATATGCCTGAACACAGGTGGGCAGAGGTCTAGAAGCCAAGTGGCACATGGATGAAGGCCAGCATCTGGCACCAGAGACAAAATCAGGTTCTTGACCCAGAAAAGGGCCTAGAGTCCAAGCAGTGCAGGAACAATCAAAGATAGAAGAGTGAGAAGAGGTGCAAAATGGAGCTTACTTTCCTGGCCCAGTGAGGAGATGGGGTAGAGAAATACGGGGTTGCTTCAAAGCTCAGGGTGGAGCAACAGAGAAGAGCCTTGGAAAGCAGAGACACATCCATTTTTATGATGGCCCCCTCATTCAGCCACTTAATAGGTGTTTATTGAGCTGCTCTGGTTATTGTGCAGTTTGTTGATCTATTGTAAGGTCATTCACCACTCAAGCACACTCTGGGAAACATGCCATTGAGCGACACGCTATGATGCAAAGTCATATAGAGTGTGTACTAAGAACCAAGACCGTATTGGCTCATCTACTGTAGCATATGCTTGCAGTGCTATGATGAATAAAATAGAAACAGATTAAATCCAGCATCAGAGAAATGAAGCTACAGCAGAACGGTAATCACAGGACTGCGGGGTGCTACTGCTGGGCACCCCAGTCAACTTGTCAATGGAGGAATTGTGTGGATCGGGTTGACCTACAGGTGAGTGTGTCCTTAACTGATGTGAGGACGCACCCCAAATGTAAGCGGCACTTCCTGGTAGTGGACCAGGGCTTTTTAAAGAGAGCCTGGGAAAAGGATGACTGTTTTCTCCTTGTCCTCTGCCCCGACCCTGCTAGCTCTTCTTTCTGTCCAGCTAAATTAAGCTACCCTACTGTTGCTTCTGACCCCTTCCCTGCCTGAATTCCAAGGCTTCCTGTCTGGTCTATGGGCCTGTGGTTTTCCAGACCTCCAGGCCTTCATTGCAGAATCGGGTCTGCTGAGGCACCTAACATCATGGACTGAACAAACGCTGGCTTCTAGGCCTCTGAGAGTGAGACACATGTTGTCAGACTATTTCCACCATGATGCATAGGCCAATTTAATAAATCCTTTTTAAATGCACCATGTTCATGCTATCAGTCCTTTCCTTCTAGAGAACCCTGACTAATGATCTACCCTACAACACACTTGAAGATAACAACAGAAGCATGGTACAAGTGTGTAAATCACTGCACTGCTGTTATCATCAATATCAGGTACCACTCACACACCATACTTTCATGTGCCTAGCAATGCGACACAGCAGAGACACCACAAACATGTGACTTGTGTGCGGTTTCTGATCTTACACCAGCCACAATGTCATGAGGTGATGGGACTCGCTTGGCTCCATTCACACCTTAAGGGACCCCCACTGTAAACATGTGCCAAATGCTTTTACAGGGCACATGGCAGTACCTTAAAACAGACTTGAGAGCTGTAAAAGGGCTCAGTTCTGCCCCGTGACCTCTCTGGCAAGAGCCACTGTCAACCTCCAAGCCTATCATATTCTGACTTTAATCTTCAGAGGCACCGTGCACAAACCCCCAAATTTCTCTCTAATGCACGCACTCTCTCACATGCGCTCTTTTTTTCCCCACCAGCATGCCAATCTTGTTCCTAATTTAGCCCTTAGACTAAGCCAGGTTGTCAGTTTGCTATTCCCTAATCCCTTCTCACCATGACAATTGAAACTGATGATTGCAATATTGCCGAGTTCCTTGTTCTGAGGCCTATTGTGCAGAATGTAATCACCGCCCGCTGCAGACAGCTCGTGAAGCTGGCAGAAGCAACATCAAACAAACAGCGCCCCTTGCCTCTGCCCAGTGCCAGACTGCTTCAACAAGAATCCGTGGGTCCTGCTTATGGCAGACAAGAGCCGGTTCCTGCCCTCATTTGTTGAATGGGAAGAGGCCAAGCCTAAAAGGTTATGCAAATAGGACTGAAGGTGGCTGCCTAAAGGGGACTGGCCAGGGGACATCTTTCTGTCTGAACCAAACAAGAGGAAGAAGCAAGAAGGAAGGTATGGGAGGACAGGAGTGAAACAGCAGCAGTAGGGCAGGAGGCCAAAGCCTCACACTGAGCCAGGGCTTCTGGAATCCACTCAAGCTAAGTGTGGCAGCAGATGAAGCTGTAAGGGATGCAGGGGCCAGCCCTCGGAGAACCTTGCCAGGCAAGCAAAAGAGCCTGAGTTGATTCCAGAGCTGATAGAAAGTCACCACGGGACACTTAACAGGGAAGGGGGCCACTGCAATAGTCCAGGAGGAGCTGAGGGAAAGGGTTTAACCAGGTCACCCACATGCAACTGGTGAGCCCGCCCAACAGCACACAAAACTGGGATATTTGATGGCAGGCCCCAGGCCCCACTGCTATACCTTTTTAATAAGCTGCTTCTGGTCTTTGGGTTTAAGAGCCTCTGAACAAAACAAAGCAATCCATATAAAAGGGCTAGCCAGCGTGCCATGTGGCTTGTAAAGCTGGGCTTTATGCTCATATGCTTTGGTCTATTCTTAAGGGATCCATTGAAAGGGAGCCATTGAAGAATGAACTCTCAGGCCTCACAAGTGAAGGACAGACGTTTCTAGCAAATCTCCTGTTCCCTCTCTAGCCCTGGCACGGTGGCTAATACACTCTCCTATATGCAGCCCTTGTTCAGCCAATCACAGTTTAGGGAGAGAGGGAGTATAGGACAGAATTCAAGGATGGTAGGATAGACCCATGTCACTCCCAGCCTCTGCCACCTACCAGCCACATGACCAGAAAAGTTGTTATGCTTCTTAGACTTAAGTTTGGATTACCGGTTCACTATGATTTGCCTAGAACCCTCTGGGGTTTAGCACAGACAGTCCTGTATCTCGGTAAACAATTCATGCCTGGGTCAGTTGAGGCCGACTGGTCATCATGCTTGGGTTTAGCGTCTTTTTTGTAAAATCAGTGTCACCATATGCCTAAATGTCACTGTGAGAACTCTAGGAGATTGGTAGAGACTTCCTCAGCACCAGAAACATAACACATGGTTCAAAAATATGTTTATGCAAATTCCCTGATTTGTAGTCTGTCACTCAGGATTCCTCCTCCAGGGTGCAGATGAAAGCACCACAGCCCATCTGATTGGGGGAACAGCTCAGCCCACCCCGCCCATCTCAGATGGGCTTTTCCTTGTTCCCCAACCCTCCTACATAGGAAAAAGGCAGAACCTGGGTGCCTGTTTGACAAATGGGGAAACATCTGCCTAGGTCCTGTGGACAAGGAAACTGTGACCCACACATCAGCCTCCTCTGAAGGAGTACTGGATGATGGGGATATTAGACAGTAGTATTAACTGGATGAGATGCACTGTTGGGGGAGGGGGCTCATGCACATTCCTCTTAATCAAGTTGTTTCTTTTCTCTGTTAGGGTTATAGATTTGTCTTGGAGAAGACAGACTCAGATTTAAGCAAAAGTGACTTTAAAACAGGATAGTTAATTTCAGCAGCTGCCACCCTCACTTCTCGGGAGGTGGGGGGAAGGACTGGAATTTAGATTCAGTACACTTGTTTACTCGTCCTTAGAGCTGAAAGTTTGTTATTGAGCTTTGGACCAGAATCCAGGAGAAAGGGGAGGTGGGTGGCAGAAAATTTTATATGACCTTAGCAGCCGGACTTCCAAGTCGCTAACACTCAACTGGCCCAGGGTAAGGTAAGGACTCAGCTGCTAAGCGACACTGGCACCCATGGCAACTGCCTCGGGATCCTCTGTGCTTTCCCTTTCACGGGCCCACTGTGCCCTGGAAACCACACCTCGCAGGAACTCAATCAATTCTTGTTAACACTCACCCCAGACAAGCAGCTTTGAAAAAAGCTGTTTCGGGCACCATGATCAGCCTTTTGCCGTCGTTCATTAAGGGCTTAGCAGCTCCGTATCGATTTCCTTGCAGCTGCCTCTAAACCTTAATTCAGAGAGCAGAAAAACAAGGCTTTGTCTGCGACATTTCCTGTCCAAGTGGCTGGTAACAACCATTCCTAGGACGCTGATTTCCCCTGGTGATGCTGCAAACCACAGAATGCTGGGATGCCAGCAGCATGTCCTTTGTCTACTCCAGAGAGTGATTTCTGTAGCCGCAGGAGGCCCCTTCCAACACAGACGCAGCCCCGCCTCCATCCTCAGCCAGCACTGTCTTTAAACTCCAGCTGTTGTAAATTCAGTGACCCCCCCCCTTCCTCTTTTTTTTCTCCATAGATTTGCAGCCACAGAATTCAGGAAAGAGCCAACTCTTGTTCATAGTTATATGTGTTGCAGAGTCCCTCTAAAAGTTAATTCTTAGGATCGGACAGGCCCTCATCTAACAATTTTCTTTTTCCAAGAGTCTGATATTTTAATCTCTTCTACAATATCCCCACCAAGTGGCCATTCTGGCTCTGCTTGAACACCTCTCAGACAAGAAACTCATCCCCGCACCCCCACCCCCAGAGGAAAGTAACTGCATCTCAGGAAACTCTGGGAGGAAGAAACCTTCACAGTAGAATCAGAACCTGCCTTTCTGAATATTAGCCTCCCCATTAGGTTCCCAGCACATCTAAATCCCTGGTATTTGCATTTCTTCTACAACACCCCCAGCAAGTATGGACAGGGGTCCCATTGAGCACTACCAAAGAGCACATTATCTAACACATCATAAGTGTCCAGTAGTTCTTCAGTGAATAAATGACTGTATCAACATTGCTGACCAGGACCATGCTGTTATAATAATGATTAAGATGCCACGTAACAGATCTGGTATAAAGGAAGTTTATTGTGGGAAAGGTTGAGGGGGAAGAGAGGGAAGGGAGCTCATGACAGAGAGAGAGAGAGAAAGTGAAATCAAGAGCCTAAGAGGCTGGTGGGGTCCTTTTTATCCAGCACACACCTGGAAGCAGGGGCAGGTGATGAAGTCAGAGGTCGCCAGACCCCCGAAAGGCGGGCTAGTGGGAACGACTCTATGCTAACACGGGCACTGTACTGGAACTCGTCAAATACGAACAAATGCTGGTGTTCTGCCATGGTGTGAGTAGTAACCATTTAGATGTTTGTGCTCACTCCATGCTCCAGACTCATGCATCCAAATAACATGTGGCAAACTAGCTCTAGGTATACATAGATATCAAGGGTCTGGCCGATATATGATGGATATTTCGAATAGCAGAGATATTCTGGATATGGACCGACAGGATCTGGGTTTGTCTTGCTTTGGCCCAGTATTTCCTCATTTAGCCTTCATTGCTCCCTTTTGAAATGGAAATATTTATTCGTGGTTATTGTATATTGAAAGAATGTAATTCGCTTTTGTTTTTACAGGATGTTACAGTTAAAAGATCGCCTTGAGTCTCAGAAGAGACTTTGGACTTTTGAACAATGTTGAGACGGTGGGGGCTTTTAGAAGTTGAATTAAATGCACAGCCATGAGGTTCTAGGGACGAGAGAATGAGAAATGTCCCCCACAGCCTAATGTATTTGAACACGTGGTTCCTAACTGGTGGCCCTGCTTGGGGAAGATACGGAACGTTCAGGGGCAAAGTCTTGCTGGAGGAAATACATCACCGAGGGCAGGCTTTGAGCACGCATAGTCTCACCTTAGAGTTCTCATTCTGTGCTTTGTAACTGTGTCCGGGGATGTGGTCTCTTAGCTTTCCCCAGTGCCATGCCTCCCACCACGATGAACTCACACCCCTCTGGAACCACATGGCAAAGCAAACTCTTTCTTCCGAAATAAGGCACTTTTCGTCATGGTACTTTATCACAGCAACAGAGAAAAAGCAAGTGATACAATGGGTAAGAGCTGAAGCTCCCATGCAGAGTCCCACACCACCACACGGCTGAAGAGCTTGGAGAACGTGACCTTTGGGTTTCTGTTGCCCCTTGTGTAAATTATAGTGGTGGGCCTCACCTTGTAGCATGTGGGCTGAGTTTAACACAAGTAAAGTGCTTGAAATAAGTGGCAGCTGTTGCTGTTCTTTATACTCTGTGCTTCTCCAAAGGTGTCTGCAAAGAATAGGTGGTGGTTTTCCCTGCCAGACTTCATCACTCAGGGACGGGATCAGATGCATGGTGTCTGTGTGGGCAGGAAAAAAAAAATGCATCCAGGGAGGACCCTCCAGTCTCCCATATGTTTTCCGTATTTCTCAACCAAGACAAACTGGTCTGTATCCCTGCTATAGAAAAAGTATCGCTGTGAGTGGTTCCCCATATCTATATCATGAGGTTATCCTTGCTAATCCCATTTTGCAGACCTAGAAGCTGAGGCTCAGAGGGGGTAAGTACCTTCCTGAAGGTACCCAACTAATCAGTGACAGGTCTGGGGTCTGATCTTAAAGCTGCCTTCTCCAGATCTTGCCTTGGCTCCACTATTCTGGGGTTTTTTTTTGTTTGTTTTGTTTTGTTTTGTTTTGTTTTGTTTTGTTTTTTTAAGTCAAGCAGCCAAGCCAGGTGTGATGGCACATGCCTGTAATCCCAGAAGTCAGGGAAGCAGAGGCCAGCCTGGTCTACAACCATGACAGCAAAGCTATACGGAGAAAGCCTGCCCCGAAAAACAGAACGAAACAAAAGGCCAGGAAGCCTTTACCTTACAAAGGTGATAAGATCTGACAAGACAGGCCCCCCCAGAGCGAAGGAGAGAGGCCTCTGGCAGACCAGTCCCCTCTGCAGTTGGAACACAGGGAAGTAAACAGTGCCCGCGCCAGTGGGTCTTGAGACTCGGTGACCCAAGCGATACAGCAATGAGTGACAGCACTGGTGCAGCAAGGCCCATCTGACAACAGTGTCCAGGCCTGATTCTGAAGCTCAGAACAGGAAATGTCACTCTAAGAACGGAAGCTGGTCACCCTGTCAGCAGGAGCCCCTAACCCACCCTTTTCTTCTCTGGGCCTAACAAGGCCCTTTTTCAGTCACTCATGTTCTTAGACTCTTTGTCAAATATCCGCCTCTCACTGTGCCTGCCTGTCCTCGCCCTTGCCGCCTGTAACAGACCTCTGGGACTGGGTATCGATCTGGACAACAGCCGCTCTGCAAAAGGATGGGTCCAGAGCTAGATTCATTGTGTGCCGTCTACCCTTACCATACATCAGCCGGAAAGCCAGAAACAGGATGTAGGTAGGAGAAGGAAGACGGCAAAAAGGAAGACAACCTGAGAGGCTATTGCAACTGGCCAGGTGAAAAGGGCCAATGAATCAAGGAAAGAGCAGAAGATTGGAGAGGAAGGAAGAGCAGAAAAATGCAGGATGGAGCACAGTCATCAGAAGCGCAAAGGCCACAGTCACTGTTGTGACAATGCATCAGGCAGCTTCCACATTGCTCCTGATGCCTGCTGCTCATGTGTTTGCTGCCATGCCACTTCCACAGTCAGGTTACCTAAAGACCCTCCACCTCCCTTTTTTTTCCCTCTGTCTTCCCAGGCTTCCCACACCTGTACTGATAGAAGGCAGGTGCTGTGGTATCAGCAGCCCATGGAGAGAGGCCCATGTGACAAAGAACAGAGAGAGGCCTCCAGCCAATGCTCTGCAAGGAAGTAAATTCTACTTTATAAATTACCTCTCTGTTGCTGTGATAAACATGACCAAAATCAACTTGAGGAAGAAAGAAGCTTAAAGCAGAAAACAAAGAAAAACACTGCTTGGCCGGCTCCCTAGGTAGCCCAGGCGCACCTGCCTAGGGATGGTGCCGCCCACAGTGGACTGGGCCCTCCTGCATCAATTAGCATCAAGAAAATGCTCACAGACATGGCCACATGCTAATCTGATCTAGGCAATATCCCAATGGAGGATCCCTCGATAACCCTGAGCTGTGTCAAGTTGACAACTGAAGCTAACTTGGACACCTACCAACTACCACACCAAGTGGTTGAAACCTTGGGAGAGGTTCTTCTCTTGTAAGCTCCTGAGATGACTATAATCCAAGTTGATTCCTTGATGGAACAATGTTGAGAGGCACTGAGTCAGGGGACTTAGCTTCAGTATCCCTCTCCTACAAAAACTGAGCTAATGTATTTGTTTTAGGATAGTAAGTGTGTGTGTGTGTGTGTGTGTGTGTGTGTGTGTGTATGTTGCAGTGTACACATGTATGTCCTCAGTTGCACTTGCCTATATATATATATATATATATATATATATATATATATATATATATATATATACACATGAAGGCCAGAAATAAACATTGGATATCTTCTTTGCTCACGCCTCATATTATTTTTTGAGACAGGGTCTCTCATTGAAGCTCACTATTTCAGTTAGACTGGCTACCAAGCAACCTTCCAGATCTACCTGTCTCCACAACACCAGCACTGGGGTTACAGATGCATGTCACTAGGCCTGTGGTGACAGAGTGCTGGGAATTTTATATCCTGATGCTTGTTCAACAAGCGTTTTACTCACTGAGCCATTCCTCCAGCCCTTTTAGATACTCAATTTGAAGGCAATTTGTTATATATCCACAGAGAACTGATTAGAACAGATTAACAAACAAGGTGTACTTTTCCCAATATTTAAGAAGTTTAGAGTGACTGGATATTGAAGATGAAAAAGGAACGAAGAACCTATGATAGTGCCTCTTGCTTTTGCAGCTCCTTCAGAAAACATTAGAATTTAAGAGAAAATTCTTAGGGAGCTTGTAAAAGGGTAGAAGAAAATCCCATCAAAATTGATGGTCAGAGAAAGCTTGGGAACCCTGCCTGATGGTGAAATGACTAAGATGGCAGAGCAGGTGTTTCAGATAACCTCTAACACGGATAATCACAGGTAATAAAACCACTCCCAAAATTTGGGAATTAAAAGATTTCAGAGATCAAAAGAGTTCACACCAAGCCTGGAACTGTCTTCCCAATCACACTTTGCTACTGATGTTGGACCTTTTTCTAATGGTGACTCCAGTCGTGAGCAGATCCAGGGCACTATTCTCTTTACTACATTCTCAATGTTAAGGCAAAAAGAGGCTTTAGTGGCCTTAGCTAAGGGAGGCCCATACTAGCAGTGAGTGTCAGCTTTCAATGTTCCCAGGACCTGAGTAAGAGAGACATACATGTCTGATTATGACAAAAAAAAATTAAAGTAAGGTACAAATTTCAAGGGAATATGGAGATAAAGAAAGATGCAAAGAATGTATAGCTATGATTCCACAGTCCATTCTTGTGGGAGCCAGCCTCCAAGATGGCAGCCAATAATAGTGCCCCCACTCCTGGTAGTTAGAGTCCCACATTTACCAGTGATAGGCTGCATGACCAATAGCGTAGATCAAAAATAATGGTATGTCAACTTCTGAGACTGAGTTAAAGACATGTGTCTTCTGTCCCCAATCCCCACCCCTCCTTGCCCTTTCACTTGTCCTCATGAAAGCCGGCTACCATATTATGAGGAGACAGAGGCAGTCAGTGGAGAAGCCCATGGGGATAGTGACTAGAGACAACTGAACAAACCTGTGACTGGGCCTAAGAGTGGAATCTCTAGCCCTAAGCAAGCCTCAAGGTCCTGCAAACCTTAGAGTCTGTAGAGATACATTCAGCAGAGCTGTTCCCCGATTCCTGACCTACAGGAACTACAAAATAATGAACACAGGATGCTTTTTAAAAGGTAATATCTTTTGGAAGGCAATATACTATGGCATATGGCCTTGTGAATTGTCTCATTACATACAGGGGAAATAGGAAACAAGAAAAAGAGTCAACAAAATACATTACACTCTGGGCTCTGGTCTTGATTTAGCTAAGTAGGCTGAAGGCTCCCTTAATCTCTACAAAAGGAGGATAAATATCCATTGACAAATGAAAAAAAAATGAAAATTTTTATAGATTATATTCTCTAACACTAACCTTAATATTCCAAGGTAAAGAAGAATAATCTGACATGTATAAAAACCAGCATGTACACAGATATTCCTCACAGTATTCCCATAAGTGGCTTTTCAAGTGAAATACTTAGTGTTTTAAGAGTGCTAGCTGCTTTTCCCAGACGACTTGGGTTTGATTCCCAGTACCCACATGATGGTTCACAACTGTCTGTAACTCCAGTTCCAAAGGATCAGACACCTTCTTCCAGCTTCCTCAGGAATTTCAAATATGTGATACACAGACATACATGAAGGCCAAGCACCTATATGCGTGAAATTAATTAATTAATTAATTAATTAATTAATGAAATAATACACCTGTCCCACAACAGGGAAATTGTTATGGACATCTTCAAAGCCTCAGGCATGTGACACTGTATCTCATTCACTGTCCCACTAACTATTTTAACCCTTTTAGCTAAAGAGATGAGGAACTGAGACTCAGGGAAACTGAATCATTTTTCATAGATTATGCAATCTAATGATGAATTAAATAATAACAACAATAATGATAATAACTAGATGTCACCCTTATTTAAGTATGTTAGGTACTATTCTGTGTGCTTTGCATACAATAAGTTATTTATGCGCATTGGAAGTAGGAGAAAACAATTAACAGGACAGGAGCTTACCACAGAGGGCCCCTGAAAGACTCTACCCAGCACTGTATCAAAGCAGATGCTGAGACTCATAACCAAACCTTGGGCAGAGTGCAGGGAATCTTATGAAAGAAGGGGTAGTTAGTATGACCTGGAGAAGACAGGAGCTCCACAAGGACCAAATATATTTGGGCACAGGGGTCTTTTCTGAGATTGTTTCTCCAACCAAGGACCATGCATAGATAGAACCCAGAACCCCTGCTTGGATGTAGCCCAGATCAATATCCAAGTGGGTCCCCTAGTTAGGGGAACAGGAACTGTCTCTGACATGAACTCAAAGACTGGCTCTTTGACCTCTCCCTCCTCTGAGGGAGGAGCAGACTTGCTAGGAGGACATTGCAGCCAGTCCTGAAGAGATCTGATAAGCTAGGATCAGATAGAAGGGGAGGAGGACCTCCTCCATCAGTGGACTTAGAGAGGGGCAGGGAGGAGATGAGGGAGGGAGGGTGAGATTGGGAGGGAATGACGGACGGGGCTACAACTGGGATACAAAGTAAATAAACTGAAACTAATATAAAAAAAGACATATGAAAAAAAAATCCTGATTCATCTGTCTCAATGGTATTTAAAGCTATTAAAAACAGTTGTATGCACTGGGCACTGTATTAAGGACTTTGGCTTCAATACTTGATTTGTAGACTTACAAATTTTATTATCAGACCCATTAAAAAGGTAACTGAAGTTCAGAAAATAAATTGGCCACTTTTTACATCATACTTTATGAGAAAACTAAAAATAATTGCATATTGAATTAACAAAAATAAAATAAAAACCTTGGCATCATCTTCTATATCTGATTCCAATCCATCAGAAAATCATGTCACCTTGCTTTAAAAAATATATCCTGAGTCTGGCCACATCTTACTAACTAAATAGCCACCATCCCTACCCAAGCCTGTCTGTCCCACTGGATTAAAAAAATAATCCTTTAAGGGGTCTTCCTAATTTAGTCCTTGTTCTCTTGCAGTCTTTTGTCAAAATGGCACCGGAGAAAAAACTTTTTAACAACTTGAGTGATAGAGAAATCCAGACATCCACTGTGAGCAAGAAGTGGTCCACCAACGTGACTCAGGTGGATTCATCTGCACTTTCTTCTTCCCTGCAGTGACAGAGATCAAGACAGAATGGTAGGTCTTCCTCAGCAGACACAGGCTTTTCAGACTCAGAGGACAGGGACATGCTTCCAAGGTTCAGCTCTATGCCACCATCAAAAAGAGAAACAAACAGGTCCTACTAACTCATGATTAACCAGGAAGGTGGGGTTCAGACCGGAGTTGAGCCAAAGATGTGTTAACTGTTACCATGGCAACCTCCCCGTCTCCTCTTGCCCACAGTATGACCCAAGATGGAAAAGTACAGATAAGAAGACATGAAAAAATCTTGGTAATTTAACTTAAGGAGAACAGAAAAAGAGCTCAGGTTATAATGCACATAGCATGATACACTGTATACAGCTATGTGAAAGGAAAGTTTAGTTTCAGAAATAAAAACAGCAGTGAAACAGCAAAATATGGAGCACTGTCAGTAAAGAAACTCTTGGTTTGTGAGTCTCTATTTTCTCACCTGTAGTGAAATACTTAAAGAATTTCATGTACTATAAAAAATAATAATAATAATAATAATCTCAGCCTTTCTCCCGGAGTTGGTACAAAAATTATAAGGAGTAGTATTTGAATAGCTGACAAAGCACTTCACAAATGTAATCTCATTTAATCTTCACAGCCAATATGCCTTCCCTTGACACTTTGTACAAGCCTGTATTACTGCACTCAGCAAACTGTATCACAATGATGTGTTTACACTCTTTTTCATAGCACAGACCCAAGTATCCTTGCAAGTGGCCTAGGCCCTAGCACAGGCTAATAGTTCTGGGGATGTTTGGAGATGGATGGATAACAGGTGAATAGATGAATGGATAGTTGGATGGAGCAATTACTGCTTTAGCCAAGAAGCAGGAAACTCTGAGCTGAGTTTTAGACAAGTAATATCTATGATGATAAGACATTCCTACAGAGATGAACAACCAGTGGAATCTGGAACTGAGAAGAGAGATAGGAGCTGGATTTGTAATCGAGAAGTCATTGGCCTGGAGTTGGCCACAAGTTCTCCAGAGGCCACAAAGTTCCCTTATAACTGAGTGCCTGCTGAATGAGGCACTCACCACTCCTTCCATATCAAACTTGCTAGAGGAAAGTCCAACAGTGTATTCAAATGCTGACTTCAGAGCCTTGAGATATGGTTACCACCTTGCCATGAACATTGTTGTGAATGTTGAACTACTTCCTGTAACCATGTGATGATAAGGAATGTTCCCCAGTTAGCCCTGATTGGCTAAATAAAGATGCTGAAGCCTATGACTGGGTAGAAGAGAAGGAGGTGGAATTTTAGACACCGAGGCTTGTGGTCCAGAGACAAAGGAGAAACAGAAGAGGGAAGAAGAGGAGAAGAGGTAGCAGGAGGAGAGGAAGCTCAAGAGAAAGTTGCCATAAGACGGTAGGACAGACGATGAACATGTGGATGTGGCCATGATGACAGGCTGATAAAGCAGAAGCCACCCAGGAGTCGTCAGATTGGCAAGGGACTGGCTTCTGTGTGGGTTTTAGAGGTACTAGCATTAAAATAGCTCAGAATCTGTCCAGCATAATGCCTACAGTTTAATAATAAATCATAGCCTCTCTGTGTCAATCATTGTGTAACTAACTGGTTAAAGAAAACTGCTGTTTTCTGCATTAATTAAATCAGAAAGAATAACTCTTTTTTTCTACACAAACTAAATATTTTTTTAAATCATAATACATTAGCCCTCCCTATACTTAAATTTCTCATAATTTTGGTGATTCCCCTTTCCTCTTCCATAGTGCTGTGTGCTGTTCACTGCCTTCCTCTAATTCTATGCTGGGCTTGCCTTGGCCAACCTTCCCCATCAGTAGTCAGAACTCCCTGAATGCATGTGGAAATATGTCTCTAGCCTCCAATTTTTAGTTTCTATACCAAGGAAAACTAACTCTTACATAGAGCTCCATGTTCTGAATATTTCTATCTTGGGAAACTTCTTATTTTTACCTGGTATTGGTCAGACCTGTCAATAAGAAGAGATTTATTTTTACTCTCAGCTCCAGAGAGTTCAGTTTGGTTCATGGCTCTTGGCTTAATTGAGGCAAAATAGCATGGCAGCTGGAACACATAGCAATAGCTGTTTTCCTATGGCAGACACAAAGCAGAAGGCAGTATAGAAAGGATCCATGAGAAGATACAACCCCTGGGACACACCTACAACACCCAGCTTGACTTCCTAAAGTTTGTAGTACCTCCAAGAACAGCATCATCATCTGGTGGTCCATATCAGCCTACAGGGGATGTCTCCAAGTCAAGCCACAATGTACTCCATTTGTGGCCCATCTTCCTAGGACCTCCCAGTGGTACCTATTCTGTGATATTCTACTATAGTGCTGTGGATCGAATATGCAAGTGAAATGTCTCTTTAATTTAGCATCTTATTCGTGTTAGCCAGGAGCTTCTCACAAAAGCAGATCGTCTGTGTAGCTGTGTTGATGTGTGGAAGTGTTTTATGGCTGGATATTTTTGAGACATATGACACACTCTACATATGCATCAGGGCACTCTTAACTGGAAAGAACAGGAAGCCAGCTAAAGCCATACCAGCTAAAGTGGTTAAAGTTAAAACAATGGATTGTGTTGGCTCATGCAATTTATGATTCTGGGATCAAGTCATCAAGGTCTCATTATTCTCAGATAAGCCCCTACTTTGTGGTAGCTAATAGCAACCTTGACCTCATCTACATCCGTAGTGAAAGCATCTATCTATCAGTCACACAGAAGAGCTCTGATTGGCTCTGAGTCATGCCATACTTACCATGTCTTTACAAATACTGCATTGTAACTAAGAGCCCAAAAGGGGCACATGGAGTTGGGAAGGGGATTAAAATATATGACACTCTCAAATATGCTATACACATGTGGCATGAAAACTAGGTTTACACTTTCTTCTGAGTAAACCTATCATTCACTCATCATATAGAGGTTATTTTCAACTTGCTAAGAATTAGCAACATCAAATGAAACATGCTAGGATAGCTATGAGATTTTGGTATCTGTCAGAAATTTACATATTAAATTTTTTATCCTGATTTTCTGTGGGGAGAGAGAAAGATGGGAGTAGAAAGAGCTGACATTAGAAAAGAGCATGGGTATTGGTTTGGGAGGGTCAATCAGTCCTCTGCATGTTTTTAGGTATTACTTGGTACCTTCACAAGGAATATGAACGAGCTCACCAGTTTCCCATCAAGGAAAGAAAACTGGAGATTCAGGAGTCTGGTTCAAAGGGAGACTTTGGAAAAAGCAGGAGAAAAATTTCTTAGGAAATGTTCACAGAGCTTTGGGGCCTCTTTTCATGCCCTCTTTCCTGTGAAAGCTAAACCAGGCGTGAAAACAAACAATAGCAACATCTGTGCTTCCCTTCCCAAAGCTGAAGAGCCAGCATACAGCTGAGGGGAAATTGTTGTTTTTATTAGTGCTGTGTTTGTCTACTGTTTAAATCCACACTCCAGTGTATTAGGAATTAATTTGAACTTAGAAATTACATCCATTTCCTTTGAACAGTATGCTGATAAATTGAAAGTTAAATTGGGTCTAAAATATGTTTTACCCTTTACAAAAGTCACAGAAAACTGGCCAACATTAAAATAGAAAAAGACCAAGTTGGGAATTAATTTCTCCACTAATTTGGTAATTATTGAATTTATGTGAGTGTAAGTTCCAGTTGGACTATCAACCTTGTCTGGAAAGAATGAGAATGATTTTTTTTAAATAGCCTATAAGTCAAATTGGGTGAAAAATGATATATACTGTTGGTATATTTGGGGATGGGGGGGAAAGTGAGTGATATATTTGAGCATCATTAAAGCTGTCATGGATGAGAAATGAGGTCACTAAATCTGACAGTGTGCTCATGATTTGGGAGCCAAATCGCCATGGAATATAAAATTGAGTGAGAAAGAGGCACAGCTTACCTAACCTGTGTGAGGATCTGCCGAGTTTCACTGGGAACAAAAGTGGCATTGCCTAAGAATTACTGCTCCCGAAGACCATCAGTACCATATATTTTAGGACTCTCTCTTAGTTTAGAGAGAGTAAAGCTGAAATAAGGGAATATAGTTTTACTGAGACCATCTGATGTTAAAGAATTTCACACTAATCTGAGTGAATTTAACGTTACAAAGTAGGGTATTTGATGCTGTATTGATTCCTGTGAATGTGGGAAGTGTAAGACAGATAACAAGTGTTCAACATTCCTGACTAGACCAAACCTACATGCATTACTCAGTTTGCAGCTTCTTGAAGGCAATCGTACCAAGTCTTTCTAGACAAAGAATAGGAATGTGTAATCTCCCAACAGTTACACGCAGTGACTTCTCTCGTTCAGTTTGTGAACAGTGGGGCTGTCAAACAGACTTTCATACTGACTTTTTTTCAAGGAGCCAAGGAGAATTGGAGATACCCTGGGGTTAAAGTTAAGAAAGACTCGTGTCGAATGCATTATTATAAGCCATGTGTTTAAAACAGACTATTCCTGGGCAGAGAACAAGGGCTGTTGGTGCCATATCCTGTGTCAGTTAGCTGCTTATATCATTGCTGCTACAAAAATACCTGGTAAATACCACTTTAAAAAGAAAGGGTTTATTGTGGCTTACAGTTCCAAAGGATATAGTCCATCAAGGCAAGGAAGGGTCGGGTGGCGACAGCAGGAGGGATCTGCTCACATTGCATTCTTAGTCCGGGAGCAGAGAGTGATGAATGCTTGTATTCAGCTTGCTCTCTCCTTTTCATTCAGTCAGCTACCCTTGACCATGGAATGGCACCACCACATTAAGGGAAGCTTTTACCACCTCAGTTAACCTAATCTACCTTACAGACAGGCTCAAAGATTTCTTTCCATGGTGGTTCTAAATTGCGCCAAGTCAACAACAACAAAAATCACACATAGACACAGACACATACACACACACACACACACACACACACACACATACACACTTTCTAAAGGACTCAAAACAATCCACTGCATTATCTTCCATTGTCTGGTTATACATCCAGTTACAGAGCAAAATGACAAATGTTTATCACATAGCCTTAATTGCCTTCAATGCACCATGAATTAATCCTCTAACTAAGCTGTGAAGAACATAATTATATCGTGTCTTACTATATGGGTGCTAAAGCATTGTCAATTTGTTCATTGCAATCCTCTTCTAAGATCTATGACTTTCTAGCCTGAGTAAGCAGGCGTGTTTTGTATGTTGATGTGTGTGTCTCAGGCTCCCAATACAGAGAAAAGGAAAGTGAGAGATGGGGGAAGAATACAAAGTTGGAAGAGCTTCCTGTTTTTCCTTCCATCTCTGAAAAGCCACAGTCGCCATCTAAAATGAATAGGAAGACAGGTGATGTGATTTAAACAAATGAGATGAACAAGAACAGAGGGTGCCTAAGACCGTAATAGGACAAAAAGCTTATACCCAGACGTCCCATGACAAGGAGCAGCGGCTATTTCATACTTGCCAATTGTTTCCAAGGTGTCAACTCAAATCTAGAATCTAGTATTAGATCTTTCAATTTTTTAAGAGAGGCTATAAACTCAGATTTTCCATGGACCTACTCAATTTTTAAAGGCTGTCTGATTTTTTTTTATTATACCCTCTGCCGTATATCTTCCATCCAGAGTTATCTTGTGCAGTGCCCAATCTGTGATTCAAGTAAGTTAAATGGCATTTTAGTCATTTCCTAAAGGACATCACAATTAAGACATGGCCCATAGGCACCTGGACAAATGAGAGCCAAGACTCACTCACTCTCCATGAGCTGTTCAAAGCCATTGTGTTAGTGGAAACCTAAGCTACTTTACTGGACCATATGTGCTATGTGCTAATTGGGCCTCATGCCATATTTAATGTGTATTTCTAGAATAGAAAAATCAGAAAACACTACCTTTTGAAATCCATAGATTTTAAAAATCTAACATCAAAAAACAAGCAACAAGTAGATTCTAAATTATTAGCTGTACTTAATGGATTGAGATGAATAGAAAAGTTGAATTTAGGAACCACAAAGTAGAACTGAAGAGGAAATAAAATAACGGATGGCACTTAGACTTAAAGAAATTGAGTATATCCATTTACTAATGCAACAAAAACCTGTTGAGTGATGTCATGTTAACAACTATACATGCGTTATTTAATCTTGACAACAATCCGGGTCTTAGTTTGGGGTCCCACAGAAGCGAAATCTGGGACAGATATCTGAGTGTAATTATTCTGTTGGAAAACAACTTCAAGCAAACTGTGAGGCAGAGAAGTGAAAGAAGCCATAAAGGAGCATGACAACACATGAAACAATAGGAAACAGCCATGAGCAATAGGAACTCAAAAAATAGGGGTGCTCTAAGAATGCAGCCATCACATGCAATGGGTGAGGGGGTTCTGGGATGTTTATACAACCATCCCCTCTCGTCATTGGCCGAAGGCTGCTCTCAGAAACTTTCATTTCTTGGCAGTTATAGCTGCCAGGTTGAAACAGCAAATAGGAAGCTCCCAGGAAAGAAATGCAATGAAAAGTTAGGCCAACAAGCATAAAAACGGGAAGAGCCAAAGGGATGCGGGTGGAGCTAAAGACCTTCTGCTACTGTCTTTATGGGAGCCTTCTAATAGCCCCATTTTATTAAAAGGCTATATGTGGAATTCACTCTTCAATTAAATGCTGGCAGGTGTCCCCCCATGCCCCTTGGAAACATCCCACTCAGGAGGAGACTGCCAAGATTTCTTGGAGACATGGGGATATGGAAGGAACGACTTCTCAGCTGCTCTGTCAGCTACAGGACAAAGTGGCAGCAGTCTAGACACTGATCCCCAGGTTCAAGCATCAAGAGCATATCAGTGGTCACCAACAGGCAGAGCTTATATGTGGTGTCAGCACTCTTTGGGAACCACCACAGATGAACAGCATCATGAGCTAAGATGGCAAGAGGGAAAGTGACTGGTACCCACATGAAAGCCAAAAGGAGCCATGTCAAAGACTAGTAAGATCCCTCCCCAACACTACCTCATAGGAAGGGAGGGTACACAGATTTGCCTGGACAAAGTGTAGCATGTGTGAAAGCTTACAGCGGCCTAAACTTGTAGCCACGAGCCACAGAAGTGCACACTGAAGGTGTGGACCCAGGGCTTCCAGGCCCTCCCCCCTTTCCTCTATTGAAGATTTTGCCAACTATTTGAAATCACACAGATCAATTACCAAACTACGAAATGTCAGTTAATAACTTGAGACACTGAATACAAAATGAACTTGCTAACATTGCCTTATTATAATTCCATTGTGTATAAAAATCAGATTTAAATCCTTAATGAATGTATGAAAATATAATTACCAAGTTATTGTTCTTGTATGAGTGATTAATAATCACACCATTGACTTTTTCTTGGTGCTTTTAGGTTATTGAGTGGAAATATTTCAAATGATGTCTCTTTGTAGCTTCTAAATATTAGTCCCTATAAATAGTTTCAAGCTTATACCCCCATAAGACTCTAAAATGCATGTGACCTGGGCAATGCTATCCACTTCTAAGACCTAAAAGAAAGCCCAGCACATAGTAGCTGCTTGTGAATAAATGAAGGTTCCTCCTTTGTAAACGTATATACCTTTTGTTTTTCTTTTTGTCTACAACAGACCTGAATAATGTAGATTCAAATCTTGGGTCCGTCGGTTATTAGCTGAACTACCATAGTCAGGTCACTTGACCTCTGAATATTGTCAGTTTTATTAGTTATAAAATGATGCTTGTCTTAGTTTGCTTCCTCGGAACAGACCCTGAGATAAGAACTTGGAAGTGGGCAAACCTCTGCAGCAGGCAAAGAAACAAAGAAAATCAGACAGTAAGAGAAGGAGAACCAATAAAGCACACGAGAGGGTGCCCACTCCCACAGTCAGTGCTCTGGAAATACTATCAATCCTGCCTCTGATGCTTCGTGTGGGCAGGCAGAAAGGGGCAGGTTCTGCTTACTCTGTTCTCTACCAGCTAACAGCTACCTAGTGGTGTTAACTATTTCTGCATCAAGTCCCATCTATGAGCAAAAGAGTAGGCTCCTCTAGCATCAGAGAAAGCCATCAGGCAGAGAAGAGAGAAAGGCACGTCTGAGGTGAAGAGCTATCACAGCAATGGGACTCAAAGCTGCAGATGACCTCAGAAGAGCCTTGAGGAAACAAGGCAGTGTATCACTAACAGCTGCCAACGATAACTCCCGTACCATGGAACCACCTTACTAGTTGGAAGTTTCAAATGAGAAAATGTACGGAGGGTTCAACTATACAGTGCCTGACCCATAGGAAATTGCCTATAAATTGTTGTGGTGATTGGGGCGGTTGTTCTTGTTAAATGCAGTGGTGAAAATTGAAATTCATAAAGAGAATACTTGAATTTACAAGTCAATTCTGCACCGTGGCCGCCTGCTCTGAAGCAAGGTCTTTTGCAAGTTCATGAGTTATCGTGGGGAAGAAAATATGATCATTGCCCCCGTGGAACTCATGGTTATAAGGGACAGCCAGACTCCAAAGTTAATGTTGATTCCTGTTCTGCCTCGTTTCTCCTCTTTGGATGGGTTTGAGCTTTCTTGATGATACCAGGAGAAAACAGCCCAATGCGCACACATTTTATTGCTAACTGAATTAAAATACAAACTATGCCGTCAACTCTGCAAAACCCTCACACTCCACACGTGCTCTGTATGCCACAGCCAGTGCCTTAGACTATAAATATGTTTATTATAATGTGATTCCCACCTCCTACCCACTATTACCCATCCACAAGATTTTCATTTTTGTTTCTCCAGCAATAAATGCTGAGAAGATTCAAGGGCAAGGAGTTTCTTTGAGAGGCAATCTCAGAAAACTCCAGTGGGGAAGTGGGGAAGTAAGGCAGGACAAAGAAGGCATCTGATTTAGGGTGTGTTACCAGGCAGTTATCACTGTGGGAAGCTGGATCTTAATCATACAGTGAGTTCTGGAAATCAGTATAGTGCACACAATGATATTCTACCTGAGGAATGGGGAGCTGGGGTTCTTGGTACACCGACCCCCATAAAATGTTTGTTGAGAGCTACATTGAGGGTGTTAATTCTCTGGTACTTCTGGTCTGCTGTGCTCCATCAACAGAATTATATCTGATGGCCAGAGGAAGTCTAAGGCAGTTGGAAGTCAGGCAACACACATAAGCGCAGACATATTTTTGTGTAACTCTGCTTTTGAGGATGCTGCTCCTTTAGCATAGGATGAGAGGGTGATAAGATCCAAGTGCCAGTGTGTAAGGCCCTAATGGGCTCTGTTCAATACCTAAAACCATATAGAACACTGACTATCACAGTCAAGGTGAAAAGCGGGTACAATGGAAGCATAGAGGAGCCTGAGAGCTCTTCGGAAGATGCCTGTCAAACAAAGCCATGAGGAGGAGGTTCATTCCACAGACTTTCCTTTGCCTCAGCACCATGTGATCATTTTTCTTCTGTTTCTTTGGTAAAATATGATGACCAAAGCAACTTAAGGGGAAAGGGTTCATTTCAGGTCACAGTTCAAGGTTACAGTCCATCAACTCAAACGAAGTCACAGCAGGGGAGTTTGAGGCAGCTGATCACTCCTAATCCACAATAAGGAAGGAGAGAGCAATGGTTGAATGCACGCCACTCAGGTCCCTTTTTCCATCTTTGACAGTCTAGGATCCTCCTACCTGGGGAATGGTGCCATGCAGCAGGGGACAGATCTTCCTGGTTCAAGTAACATAACCAGGATAATCCTCCACGGCTGTATCCAGAGGCTCATCTCTCAGGCAGGTAGTTCGAGAGTCTTCTCTGTGGAACTCTGCTAAATGAGGTTGAAGTTTGACATTTCTGAAGAGCCTCATGCTGATCTGATAACCCCAGATCTGGTAACCTGATCTGGTAACCCCAGATTTTGTAAGGAGCATCACATAGCCCTTAAAGAAAGCTCACAGGCATGAGCCTTTCCCAATAAGAAAAGCTGGGATTCCTGGAGATACACACCCTATGCTAATAAGATGCCTTGGTGTCTTGGCTTAATTCTTCCCCTACCCTGTGTTCTCCTTCTTACTACATGTCAATGAGGTACTGTACCACTACATGGAAATCAAGTATCCCTGACCCCTGAACCCAGTGAATCAAACACACTCACCCTCAAAACCTCTCCCACTGCCCAAGGTTTATAGATCCCTGATTTCACATGAACTGCCTGCTACCTGCTTTATAATACCATCAGCTTTCTGTCATGGCCACCCGAGATTCATCATTTATCCTTGGGGAGGAAGGGCTCCCCTCCTCCCTGGAGATTCACCTCCTGACTACTGAGAACTTCTGGACTGCCTGGGGCCAGCCAGTGTTCAGAACTGCCTCAGCAGCCATTGACCTGTGTCCTGCATCTCATTGGACCTGCCCTCATGCCATTGGGCCTGGGCCTTGCTGGACCTGTCCTCTGGCCCACTAGGCCTGGGCCTTTCTAGGCCTGTGTCTAGGCTGCACACTGATGAGGCATGGGCTTTTGCCCAAACCTTTGCTGATAATACAGCAGATAAGCCAAAGGACTGTAATACTTTGGTATCATAATCAGCTTTTGGAACTCCCAAATTTCCACTGCCATCTGATACGAGCAATTTCATTTAAAAGAGCTACCTGTAACACGCAGGTGGAAAACTCATTTACACCTCCACTGGTAAGACCAGGAGCCTTACCTGACATATGGGCCTCTCCCTAAAGCTCTCTAGCCATTCCTGGGAGACCAGGAACCTTTGATCTCTTCTTGTTCGGAAGCCTGGGCATCCAGCATGGCATTTACCCTGGTGGAATCCAGCAGCCCCAGTGCCACTCCCAGCAGCAGCAATGCAGGGGAATATCAGACAATAGCCATATCCTGAGGACCATTCCAGGCTTCCACCGGATGGAGAATGACACCTCTCCTTCAGGCCACAGCCCTTTTGACACTGGACAGCATGTCTTCTAAGATTTTTACAGCTCTGCATTCCTGTCAACATCAAAGTATGAAGAGTGTGTTGGTTGGTTTTATATCAACTTGACATAAGCTAGAGTCACTTAGGAAGAGGAACCTCAAGTGAGAAAAGTGCTTCCATCAGATTCCATGTAGGCATGTCTATAGGCCATTTTCTTCCTTCGTGATTAATATGGAGAGCCCAGCCTCCTGTGCTGGGTACCACCCCTGGACAGGAGATCCTGGATGTATAAGAAAACATGTTAAGCCAGCCTTGAGGAACCAGCCAGTAAGCAGTGCTTCCCCGAGGCTTGTGCTTCAGTTCCTGCCTGCTGGTTCCTGCCTTGACTTCCTATCCTGACTTCCCTCAGTGATGGAGTCTGACCTGAGAGTTGTATGCTGAAATAAACCCGATCTCTCCCAAGTTGATTTTGGTCACGACACTTTATTACAGTAACAAAGACACTAAATAATACAAATAGACTCACCATGGTGTTTCTGGCTATGGGGAGTTACATTTTTCCAGTCAGAATTATTGGTCTCTTCCAAATCTAAATTCAGTTCCTGGTGAAGCCAGTCATGTGTTTTTGAGTAAGTAACTTAGATTCCCTGAACCCCACTCTTCAATCTATGAAATGAAGGTAGTAATGCTTATTTCATGGAAGCCATGGTGAACGTTTTAGGTTATTCTCTCTCTGAACTTGCTGGCCTTTTTCCCCAGCTTGCTAAGTCACATCTCCTTGCGTGCCCTGGCCTTGTGAGCTTTCAACCCATAAGAAAGATGAAGCTAGATAAATACCCATGTCACCCAGGCCACTGCATGGAGGATTTGGTCCAAAGGAAGTCTCTTGGGCTCGTCTCTTCTCTCCAGCAACTCAGAGTTAAGCAGCTGCCGTTGTTCCAACAAAAGCAGGAGTAAGTAGCGCTAGTTTGTTCACCTGCTGAGCAAAGGGACTGATTACCCAAGAAAGGAAAGTGTCACCCAAAGAAATCAATACCGATGAGGCTCTGAAAAGGTTGACTGGCTGCCCAGGATTAGATATTGATCTTGCTTGTTTTCCCAGTTATTGCTCTGTTCACCACCTGTGGAGGCCACTTCTAATCTCCTCCTAATGCCAAACAGTATGAGAGAGCTCAGCCCAGAGCAGGCTTGGTTCATGACTACTATAGGACGTAAAGGGTTTCCCAGGACTCTCGTCCAAAAGAGCATGAACACAAAGAGAAGGTTCACCAACCCTGACACTATGTGACAGCTCAAGTTGGGTGGAGGGTTCAAAAAGAACTAGATACTCAGGCTGAACCAGAAGTAAAGCCATGTCGGCATCAATGACCCACAAAAGTCTGAGCTCCCCGGAAAAAGTCAGGAGGAAAGAAGGCAGAATTTACATAAATGTAAATAAATTTATATAAGCTTAAATGTCTGTTGGTTTTCTAGAAAGCTCTATGTGTAGACATTTAAAACATAAAAAAAAAAAAAAAAATCCCAGAAGCCAGGTTTAGGATTATATACCTGTAATTCCAGCATTCATGAAACTGAGGAGGAAAGATCCAAAGTTAGAGGCTATCGTGAGCTAACTCACAAGATCCTGTCTCAAAATAATAATAATAATAATAATAATAATAATAATATAAAAATGAGGGAAGGGAAACAAAAGACAAAAACTCTATGAGAAAGATGCTAATTTATATATGTGTGAGAGAAAGAGAAAGAGAGGGGGGAGGGGTGTGTGTGATGAATTCCTAGATTAAAATGCTTATGGATATAGTAAGGACATATTAAGGGAACATTGTTTTACCTACCAAATCAGAGTCTTTTTTATTTTTAATGATAATGTTGCATAATAGTGACTGTTCAAAGAAATGGATGAAAGGAATGAATAACTTTCTCGATTTAATTTGATATTTCAAAAGACAAAGTTCATCATATACTTTGAATTAGTAATTCCACATCTCGGAATTAACCTGAAGGATATACATTAAGAATGTGTGCAAGGCAAGGCTCTCCTGGAGACATAAAACGGGAAAATATGGAAGGTGGTTACATAGCACGGATGGAGCAGGTATTGCAGTGAACAGTTCTCCTTCTTCTGTAGTGGAGGACTCAAACCTGCACCAGGAAAAAAACCATCAAGGCCAAGGGGCTCTTCACCCTTCCCTGGTCAATGAGCACATGGTCATCACTATGTCAGAGATACAGAAAAATACAGTTTATTTTAAAGCCAGGCATGGAGGCATACAGCTATGATTCCAGCACTCAGGCAATTCAGCAAGAGAATGTCAAATCCCAAGCCAGTCTAAAGGTGGTAGTTGGGATCAAAATGTACCTCATCGGCTCATATCTTTGAATGCTTGGTCCCATGTTAGTGAAACTATTTGGGATGGATTGGGAAGTGTGGTTTTGTTGAAGCAGATGTGGCATTGTTAGGGGAGGTGTGTCCCTGGAGGTAATCTTTGTGATATTTCAAAAGATCACACCAAGCCCAGTGGTTCCGTGTCTGCTGCCTGCAAAACAGGATGTAGTTCTCAACTGTTGCTTCAGCACCATACAAGTCTGTCTGCCACCATATTCACCACCATGATGCTCATGGGCTCATGCTCTGAAACTGTAAGCAAGCTCCCAAATAAATGCTTTCTTCCCCAAGTTTCTTTCAGTCACAGTTTTTCATCTAACAACAATAAACATAACTAAGTCACTGGGATACCTAGTAAGACCCTGTGGGGGGAAAAATGAATACACTATACTTCTAAAACCATTTAAAACAGCTCTGATTAGACAATTATAATTTTCATCAATTTTTTTTCACTTTCATCATACTTCCAGATATGAGCCTTCCCATCTTTGCAGGTCAATTTCCTATATGTAATATAACAGTTGCATTATTTATTTTGCTATTGATTATTTTTACATACTCTATTATACTTATCCAAAATTTGGGTAACACAAACTTACAGAGAACCCTGGTATAGGCAGGGCAGTGGTAACTCACGCCTTTAATCCCAGAAATTGGGAGGCAGAGGCAGGCAGATCTCTATGAGTTTGAGGACAGCCTGGTCTGTAGAGTAAGTTACAAGATAACCAAGGTTACATAGAGAAACTCTGCCTCAGAGAGAGAGAGAGAGAGAGAGAGAGAGAGAGAACCCTGATGGTAGAACATAATTGTCTTCAATTTTTTTATTGCTCTTTCCACTGTAGATACCAATCACACATGAGCTACATGAGATCAGTAATGATGCATGCAGATCCAGGCCCTAACATCAAGGTGAGAAATGAGGTTAACAGAAAGTCCTGACAGGGCTGGAGATACGGTTCAGTGATTAAAAGCACTTGTCGCACAATGATGAGGACAAGGGTTTAGATCCTAGCACTCAGGAGACAAGCCAGGCATCCCACAAACTCCTCTAACTCTAGTTTCAAGGGACTCCCAGCCTCCATGCACGCATGAGCATGTATACCTACACACATACACACATAAATACAGACACATACAAATACACCAATCAATCAATCTTTTTAAAAGTTTCTTGACAGATCTGATTACAATTCTAAGTGGAAAAATTAAGTCTCATATATGATAGTTACTTTTCTCCTGAGATTGTATTTCAGTAATTCAAATCTGCCTTCATTTAAAAAAATCATGTGTTTATCAGCTACAAAGAGGAAAACAAAGACAAGCATTGTGGTGGTTTGGATAAGAATGCCCCTCAAAGGCTCATTTGAATGCTTAGTCACCAGGGAGAAGCACTATTTGAAAGGATTAGAAGGTGTGGCCTTGTTAGAGTAGGTGTGGCCTCGCTGAAGGAGTGTGTCACAGAAGGTAGGCTATGAGGCTTCAAAAGCCCAAGCTAGGCTTAGTGGCTTGTTATCTCTTCCTGCTGTCTGCAGATCTGGAGGTAGAACTCATAACTACATCTCCAACACCATGTCTGCCTGTGCTGCCATGCTCCCTGCTATGATGAAAATGGACTAAACCTCTGAACTGTAAGCAAGGTCCAGTCAAAAGCTTTCTTTTATATGAGGTGCTGTGGTCACAGCAACTGAACACTAAGACAAGCATTCCCTGATAGCCTGGTATTGTATGTACTAATAAGAGTTCCAGAAAGCTAGCCCTGGGAACAATGAGCAAAATAACTCCATAATAACGACTGCCCAACCAAATCCAGCCTTTGGGGAGCTGCTCCCCAACATTTTCTACTGAGAGCCAGCCACTAAAGCAAGTGAACATAATTATTTCCCTCCCTCTGTCCATGTTGTTTTTCAATATGACTTCAAAACTCTACACAGAGGTAGAGCCATTTGTTCACTCTCTCAATTCAGGTTAGCCTTGCAACTTGAGTTCATCAAAAGAATGTGGGACATCCTTTTGTAACTCAGATGCCAATGGTCTAGCTGTGAAACCAACACTTGAACCCCTACTTTCTCTTGAGGCAGAGTGCCAAAGGAAGCCAGCTTAAACTGAGAACTAAGTAAAACTGGGAATCTTGTATTAGCCAAAATGTTTCATTTTTTTTCCAAAAGTCATTTGTAATACTGGGGGTAGGGAGATCTCAGACTAAACAGAAGAAACAATCAATAGATACTAATAATATGCAGATATGCAGAGGTGTCACAGAAATGTGGCAAGAATTTTTAAACAACCTCCAAAATATGATCCCATGAACAATTAGAATGTGTAACAAATGAGCAAACAGAAAGCATGAGAAAACAAATGTAAGCCATAAAAGAAACTTTAAAACCAAGTACAGTAACTAAATATGTAAAACTCACCAGATGAAATCAAGAGAAGAATAGAAAAGTCCACTGAATGATGTGAACATTGAAACTTCCCAATTTGAAGATAAAATAAGCCAGACAAAAATTTTAAAATGAATAGATAATATTATAAGAAAGAAGAGCCTTGGGGACTTGGAGAACCATAGTGGAAAATATCTAACATTGATGGGAGATGAGACTTGGGAAGCAAAAGATAGCAGAGCTGAAGCGTAGTCAGAGAAATAATCACTGATTTTTTTTCTTTTAAGATTTGTTTATTTTCTATATATAAAATGTTCTGTCTGCATGTACCCTGCACACCAGAAAAGGACACCAGATCTCATTATAGATGGTTACGAGCCACCATGTGGTTGCTGGGAATTGAACTCTGGAAGAACAACCAGTGCTTTTAACCTCTGAGCCATCTCTCCAGCCCTAATTACTGATTTTTTAAAACATACTTTAGAAAACACACAAGATGAATAAACCCTAAACCAGATACATTTTTAATTAATTCCACATCATAGGAAACTTTTCTGACAAAGAAAAATACCCTGAAAGCAAGAAAGAAATGACAGCTCCCAGACAGATGGGGGAAGACTGTGCAACAGTGAATTTCTCATCAGAAACGGTAGAAGACAGAAGAAGATGGTATCTTTTTCAAGTGCTGAAAACCATCTCTGTCCAGTGATAATAACCTTCCAGAATGAAGCTGAAAGCAAAACGTTCCCAGATGAAGAAAAACTAAGAGATTTTTCTTAGAATATCTACCCAAGAAGAGTGGCTAAAGAAATTTCTCTAAATAGAAATGAAATAATAAGAGATGCGACCCAAGACACCCACAAGGAAAAACCAATGTGATGTGTGCAATAGGCTTTTGTTCCCCTCGTGAATTTACTTTGATGATTGAAAGATGGGGGACCAAACAGGACTTGTATGCAAAAGTTAAAAATCCATGATAAAGGAAATCAAGGAAGACCTAAGCAAATGGGGAGAATTGTGTTGAATTACAATATTAAAGATACAAGAGATGTCCATTTTATCCATGAAAGACCATGTGACCAGGATAAAAAGGCAGACTATGAAGAGAAAGAAAATCCTCAAAAATTATATAAATATGTATATATACATATATATACACATATATATACAAGTTTTATTCAGTGTCTATAAATCTTAGCAATATTATCTGCAGATCTGCAGACATAGCTAAGATTGTTCTGAAACACATAGTAACATGCATAGAATAGCTAAGATTATTTATGAAAAGGAACAAACTGGCATGTATTAGTGCTAATCTGTCTTTCCCTCCACAGCTGATGAGCTAGAGGTGAGGTACCAAAGAGGGCAGTGTTGAAAGGGTGTGGACCTTTAAGTAGCAGGGACTAGTATGGGGCCCTTGGGTCACTGGGGGCACTATCCTGCCCTGGGGTGATTTTGTTGTTATAAAAATCTGAGCCTGCCTCTAAATCACTGTCTTTCTGTTTGAGATGAGATCACATGCTCTACCATTGCCATCTGCAGTGATCTGATACAGCCCAGAGGGCCCTCGACAGAGCTGAGCTCATGTAGGTGCCATATGGCCCTGAATCTGCAAAATTGTGAGTGTTCCTTGATCGAGAATAGTCTCCTTAGGTAACTCACAACAGTAATGAGAAGCTGCTTAATGCATCAGCAGGCCAAGTTCAAGGTTTAGTACTACAGTCAAGACAGTGTGATGGTAGGGAGCAGATGGCAAAGATCATTGGCCAGACAAGAAGCAAGAATAAGCCCACAAACCCTTGGCTCACCTGATTGTTTTGGAAGTATAAGAGCAATTCAATAGGCAAAACACAGCCCTTTGACTAATGATTACGCAGCAGCTGAATATACATAAGCACAAAAGAAAAAGTGAAACTCAACCCAACTCTCATTGTGAAAATTACTGTCACTTAGATGAAAAAAATAGCTCATGTGAAAAACAGGGTTAAAGCATAAAATTGAAAATGTTTAGAAAAATAGAAGAAATATTTGGGGCTCTATAGCCCAGTCCAAAATAGGTAGACATGATAAGTTAGGTGTGTGTGTGTGTGTGTGTGTGTGTGTGTGTGTGTGTGTGTGTGTGTGACAGAGGACTAATCTATAGAATATGTAACAGTGCTGTCAGATCAAAATTAAAGAGTACCTAATAACAGCATGAGGACATGAGGCCTAGCCTCAGCATCCATCTACATAGCCAGGTGTCGTGGTGCACATTCACAGTCCTAGCTCAGAGAGACAGGAAAATCCCTGGCCACGCTGGTCAGGCAGCCTAACCTCTTCAGAAAATTCCCAGGCAAAGATAGCCATTGCCTCGAAAACCAGACAAGCCAGGCATGGTAGCACACACCTTCATGTGAGCACTGGGGAGGCAGAAGCAGGTACATCTCCTTTAAGTTTGAAGCCAGCCTGGTCTACATAGTGAGTTCCAGGACAGTCAGAGATACATAGTAAGACCCTGACTCAAAAACAAACAAACAAACAAGGATAACTCCTCAAGGTTGACTTCTAGCCTCTACAAACAGGTGCACACACGTGTGAATACCCCCATACACAAATGCACATACAAGAATAACAATAAATAAATAATAATAATAGAGTGAATAGAATAAACACCTTCAGTTAGAAAATAAGGCAAAGAAACATTCCACCAGTGGGATATTTAGACGACTATAAACCAATAAAAATGACCAACATTCTTAGCCGCTAAGAAACACAGACTGAAGACATAGTGAGATTCACCACCCACATATCAGAATAGCCAAAATTTAAAAACAGAAAAGGTTGGCACTGCCAAATGTTGGGGAGGATAAAGAGAAGTCAAGTCACCCCTGTATCCTTAGTACCAATAAAAAATAATACATGTGGTCTGAAAAATAGCTTAGCAATTTCAAATAAAAAAAAAAAAACCTACACATGTAACTACCACCCAACCCAGCCATTCAATTCCCTGGCGCTTGTCCCAGAGAAAAGAAAACATGTTTACATAAAAATATGCATGCAAATGATTCTAGTGGTTTCAGTCATAACAGCTAAAAACTGGCAGGAATCCTGCTGCCCTAGGGTGAGTCCATGATTTCTCAAGCTGTGATATAGCCCTACCACAGTGTAAATGTGTGTGCCCACCCCATCAGGACGATAGGCTTAGGAGCTGGGGCTTTGAGGAGGTGCTGAAGCCATGTGCAAAAGCCAGTGGCTTGTGTACTTGCTGAACAAACCCCCCAGAGTGCTAGCCAGTCCTTTCTATCACGTAACAGGCAGAAGTATCTCCCTCCTAATAGCCAGAAATCAGACTTTTATCAACACCAAATCTACATCGATTTTAGAGTTCTTCACTTCCGACTGTGAAATATTTATCTTATGTACAAGCTACCTATTTTATGGAATTTTTGTCACAACAACCCATAAAGAAGGCAGGCCTGTACCACGGAATCGATATCAATAAGGGACTGAACTTCTGATACAGATAACAGAGGTGAGTTTCTATGGAGTTTTATGCTCAGTGAAAAACTTAACTCTAAAAATATATACTGTACGATTACAACTATATAACAGTATAAAAATAACAAAATCTATAAGTAGAGAACAGAGAGCAGGTGCCAGAGCTTAAGGATGGAAGGAGGGCCGGTAAGAAGTGAGTGCAGCTATATGATGATGGTGGCTCTTTGTGGTGTAAACAACTTTGTTTCAGTTGGATGCATATCAGAGTCCTGACCCTGACACACTGTGAAGTGTTTTCATGGGTAAAGAAAACACCAACCAGTTCCTTCTACTATCCCCAATCCATGCCCATAAATCTATACTACCTCAAAATTAAAATTACAATTCAAAAGTTAATTGAAAGAATATGATAGAAATGATGATGCGTCAGTTCCCAGCTGAGACAAAGACCCTTTGCTTCTCTATGCCATCCCTACCTAGACACCACGTGAACAAGCTTGGGCTAGACGCATAATGAGCAAGTCCCATGGGAATCAACCATCCCAACCGATGCACTCAAAGGACCACTGTGACCAGGCCTATATGGTAGACGACTGTGAACACATTACTGAGCACAGCAGAGACCAGGGAAACTGCCCGGCGTGACCCTGCAAACTTTAAACTGTAAGCCAAGTTGATGGTTGCTACTTTCAGAAGGCAGGCTTTGAGATAATCTGTTACAGAATGAAAACTGACTTAATGGTAGAGACAGCACATCTACATGTTTCAAAATCAACGTACTGGTTGCTTGAAATAGTGCATAGCTGAACTGGACATGTAATGAGCACCAGTAAAAATAATAGAAGCCCAAAGCAAAGACGGAGAATAAGACCTACTTATTTGATCCTACTCGTAGGTACTCAGTAGGCTCACTTCAAGAGGCAGGCGGGGTCACCCTGTATGCAGGCCTGGACCTTTGCTAAGCACACATTTCAGTATCCATCAGTAGCCACCAAGGCCGGCCCCAACATAGAGGACTGTCAAAATACCCCATTCTGCCTTTATAGAGTTTCACAGAAGAGCTGCCTGGACACTTGACCTCCATTTCACAGCCACACAGTCCTTACCAAGAGCTGAATATATGTGTCTGAAGGCTTCAACATCATCCATTCCTCCAGGTCTCTAAGCACTGTCTTGACAAGCCACTCTGCTCAGGAAGGAAGAGACTACACCGTTTTGGACTTCAGGGACCTGCTTCTATTAAATTGTATTTTGACATCCCTATCCCATAAGACTTAAAAAAAAATCAATGAAACCCAACACTGTCCCAACCCCATAATGGGGCTGAGGACTTATCCACAACGAGCGTCTAGAGGGCACATTTCTCTCTGTCTTTCCGATCAGAAAGAGCATACCCACCCTAAACAGCCAGTTTGTTTCCTTTCTGGCCACAGGAATGCTGTTATTTACATGCTGTTTCTAACTAGTTCAGTTCCAAACTGAGGAAGGAGGGAAGTTATGGGAACCTGAGAAGATAAAGGAGACCCTTGTCCCAAGTCTGACTGAAGCATTTTGCCAGCTGAGAATCAATAATTCCAGTGCAGTTAACACTTACAGTGAAGATTGCTGACACAGAGACAATTATTTCTTTTATACACAAATACGTTTCAATAAGAATGTTAAACTAGCCATGAATCAGGCATGAGGCTTGAGTGCATATCATCGGGGATGGCCTCACACCTCTCCTGGATATGTTCTCTCCCAAGCAAGACTATTGACTTTGCTTAAGAGTGAAGGTATCCTAACTTCCTACATCCCTCAAGATCTAGACACCGCCGCCCCAGCTTTAATCCTGTGTGGTGCACCCTAGGAACCACTTTGTGATCTCATTGAATTCCTCAGCAACCCTTGAAGGACATAACTACAGCAAATCCCACACATGGTTACTTATGAAGACCATGATTCATGACTCGGCTCTTCTGAGAAACCTACCCTTAAGCACTCTAGCATCTTCCATCCTTCCCAAGTATCTCTCTCTTAACTTTGGTGCTTATAATTTATATATTTTAATGTCTTTTAATAAACTCCAGCTCTTTATCACACTGGCTCACAGGAACACTCCTTTCTACAGCAAAGCCTAGGGTCTGGCTTGGCCTGAGTGGAGATCTCTGCAAACAGAACCTTATGGGCTGCTGCAGACAACAATATGGAACCATTTATCCACCCCACTGTGGCTGACAAAACCATACAATTGAGACTCTTACTCTAAGCATAATCAGACTCCAAGCCCAATTCATCTCTTGTATAGCCTTGTTGACTGTCTTTTTCTCAAAGCTGATAGCCTGGACTAAGGCATCTTCAAACACAGCAGTGACACAAAGGTCTTAAGCCCCATGGGTGACATACAAGTGACTCTACATATTTAGCCTTCTTTGCCTGGTGAGTTAATCAACATATCACATGGATCACAAGGAGGAAGAACATGGAAATCCCCTGTGGCAGTGCTTGGATGCACCAACTGCCTCATATGAGCTCACATACACTCAGGGAAACATCAAGTCACCTAAAAACTACACAACAATCAATGGGTATGTTTGCCCCTTACCTGTTGATAAGAGAAAAGAACTAAAATAAACAACATAAAAGGAGGAAGAATTTACTTCAGCTCACAACTTCAGAGGTTTCTATCCATCATGGCAGGGATGGCATGGTGGAGCCGAATAGCTTGCCTTATGGCAGACAGGAAGTAGAGATTTGAAATAGTACATAGCAGGCATGACTCTCAAAGTCACTCACCTAGTATTTCTTGCAACAAGGCCCCACCTATGAAAGTTTTCTCCATCACCCCAAACAGCACCGCCATCTGTGGACCAAGCATCCAATACATAAGCCTGTTGGGCATAATTTATATTCAAATTATAAGGATGGGCACGGCCAAGATGCAAACTTAAGTTTAATCCTGAAGCTCACACTCTTTCCTCCAGACCAGAGCTACAAGGCTCAGTTGCAGCATGTTTTTGTAAATAAAGTCTTACTGGGACACAACCTGCTCATTAGTCTGCTATCGTCTATGGCTACTTTTACACACAACAGCAGAATTAAATAGCCATGGCAGGGTCTATGTGTTCCCTAAATTCTTTATTGTGTGTTTCTATCAATAAATAAAAAAATAAATAAATGAATAGATAGATAGATAGATAGATAGATAGATAGATAGATAGATAGATAGATAAATAAATAAATCCCTCTGGCCCTCAAGCCTTCTGTCCAGAAGGATTATTACCTGACTCTCCTATGTGGTGGGGCAGGGCTTCTCGAAGATGCACATTTTCAGGCTTTATCTCAGTCTTAGCATGTCAAACTCTTCCAGGCTGAAGGTCTAAACCTGCATTTTCAGCCCCTCCCCCAGTACAATCCCAGTTCAGTAAAGTTCATGAACACTGGCCCAATCCATAGGGGTTAGTGTACCCTGCCCATTGTCTTGACTCTGATGAACACTAACAGATAAATACCCAGGCTCCCTTGTTTTTTGGATGTGATAACACTGAGGCATACTCCCCAGTGACCCCAATGACCTTACACTCAGTAATAACATGCTTAATCATGCTCCCTTTCACTGCCTGACCCCATGTTCCTTTGTCCCTGTCCTACTATTTTAGTGATGGTTCCTGGGATTGGTTCTTAAATTAACCATGTATCCTTGAATTCTTATCTCAAGGGGCTGCTCCTGGGATTGCCTTTCACCATGAGAGAACAAAAAGCCACAGATGATCAGTGAAGTTTCTATATTTTTTTAATGCTACGGGTATAATAATTTTCATGTTTCCATCAGGGATTAGGACTGATGCCATGCACAAAACAGGGAAGAGAATGGGGTGGGTGGTGACTTTCATGTATTAATCAGGAACAGCCCCCATCAAGAAAGAGTGAACAGTTAGTTGGGGGCAGGAGAGATGGCTTCTAACAATACAAGGAGATATGTGTAAGGAAGGTAGTGACTGAAGAATGCAGTTAGACAGCTTGGGTCTCCAGGTTCAATACCTGGAGTTACAGTCAGGGCAGGAACTACCCAGCAAATGTATAGAGCACTTTTCACAAGCCATTTTCAGAGTATTTACCCTCACAGCAGACCTATAAGCTAAGTAGGAATAAGTCATCCCCATCCATTCCATTTTGCAAATGAGGGTACTGTGCCACAGAAAGATCTAGATTTGTACAAAGCAGCAAAAAAAACTAACTCAGAGACTTCAAACCCTTTTGCTGCTGCTCCTCTCTGTCACCAAGGGCTTATTTGGAGGCTGAAGTTGGCTAATACTCCTTTCTGCTAGAAGTTTCCTTGGCCAAGCTAAGTTGATAATTTCTTCTATGGAACATTGATGCCACCATTGTCCTAGGCATCTCTGCAGTCCAGTGAAAGAGAATGTCTCCCAGAGAAAAGGTTCCTAATGATTCAGCATTAGCCCAGCTGGGACTGTGTCTACCTCAGAAAATAGAATTTCCCCAACTCAAAAGTCTGTATTATTGAACTCCTTACCCACTATATTGCCAGCCTGCTATGGCCCCACTACTGCCCAATGGACAAATCTTCACCCCAAGAGAGTCAAAGGAAGAGCAGAATTTTTGGTTTCCATAGAAACACAGCCAGGTTCATATGGCAATAAGATCCTGCCTTTGCAGACATCTCAGTAGAGCCTTCAGTGGCTGAATCAATTTCAAGTCAGCTTGTGAGGTTAATTTTCCTACAGTTTTGCCTGCAAAGAAGCCCTCAACATGGAAGGAAGGTGAGTTCTCAGCCCAATCCACACCATGAATCCAGGCCAAATTCAATGACCTTTCTTTACCCTCAACTCAAGCCCGAGGGCGTCAGACCAGATATACAGCCTATGGTTTAATAAGTAGTTCCACAATCTTTGAATACATTATAAACTTCAGAGGGAGGAAGATGAAAACTTCCATCAACAGGAGCTGGGGTTTTCCCATGTCCTCTCTCATCCTCATCCCCTGGATTAAAGGGAAACCACACTGGGAGGTCCAGCAGAGTGAGCTGTCAGGCTGTCAGAAGCCGTCATCCTCTGTGGTCATCTCCTAGTTTTGAGGGAGTTTTGGAAACTTTCTTGAGATTTGTCAGAGCTCACTCCTAATCAGTCCAGTGAGATTTTTGTCCCAGCTTAGCCTGGTGATTCCAGCTGTGAGGGGGCTGAGACAGAAGATGATCTTGTCTCAAAACAAAAAGTAAAAAGAGCGGTGGGATGTGGCACAGTGGTAGAGCACTTGCCTTGCCTGAGACCCTAGGTCAATCACCAGGATGGCAATTTACAAATGATGATCTACCCCGTGGCCCAGCTATGCCACTCCTATGGATTTGACCAAAAGACCCCAACCGATACATCACAGAGCTACTTGTGCACCAATGCTACTGTGGGCAGCACTAGACACAAAGCAGAGTTATGGGACCAACCTAGGTGTCCAACAACAGAGGACTGGAAAAGAAAGTCAGCCATTATTTACATAATTGAAGCTTTTTTTCATCCACAAAGAAGAATGAAGTTATGACATTTGCATGAAAATGGATGCAACTGGGGGTTATCATATTCATTAATTTTCAGAAAGACAGATACTGTATGTTCTCTCTCATAGACGGTTCCCAGATTTTATACTGATACATAAAATTATTTGTGTATATATGACATGAAAGTCGAAATTAGCTCTAGGGGACAAAGAAGGCTCATGGGAGGGTAGATGGATATGGGAGGAACATGCCGACATACCTTGTAAACTTGTATGAAAACTTGAAAATAAATAAAAAGCAAGGGAAACAACAACAAGCAGCATGGGAACTCTCATAATGCAAGAAAAGAAAATCCATAGGACATTGCCTTCCCAAAGCCCTCACACACATACTGAAAGATTCCGTTTCCACTGAGTTAGGGCATCAAAGAGACAAAGCTGTCCCCTTAATTGCCCAAGCCTTGATTAGAAGCCTCTGGTCTCTAGTGCTGGCCCCAGGGAAGCTGTTGACTCACCAGGTAGGTTTGTGATGTCTGACTATGCTGCTTAGAGAGGAAGTGGCCCTACTGGGTTCAAGAAAGAAGAGGCATGAGAATAGTGGCTGTTACCCTTTACCTGGGTGTTTAGAAGCAATGTAAGTTCAAAAGAGTGAAAGAACTCATACAGCATCTCAGAGCTGACTTGAACACAGACCCATGAATCTAAGAACCTGCTGTAGCCCAAACTGATGGACACTGGAAAAGAAAGGAACTGGCAATCGCAGAGGTGAAAGCCCATGCCCACCTTCCCAATGCAGGGAATTGTTTAAATGGCCACAGGGTAGAAGGAGACATAGACGGGAAAACACTGCCGGTTTTCAGTGAAAACTGAGAACCTGTCCTGAAATTTTGGCCCCTTTAACTTTCCCAGTTAGAAGAGGAATATGAAGAGAAGCCTCCAGGGTGGAGAGGAAAAACATGCTACAACGTTTATCTCAATTTTCAAAATGACTTTCTTCACTTTGTTAGCATGACTATTTCATCTGAGTGTATCCGAGTATGGCGTGTGTGTGTGTGTGTGTGTGTGTGTGTGTGTGTGTGTGTGTGTGTGTGTGTGTGT
>NW_026586589.1:2870942-2978575 GCF_907164565.1 Psammomys obesus
TGTGTGTGTGTGTGTGTGTGTGTGTGTGTGTGTGTGTGTGTGTGTGTCTGGTGCCCTTGCAAGTCAGAAGGCACCAAGTCCTCTGGAACCTGGAACATGAGTTGTGGATGGTTTTGAGCCCTGTTCTTCTCTCCTGCGAGCTGGCTGAGAAAGAGAAGATTCCAGTGGCCTGCGAAGCTCAGCATTGAAGCAGCGACCACCCCTGTCAGTCTGCATCCTGGATGGCCAGAAGGAGGGAGCCACCCCATGGAATCCACCATCCACCCATGGCTTTCACATGAGCAAAGCCTGAACCCTGAGTAGGAACAGGGCGTGGAGTCAGGGTTTGGCACTCACATAGCCTGGAGAGCCACGGAGAAATTAGGGGCATCATGCCTGTGGGACTGCAGGTAGAAAGGAGACATGGCCCCTGAGCTGACAACTGGTGGTGGAGGGGTTAGACAGAGGAGTGGTCTGCAGCAAAGAAGACAGGCTATTTACAGAGGAATTGAGAAAATAGGTGAGTAGATAAAGAATAACGGAAGCTAGGCTTCTCCGTGTCAGAGAAAGGTGATATGAACACGGAAAAGGGCGAGGCTGGGAGGTAGATTAGACTTTGTTTTAATATATCATATGTAGTGATGAATTATAATCAGAACTTGATCATAAACATCTAACAGGGACTATGGAAATAGCTCAGCCAGTAAGGACCTGAGTTTGATCCCTAGAACCCATATTAAAAAAAAAATTTTTTTTAAGGGCATATTGGCACATGATTGTTATCCTAGTGCTGAAAAAGACAGCAGAGTCGGGCAGGTCCCTGGGACTCACTGGCTAGCCAACCTAACTTACTTGGCAAGTTCCAGGACAGTAAGAGACCCTGTCTCAAAACGGTAAGGTAGACAGCACAGAGGAATGACTGCTAAGGTTGCCCTCTGGCATACACAAGTACATATGTCTAAGCCTGGGGGCACACACATATACATGTACACACACATACACCTCACCTGCACACACATACCTAAACATCAGACAAACTAGGCATGGAAACTCATGTCTGTAATCCCATCATTCAGGAGACTGACACAGGAGAATTGTTAGGAATTCAACCCAGCCTGGGCTACAGAGTGATACCCTGTCTTGAAGAACAATTTTTTGAATTTATTTATTTATTTATCTGTTTGGCTATTTATTTATTTATTTATTTATTTATTTATTACAATTTATTCATTTTGTATCCCAGATGTAGCCCCCCCTTGTCTCTTCCGAGTCCCAGCCCCCTCCCTATTCTCCCCCTATGTCCCTCCCCTAGTCCACTAATAGGGGAGGACCTCCTCCCCTTTTTTTTTCATTTTTATTAATTACACTTTATTCACTTTCTATCCCCCATGAACACCTCCCTCCTCCCCTCCCAGCACCACCCACCCTCCTGCTTCTCTACACATGCCCTTCTCCAAGTCCCCTGATAGGGGAGGTCTTCCTCTGCTTCCTTCTGATCCTAGTCTATCAGGTCTCATCAGGAGTGGCTGCATTGTCTTCCTCTGTGGCCTGGTAAGGCTGCTCCCCCCTCAGGGGGAGGTGATCAAAGAGCAGGCCAATCAGTTCATGTCAGAGACAATCCCTGTTGCAATTACTATGGAACCCACTTGGACACTGAACTGCAATGGGCTACATCTGTGCAGGGGTTCTAGGTTATCTCCATGCATGGTCCTTGGTTAGAGTATCAGTCTCAGAAAAGACTGCATAATTTTCCTCTGTGGGCTGGCAAGGCTGCACCTCTCAGGGAGAGGTGGTCAAAGAACTGGCCACTGAGTTCATGTCAGAGACAGCCCCTGATCCCCCTACTAGGGAACTCACTTGGAAAATGAGCAGCCTATGGGCTTCATCTAAACAGGGGGTCTAGATCCTCTCCATGCATGGTCCTTGGTTGGAGTATCAATCTCTGCAGCTCCCCCCCCCCATCCAGGTTTTTGGCTCTGTTGGTCTCCTTGCAGAGCACCTGTCCCCTCCAGGTCTTTCTATTTCCCCTTTCTTCCATAAGATTCCCTGCACTCTGCCCAAAGTTTGGCTATGAGTCTCAGCATCTGCTTTGATACCTTGATGGGTAGAGTCTTTCAGAGGATCCCTGTGGAAGACTCCTGTCCTGTTCCCTGAAAAAAATCTTTCTGAGTGAGGTAACCCAGAAACAGAAAGACACATATTTTATATACTCACTTATAAGTGGCTATTAGTCATATAATACAATATAAACATACTAAAATCTATTGTCTTAAAGAAATTAAACAACAAGGATGACCCTAGGGAACAGCCTGAAACCTCATTCAGAAGGCAAACAGGATAGTCATCAGAAGTAGGAGAAAAGTTTTTTGTTTTTTGTTTTTTTAAAGAAAAAAGAGCCATCAAAGCCAAACCAAGAGACATAGAAAATACCTGGCCTGCATTCCTCCAAAATACCAGAGTCATGAAAGACATGAGCAAAACTCCCAGAGGGAAGAGAGATAAAGAGCTGAAAATTAAAATGCAGAGCAGGCTTCTGGCTCAACTTTGGTCAGAAATACAAGGGTTCCTGTCGGGATGTTCCCTGGGGGAATGGACACAACCAGAGTGTGTGTACTCTGGGCAGGATTCCTGAGTGGGTGGTAATGCATTCATTCTATAGTTGCACTGAGGTCATGCAAAGTGTTTCTTCTAGAAGACATGCACCAATGTTCTTAGGGGCTGGTGGCTTTGATGTCTGCAACTACCCTCAAATGTCTCAGGAAAAATATATACCAAAAGAGGTAGGAACGCAGACAGGAGAATCAAAGCTTAAACAAGGCAAATCATTCAGAGCTGGGGCTGGGGAGACGGCTCCGCTGGTCGAGTGCTCGCTGTGTAAGCACGAGGACCTGAGTTCAACTCCCAGAACCCACATAAAAAAAAACTGGGTTGGTGGTGAATGCTTTTAATACCAGTATTGGAAAGGCAGAAACAGGCCCCTGAGGTTTGTTGGCCAGCCTGTCTAGGCTGCTTAGTAAGTGCCAGGCTTTAGTAAGAGGTCCTGCCTCAAAAATAAACAAGCAAACAAATAAAACAAAACAAAGTAAAAATTAAAAGGTGACAGCTCCTGAAGAAAAACATTAGAGGTTGTAGAAGTTAGACTCTGGTTTCCTATATACCTATGAACAAGGCAAACACATGCTCACCCATATGTACACACACACACACACACACACACACACACACACACACACACGAGTAAATTGCTTAAACCAAACCCAGTCTGTGAGCTTCACATCTATACTTGTTCACTCTGTTCATTCAGCTCAGTGGACAGGAAATATATCTGAATCGAGTAATTAACAATCCAGGCAAAATGAGTTATGGTAAAAATAAAAAAAAAAAAGACAACAGGAAGAGAAACACAAGAACCAGGTAACAGATTTGATACCAGGAAAGATATGGTAATTGGAAGTCTAAGAGGACCTCTAGGGTATTTGGAATCTGGGGGCCCAGAGCCCAACTCAGTGTCCCTGAGGAGTCAGGAATGATGTAGCAGTCTCTTCAGGCTCAACCCATAATCCTCTAGACACCCCTAGTACTTCATACACAACAGAGTCTAAACCCGTGTCTTTGTCAGAGACTGCTTTCAGACTGCCGCTACCTCCTCAGAGAGCAGTCCTTGACACATGATCGATGGCCATGAAGGAATTTATAGACACCCAAACTCATGGGCCTATCATCAGGGATAAATCTGAGGTTCGTGTTTCCCAAGGTGTCACGGCTTACATGCACTCCCTGGAAGGTCCATATGCTGAGAACTCAATCCCCAAATTCTTATTTTAATAGTGTTGGGGGGGGGGCGGGTTCTGGCCTTTGGGAGGTAACTAGGATTAGATAAAGTCATGAACACAGGTCCCTTGATGACGTCGGTGGCTCTGTAAGAAGAGGAAGGAAGAGCCGAGCTAGCACACCTGCTCAGCTGCCTACCATAGGATGCAAACAAGAAGGCCCTCACCAATGGCTGAATAAACTTTGGATACGAAACATCCCTCCAAAACTCATTTGTTCAATGTTTGTTCCCCAGTGCAGCGCTCGGAGCAAAAGCAACACAGCTAGATGACTGTGACCTGGGATTTCTGGAGCCATGAGATGAAATAAATCTTCTCCTCCTTTAAGTTCTTTGTGTCAGATATTTTGTCAGTGATGAAGAACTAACACTCAGATGATATACCTATCCCATTTGTTGCTATACAGCCAAAGGAAATAAAATCACCTCCCAGAAATTCCTCTATTCTCTTTCTTGCTTCAGTACAATTCACAATAGCAAGATAAGGAATCAACCAAGGTGCCCATCAGCACATAAATGGGTAAAGAACAGATATATGTAAATATGTAAAAGTATATATATTTCATATATATGAATATGAAATATTCATATATATGAATATATATGAAATATATATATATGGGATATATATATATATATGGGATATATATATATGGGATATATATATATATATATGGGATATATATATTCCAGGCACAAGAAAGGTTGAAATTGTGTTACTTTTGAGCAACATCGATGAAACTAGAAGACATTTTTCTAATAAAATAAGTCAGGTACAGAGAGACAAATATGACATTTTGTCATCTCAGAAGATAGTAGGGCCAGTGACTGCTATTAGGTAGGAGGTGTCATGGGATGGGGAGAGTGTGCAGGGAAGGGAGGAAAGTGGAAAACAGGTGCTAAAATATAGTTTGATGGGAGGAATAAGCATCAGCATTCTCCAGCAGAGTAGGGTGAGCAGAGTTTATGGCAACCTATTAAGTATTTTGTGGAGAGCTGGAAGAAAAGGCATCTGAAGGCCCTGGACATAAAGAAATGATAAGGAGATGGAAAGTCTAATTACCCTAATTTGGTTATTACACATTGTATACATGTACTGAATAAATATGTGGATTGTTCCTCATAAATATGTATAATAATATGTCAACTTGAAAGAAAAATTGAATATGAAGACAAAACAGGAATAATAAAGGTTAGGTGGGTTTTTTGTTGTTGTTACTGTTTAATGAGCAGGAGAGACCCTCACTAGATGTGTGCCTGCTCCTGGATTTCTCCCCCTCTAGGACTATAAGCTAAATAAACCTATATCAGTTATAAATTACCCAGTTTGCAGTATTCTGTTATAGCAACTGAAAGCCAAGTAAGATACAAGGTCTGTCAATGTTTTCCCCCATGGAGTTAAGCTCCAGGCACCCACTGTGGAAGCTGAGCTAGTAACTCATTCCTTGTTCCCTGCTTCTCTCTCTTTAAGACATTTTCCTCTTCATCTATGGGTCTTCATAACACCTCCTAATGAACTTTTTGCCCTCCAACCCTTGGCTCAAGCACTTGTGTCTTCTCTGAAGGACTCTACAATGAGACATATGTGTTATGGTACGCAACTGCCCTCCAGTAATCTGCATGCTATGCATACATACAAATGCACACAGTAATCTTCATGCTATGCACACACACACACACACACACACAAATGCACACAGTAATCTGCATGCTATGCATACATACAAATGCACACAGTAATCTGCATGCTATGCACGCACACACACACACACACACACACAAATGCACACAGTAATCTGCATGCTATGCACACACACACACACACACATACATACAAATGCACACAGACCCAGAGGAAGATGCTCTGTGCTCTCACCCCATAAGTCAGCATTTCTTTGTCCCAATCTCTAAAGGGTCCTAGCTCTAAAGAATCCAAAGTGGCCCAAACCTGCAGCCTCACTATTTCTTTCACAGGATGCAGAATCCATTTTTGTTTTATCTCTTTCCAGACAGTTGCTTTGTTTTAATGGACTGTTCTTCCGCCTGTGCATAATTCTTCTCTAAATTAAATTCTCCTCTCAGCCCAGCAAAACACACACTGGGCTGTCAGCTCATTGCTTTTACATCCTTCCTTGTTCCGTTTATGCAGAGGTTTAATTAACTGTGAATTGCTATGTAGGCAACAGGAAAAAGCCCACCCCCAGGTGGCTGTGTGGCACAGTCCTGAAGGGTAGGCATGGCACTACGACAAAAAGCCAAGAGTAGTCGAGATGAGACCATTAAGATCTTAAACCTTTAAACTTCTACAGCTTCTAGGAGGTCATTCATTCACAAAGTATTTCTAAAGTCAGAGTCATGTGCTTGCCATTGTGTCCTGTGTGAGAGGTAGAGGCACAAGCCTTGCCATCACAAGGCTTGTCATCTACCAGAAGAAACAGACAGCTGTCTTGGCTATCTCAAATATCATCTCAAAGGGATGACCAGTGTGTCAGGAACTCAGGGGTGGCTGGGCTAAACCACTCTGCGTCAGGATCTCCCATCAGCCAGGGCTGTAGGATCAGCTGGAGTAGTGGTTCCACTTCTAAGGTGGCTCAGTCACTGTTCATGTGGCTGGTGAGTCTGTGCCAGCTATTCAAAGGAGACACACTTCCTCCGAATGTGAGCTTTTCTATTAGGTGGATGCCTTTCCGGCACTGCACCTGGCATCCCCAAGACAGGGATATAATGCTGTGTTAGCTTTCCACTGCTACAATAAATCCTATGAGGTATACAACATACATTGGTTTATTTAGGCATTTTTTTTAATTTCAGTCTATAATTGGTTAGCCTTATTGCTTTGTAGCTTCTGGAGGGGAGACGGGGTCACAGTCATAGTTTCTATGGTTTGAACATAGGTTTCTATGGTTTGAATATTGGTTTGAACACTTGGTCCCCAGGTTGTGGTACTATTTTGGAAGGTTTAGAGTGGTTCTCAACCTGTGGGTCATGACCTCACAGGGTCACATATCAGATATTTACATTATGATTCACAAAATTAGCAAACTTGAAGTTATCTACCTCCAAAAAAAAAAAGAGAGAGAGAGAAACAAATGAAGCGATAGCTACACACTATTCTCAGCATACAGACAATGTCAGTGACTGGCAGGAAACAGGCTTCATGGCCAAGTGTATCAAGGGAGATTTCTTTATAACTGAAACAAATATAGTCCTCAAGCCTTTTGAGTGCTCAGCATCTTGACCTGTGACAGGGAAACAGCTATCAGTCTTAGCTCACAGACTAGTTGGGGCTGAGGAAATCAGAAGACTAAAGCTTCCGTTGGTCATCTTGTTTCGTGCATTTGAGGAAACCACATCTCTTCGCCTCTGAAGAACCAGTGCTTTAACCAGGGCAAGTGGGAAGCCCAGGACTGCCAGCTTCTAAGAAAGTCCTAGAGATGTGTTGGCAGAGTTCAAAGCTACTGGACCCCACGGATCTACACATCTAGAGAAAAGAATCTTAGTGGTTATTCAACTTCCAGCCATGAAAACACGTTTGACTGTAAAGTACTTGTCAATCACAGAGTTCAGGATGAAGCATAAACAGTGAGAGGTTTGCTTCACTTTTGCCCCAGAAGGATGTATCCTTCGCTAAATTTCAGCCCAGTTGGCATGGACAGAGTAAAAGAGTTTTGGAATTCACAGTTCTGAGAATAAAAAAGGAAGGCACTGCTGGATTTGAGTTGTTTGTCAATCCTCTGTCCTGGGCGGGAAATGAAAGGCAGAGTGGATTTCTGGAACTCCATCTGCTTTGTTTTTGCCAACTGCTGCACCCCCTGGGCTTCTGCTTCTTCTTCAACAAAAGAAACCACTTTGACCATCCACAAAGCTAGAAAAAAAATGATACATAATATTTTAGAAAGGCATAAAAATGAGCAGTGATTACAGGACTTAGGAACTACAGGACTACAGGAACAAAAACTGATCATTCCTGTGAAGAAAATGAAAATAATTTCAAAATAGTCTATTCAAACATTCATGTTCTGAGTGGGATAGTGTGGTAAGCACAGTAAAACCCAGAACTGTGGAGGCTGAGGCAGGAGAATTGTAAATTCAAGGCCAGTCTGATCTTAGCAAGACCCTGTCTTAACACAAAGTGGGACTGAAAAGATTACTCAGTGAGGAAAGTGTTTGATATGCAAACATGAAGCCCTGAGTCTGATGACCAGCACTCATATAAAAAAACTGAAAGTAGGCAGGACTGTCACCATAGTGCTGGGGGAGATGACTATAAATATAAAGATCCTTGGATGTCTCTGGTCAGCCTGTCTAGCCAAATTGGTGAGCTCTATACTGACTGAGAAGCCCTGTCTCAAAATAAAACAGAAGAAGATTCCTGATCTCAAACTTTGATCTCTACATACACACAATATTCCCTTTGAATAAACTATCTCAAATATTGATTTAATCCTAATAAAACTATTAAGGATGAACAGTAAACTATATGTATTGACATAGAAATGTATTGCTACATTTTAAAGTAAATTGGAAAGATAATAATACCATATGATACTGCTTTGGGGGAAGAAAATAAAGATACAGACTTTGATCAAGAAATGCATGCAAGTTCATATTTTATACTTGGGCAGACAAAGAGATTATATTCTATTTTTAGCATGGGCAGAAAATGTACTAAGACCAATCATGTAATGGATCACAAAGTCAAAAAGTTTCAAAGAGTTGATATCAGATGGCCACACTTATTATAAAAATATAATTAAATTGGAAATCAAGAAACTGTCTACTAAAATGAAAATATCACTTAGTGACTTTAAAAAAGAAAATCACTCTTCAGGGATTCATGGGATAGAGAGGAACTAACACTGGAAATTTAAAAATATTTAGAATGAAGAAGCAATGAAAATACTGCCTACTAATCTTGTAGGCTAGAGCTAAAGTAAACTATCACAAAAAAAAAGCATTCCCTTAACTCATCAACAAAACATAGCTTCTGCAATAACAATTAATGAAAACAGGCCATGAATTTAAAGAAGAGTAGGGAGGGGCTTTATGAGAAGGTTTGGAGGGAGGAAAGGGAAGGAAGAAATGTTGTAATTAAATTACAATCTCAGAAATAAGCAAAAACAAAGAAATATAGCTTAGTCTAAGCAATCCCTCAATACTCTTTTTAATTCCTATGGTTGAAAAAAAAAAAAAGACCTGTGGTTTCCAGTTATAATTAAGAAAACATTTGCCAGACTTTCCTGCAGTTTTATGTGTAGGGCTGAGATTCTTGCCAATGGGCTACAAACAGAAATGAACCTCCCAACATCTCTTCTCTGTATCTCTCAGCTTCCTGCTTATCAGAATGCAGACTTGGCGGTGATAGGTTAACTGGAGTACGACAAATAATTTGTCTAGTTTTTAACCCAGGTTTCTGACAAGAATATTCTAAAACTCTGGGAATCTCCTGGGTGATGGGCATGTCTCTGTTATGCTAATGAGGTAAATCATGATGAGAACCTAGACAGTTTTAAGGTAGGACTGCTCACCAGAAAGAGTAACCCGGTGATTAGAGATCTAGGACTTTCCGCCAGTCAATCCCTAGAGAAAGACGAGCAGGTTGGACACTGTGTTCAGTCTTGTGGACAGTGATTTAATCAACAATGCCTATGTAATGAAATCTCAACAAAAACTACAAAGCATGGCTCAAAGCTGATGCCTGGTTGCTCTCTCCGCTGATGTGCTAAATGTCCAACTTACCCTGACTCTTCAGACACAGGGGTGACCTCCCCCTTCTTCTCACACACTCATTGTTCACTCTTGGTCTCTCACTGCTCTCTTCCCTTCTCCTCTCTCCTTCTCTCTTTTTCCTTTTTCACTTTGTACTAAAACTTCAATGAAAAGTTTACAGCCATATCTAACGGAAACAGTGAAAGTCATAAAGCCAGCACAGCTGCTTGACAAAGAGCCAACAAAGATGAGCCGTATGATACAATCACTGTTATGCCATCCTTCACTTTTGGTCTTGATCTCCAAGTGTTGTATGCTTGGGAGTGGGGAGCTCTTAACATTTGTCCAGCATGGAATATTGGATTGATGGGAAATTTCTTATGAATGATTTATGCCTTCTCCCAGGAGTACTGCTTCTAAGATTCCTAGAAAAGTCCTGAGCATACTACCTCTCCCATTTTTAGGGAGATATCCTTATCTAGCCCGACTTGAATGTCTTCTTTAAGCCCTGGAAGTTGTGACTCAAATAAAGCCTTCTTATGAGGCTCTGACTCCAAGATACTCTTGGAGTCTGCCCCTGCACTTAACTCAGGAACAAGATACTCTGAACAAAATAACTTAAAAAGGTCAATAAGATTCCAGTAGGTTAGATGAGTTGAGAGCAGATCAGGTTAAAAGTGCCTTCCTCCTATACACTCAGGTGATTACAAGCATATTGGGCATGTCTGGGGATACATATGGTAGGCTCCTCTAGGAAAAGAAACAGCAACAAAGTCAGATCGGCTGGAGTTATCTCTGCCCTCCGCTGAGACTTAAACTGATGGATGAAGAACGGTGTGAATAAATGGTAAAAGAATGAACTACTAAGACCCTCCCTTTCTTAGAAAAGTTAGTTCATGCAGGACCACAGTGGTGTCATATGACCAAGGAACAAAACAATACCAAGATTGGACATATAAATAAATTCTACAAATAGATAAAATAGATACAATGTATCGTGGCAGGAATTGAATAATAACTGCAGCAGCTTTGGCCTGAAGATTTTTCTTGGGCCTAATGACAATTAGCACTCTGACCATTGAAAGTTGATAATACACTGCTTAGGATATGTCAATCCATCCAGGCTGGCTGGGAGATTCTCTTTCTGTCTAATGACCTTGAAACCATAAGAGCTACCGGCCTGAGAATGGGCTGTCCTGCTTTGGCAAAATATGCCTCAAGATTCTTAAAAGTTGACTTGTGGGATTGATGAGGGAAAATGATTGTAACAGATAATTCTGTTCCATCAGTTTACTAATAATGCCAAACTTATGACCAAGAGGAGCTAAAACATGTCCAGAGACAAAAATGATGTGATCTATGTTTTGGAACAACATGAATTTATCTCTGCTTACTGAGCTCTGTATAAATAAAGAAGTGCTCTGACTGCCAGTCCATCAGACTACAAAATTCCTCTGACCCTGTACTTGACTCACTCCTCCTTTGCCAACTTCTTATCTCCTCTGTGGGACCTGGCTATTGCTGGGGCTGATGCCAACAGTTTAGCTCTTGGGCTGGAGAGTTGGATCAATGATTAAGAGCACTTGTTACTCATGCAGAAAACCAGGTTTCAATTCCCAGCACCCATACAGTGGCTCACAACCACCTGTAACTCCAGTCCCAAGGGATCTGAAGGCTTCTTCTAAACTTTGTGGATACCAGGCACAAACAAGGTGTATATACAAACACCCAGGAAAACACTCAGACACATAAGGTGATAAACTAAATATTTTCTGTTAAGTTTAGCTCTTTCAGTGCGTTCTGTAAAGCATTTTAGTAAATTATAAACTCCCAGTCACGCTGCCAGTGGTTAGAAGCGGCCTGGGGACTCCTATGTAGCTGGTGTCTGAAGCAAGGAAAGTGAACCCTTCACTTGTATAACTTGTGTAATGGTAACTCCGGATGTTAAGCATTAGGTAGTATGGCAGTACACACGGTCAGAGTAGAAACTAAATAAAAGCTGACCGTTCTGGTTCAAACAGAGTTGAAGGTTCTGCCAAGATGGAGGACTTGTAGAGCTGAAATTGGAAAATCATGTACAATCCAGAACAAAGTAGGTTCCATAGTTACTGCTTCAAAAGTCATAAGGACAAGGGTGAGGCTTTTTAAAGACTGGAACAAAAATACCAAAAGATAAAGAGTGTCTAAGGGGATGAAGTAGACCATCATTCCAGGAAACCCAAACAACCCACTTCTACCAGAGATAACTATTTCACAGAAGAAATCAACTTTGAGCTTGTCAAAGTTACCATTTCTGCTAAACACAGACAAACTAAAATGTGGTGCTGAAAACAACAGGCAAGCATGCATGTGCCGTTAAAATATTGGCCGGGTGAAAGGCAGAGTTAACTTCAGCTACTGTGGGTTGAAAGGTTGATGATGTTAGGAAGATGGTTCAGTAGGTCAGAGTATTTGCTGCAAACGCAGGAGCCAAATCTTTGGTACTCGTGTAAAAAGTCAGGCATGAACACACATGTCTGCAGCTCCGGTGCTAGCGAGAGGTAGTATGCAGCAGCAGAGTTAGAGCTGGTGGCCTCCAACTTAACTACGCTTCCAACCTAGCCCCGGGTTCATTGAGAGATCACGTCTCAAGAGAACAGGACGGAAAATGATACAGCAGGATCCTGATGTCCTCTTCTGGCCTCCATATACACAAGGGCATGCACACTGGCACACATCATGGAAATGAACTGAAAAAAAAAATAGTTAGTAACCTTTGTTATGCGATGGTGAAACATCTAGCCAAACCATAATATTCTACCTTGAAAAGAACACATCTGGGGTTCGTGTGCTAGGGGATGGGTATGTGTAGGAGAGAGAAAATGTTTTTGTTTCCTATAGCTTTCAGAAAATCCTAAAGAAGATATCCAAATTCAGGTGCCTGGAAGATATGTGTTAGGTAAATAAGCCACATATAGATGGACAAATATAGCATGATCTTTCTCAAATGTAGAATAATAAAAGCTGAAATTTAAATAATAAAAGAAACAACAAAAAAAGAGACTAGAACAGCAGTGACCATAATCTGGATAGAGTAAAGGGATTGTAGAGACGTTAGTCAATGATCTAAAGTGCAGTAAGATAGAAGTAAGAAGTTCAAGAGGCCTATACTAAAACTGTGTGGCTACAGTTAATAACAACGTACTGTATTATTTTGATTTGCTAATAGAGATTTTAACTATTCTTACCAGACCCTGAAAGAACATGAAGGCTTGAGTATGCTAATTAGCTTGATTTAGTCATTGCACACTGTGGATGCATATCAGAATACCACAAAGACACATAATTTCCCATTTCTCAATTAAAAATATTTTCAGAGAAACTGTTTTAGAACAAAATAGCCATCGTGCTAAGCGATGGAATGAAGCACAGGATCAAAGCACCTTCGCTTGTATTTACCATCTAAGCTGACCAAGAATCTCTTCATTTGGTCCTCATCAGGGCTGAAAAGACCGGATGGTTCTACAACCCCCAAAATGAAGCTGTTAAGAAAGAAGTACCAATTTTATTTTTCTTTTTAGTTACATTTTGTTAACTCTGTGTCCCAGCTGTATCCCGCTCCCTCATTCCCTCCCCAACTCCGCACTCCCTCCCTGGTCTCCTCCCTGCCCCTTTCCAAGTCTACTGATAGGGGAGGACCTCCTCCCCTTTCATTTGACCCTGTTTTATCAGGTACCTTCAGGGCTGGCTGCAAAGTCCTCCTCTGTAGCTTAACAGACTGCTCCTCCCCTGGGGGGGGGGGGGTGTCAAACAGCCTGCCCTAAAAAAATCCTAACCATGCAACAAGGAAAATTCTGAAATAGAAAACTTAAGTAACTTGCAAAAAATGATATATACTATCACAGTGAATGTCGATACAGAATTAACAGCAATGCCAAATGTTTTAATTTCTTGACACAGTTTGTATGTTTTTTCCCCATTCTCTCAACCTCACGTGCCCTGTTAATTACACTCAATAAAAACAATAATTCTATATTTTACTGATAAAAAAAAAAAGAAAGAAGTACCAAACTTGGCAGGAGATAATGGCATGGCCTCAAACTTTTGTCAATATCTTTTAGCTTTGTTCTTGCCAGTAAGTTGGAGCCAACCTGGAGAGGAAGATTCACTTAATGAAATTGTTTTTCCAAGCATGTCTTTGTTTCTGACGCAACTAGTTAGCTGCCACCAAGCCTAAAGACAGGCTAATGGATAAGGCCCCTAGTGGATGCTGAGGAGTCATGTCAATCTATTTCTAATCAAGAGAGATGGCTGCTGAGTCTTCACTCTGAGTTAACTAGACTTGGACCAGCAAGATTGGGCTCTAAAAGTTCTTTCCTCACAGGAGAATCTACTCTGTCATCCCACGTTGGGTGTGAGACGGACCATAAGGAACACACAGAAAGGTAACATCCTTAAGACCTCAAGGACGATAGAGGGGAAAGTTTCTCCAGCAAAGAGAAGCAGAAGCTGCTGGACGCTATGGGATCTAGCCAGCGGTACCACTGCCCACCCTGCTTCACCTCCCCATCGTGCACATAGAAAAGCCACCACTGTAACTGGCCCTGCTCCATCATGGTGAGTTGCGTATATGAGAGGCAGGTATTTACCCTTTAACAGATTTAGTCACTGAAGCATGGAACCCACACCTAGAATGGGTGGAGAGGGTGGTGCACCATCCAGCAGATGCTAGGTTTGAAACTGGCTTCGGTGAGTGCAATAAATTTTAGAGCTCTCTCTTTTGGTAGACGGGCAGTCGGGTGTTGAAGGGGCACACTGTGACGAGACTGCTGGAAGTCCATGGATCCACGGTCCTTTTTCTTCCCTACTCATAGAACCCTTAACTTTAAGCTGAGACATATGACTTCTGAGGATAAAAACGCAAATGTTACTCTCTCCCGTGTGGTTGTAAGTTCTTGCCAATGGGATAAAAGGAGAGGTGATGCCTGAAAGTTCTGGGCCATGTCTCCAAAGGAGGGAAGCTCTTCTTATCTCCTTCATCCTTCATACTGACTGGGACACAGGCACAAAGATCAATTGTCCTACACCAGGCAGGCGAGAACAAGGCTCTATAAACAAGAAAATAGAAAGATATACAGCCTCTATGGCTTTTATATGGTACAGCCATCACTACAGCCCTGGGTTTCCTAGCATCTAAATTTTCATGTATGAGAAAAAGCAAGCTTTCATCTTATTTTAAGCTACCATTATTTGGGATCGATGCTACATGTAGCCAACCCTATTGGACTAAGTAATGTCAGAAATACTAGAAATGAAGAAATTATACATTCACCTTTAAAGCTAGAAAGAAAACGGGAAAAATAGAAATGGGGAACTGAAAATAAGAGGATAAAGCTTGAAATATGAAAAAGTTTTGACAAGAAGGTTTTGGCAAAACTTAACAAGAGTTTTAAACAAAGGACAATCAGGTTCTCTAAAAGGACTAATTATGCAGACAAACTTTCTCTAAAATTTTTATCAAGAAAAAGAGATAAGACATAAATAATATTCTCATTAGAGCATAATTAAAATACAGCGAAAGTTTGTTCTTTAGTCAGGAGAGACTGTTGCAGACAACTTTATGTTGACATAAAACACAATTACAAGGAGAACTTTTCTGCAAAATATAAATTACCAAACTGGAAGGGAAAAAAAGAACATAAATTATGAAATATAAAATTGACATAAGAGAAAAAATAAAAAACTTAAACATGTCAACAACTAGATTTAATTGAGTCCTCTGTCAAACTTCTTCCTACAGCTCCCCACCGCATGAAAAATACACACTAGCCGAGACAGTTTTACAATCAAGTTTTACCAAATATTAGGGGGTCCAACTGTTTCTTTAATGTACAGTTATGTTTAGGGAAAGGATAAATGAAGTAGCCCAGTTTAATCAAGATAAGTAAAAACTTATTCTTTTTGAACACTGATTCTTAAGGGCAGGGTATGGATATCTTAACCAGCTTTACTATGGAAACAATTAACACTGAGTCTTAAATCCAGGTGTGGATATTTAATGAGGTTTACCATAGTGACAACCCCCAAATCTCGTCGCATTAAAAAAAAATATTCTTCATTCATGTTATATGTAGGCTGCATTTCAGCTGAGGCTCTGAACCCAGTCCAGCCATGTTTCCCATAATTCTATAGTCCACTGACTAAGGTAGAGAAACCGCCATTGTGTGAAGTGTAGCCATTATTAGGGCAGGCAGAAGTAACCTGAGATACAGTTAAACTGTCACAATGCCGCCTAAAACCGCTATTTGGGATTGACACACTGACTCTCAGACATAAAGATCAAGTAAACTATGCGATTGAACTTGACAAAGGGACACAGAAGTAGACTCCAGTTTCAGGAAGGCAGTACATGTAACTGAAAAAAAAAAAAAATACGCTCTTACCGCAGGGAAGACAAATAACTACAAGCAATTCCACACCCTTCAACAGCTAGTTTAAAATATATAGACCAATTTCACTTATAAATATTAATGCGGACATCCAAAACACAGGAGTCCACTAAATAGAATTTTTGTGTGTATAGGTGTAAGGAGAGCAAGAGCGTATGAATGTGTGTTTACATGTGTGAGATCACGTGTGTGTGCACGTGCACACGAGTATGTAGCGGACAGAGGTTGACGTCAGATTTCTTTTCCTCAATCATCTCCATTTTATATACTTAGGCAGGCTCTCTCACTTGAACTGAGAACCCACTGGATTGGCTAGTCTAACCACGCCGCTTACTCCGAGAAATCCCCTGCCTCTGTGCCCTGGATGCTGGGAACACAAATCACCACACCTGCCCGTCATTGAAATGGGTCCTGGGCTTCTGAACTCACATCTTCAGATTTGCAAAGCAAGAACTTCGCCCACGGAGCCATCTCCCTAGCCCTAAATACAAATTCTCCCCAAGGATACGAATTTTTAAATTAGAAAATATAGTCAAGTAGAATTTATGCCAAGAATTTATGCAAGGAGGGTAAAAGTCAGAAAATTTAGCACTGTGCAACACTACACTGACATATTAAAAAGTGAAAATTTATTATCGCAGTAACTGAAGAAAAACATTCAGTAAAATTCAAGAGCCATTTCTACAACTTCAGCAAGAAATGTGTTTTTAGCCTAAAAAATGGAGCATAAAGTATAATAAACATAATATAGGTTCTCCTCAACTTATACTGTGGCGACACTCTCATCACGAGAAAGTACTGGAACACATACCGTCTAGTCAAAATTCCAAGTAAGGTTCCTGATGTTCTCATGTTGCTTTTGCAGATCATAAAGTTAAAAGTCAAAAACTGTGAGTCAGAGCATCCTAATTTAGGAACTGTCAATAGTCTTTGGTTAAAACCCCATAAATCTTGGATCAGAAATAACACACAGGTGCGCAGTGACCGCCCCTACTCTCCTGAGGCTGCAGTGAGATCAGTAAGGAAAAAAATAATATGAGGTACAAGGATTGGAAAGTTAAAAGGGCAATTTGTCATTATTTGCTTAGAATATGATTGCTACTCTGAAATCCCAGAGAATCTAAAAACCACTAGATACGATTAAAATTATGATTGAATTTATAGAACTAATTTCAGTATTTTTTAAAATCTCAGCAGCTATTTGTGGAGTGAAAATAAGCCAATTAGAATATAGAGAGAGAATCTTCAAAACTATTTTCATTATCAAAAAAAAAAAAAAAAAAAACAGACATCTGTGACTAAAGCTGAAAGTAAAGGTTAACAAACGAAACCTTCATGAAGAAATTTGAAAAAACCTTATTCACACACTTCTGGGGGAACCGAAGAAAAGTAAGTTACACTATGGATGGGAAAGTTTATAATGTGAATGATAATTCCTCAGAAATCAACTACTAAATTCTCTACGGTTTCATCCAAAAGGCAAATGGAACTTTTTGTGCCGGTTGTTCTGGTTCCAAAAGTCACCTGTTCTGGAGTTAAAAAAAAAAAATCTAAGAATATTTAAGACAGTTCTGAAAAAGACAAACAAACATGAGAGACTCTTTTAAAAATAGAACGATGTTAAACTGCTGAGAACAGATACTACACTTGATCTTAGCCAAAGGGCCAAGAAGCGACTCTTCCGAGGACTGGGCATGACCCTGAGCTCCCTCTTTTGGGAGCCTGCCACCATCAACTACCCATTTGAGAAGGACCTGCTGAGTCCACGCCTCCGTGGGAGCATGCAGTGCGCCGCTATCCGTGTGGGAAGAAAGGCTACATCGCAGCGAGCTCTGTGAGCTGTTACCATCCCGGCTGAGCCAAGAGCTGATGACAGCCGCCGGGATACACGCTATGACATTGACATGACCAAGTGCTTCTACTGCGGTTCCTGCCAGGAGGCCTGCCCTGGCAGGCCATGGTGGAGGGCCCCAACTCTGAGTTCTCCCCTGAGACCCACGTGGAATCGCTGTACAGCAAAAAGTTACTCAGCACAGGCGAGAAGTGAGAAGTGGGAGGCGGAGATTCCAGGCTGTACCTGTACCAGTGACCTGGCCAGCTGGCTCAGCCCTGTGGCCCACGAAGAAAGCACGATTCCAAAAAGAAAAAGAAAAGAAAAGAAAGGAAAGATATTCTTAACTGTACTCACTGGGTAAATACGGTCTTGTCCCAGGAATAAAATCACACCCCTGCCATAGAATAGAGGGCCCAGAAGTAAATCTACCTTAGCTTTGTTATTTTATTTTTTTAATGTATAATGTGGGCATGTGTGTGAGTGCGTGGGTGTGTGTATATGCGTAGGTGAGTGTGTGTGTGTGTTTGTGGGGGGGGTGCCATCTGTGTGCGTGTGTGCGTGTGTAGCATGTCAGAGCCCCTGGAGCTGCAGTAATGGATCGTCGTGCGTCATTTGACATGGGTTTTAGGAACCGAACGTATATCCTCTAGAGCAGCGAGTGCTTTTCATTTGCTGAGCCGTTGCTCCAGCCCTGCAAACCTACTTTAGAATCAATGCGGTGAATGAGAACACTATGCATCTACGCAGCCATTCAAAATTTGGGGAACACTTTGCTCTCCGTACATAAAAGTTAGGATTATACCCATGACTTTTTCCACATATGATTTATGAACCAGAGACTTAAGTGTGAGAAAAAAAAATTTCAAGAAAACATACACTTCGTGCCTTGAGACATTACAAAACCCAAGCCACTGAGGAAAGACTGACAAACTAAATTTTAAAACTATAAAATTCTAAAGAGCTGGGCGGTAGTGGCACATGCCTTTAACCTCAGCACTCAGGAGGCAGAAGCAGATGGGTCTCTGTGAGTTCAAGGCCAGCCTGGTCTACAGAGCTAATTCCAGGAGAGACAGGGCTACACAGAGAAAACCTGTCTGAAAAAAAAAAAAAAAAAGCAAAAACAACAGCAACAATAAAAAAATTAAATTAAATTAAATTAAAAACCAACCACCGTAAAATATGGCGTAAGCAAAGATACAGGACCAAGGAGGAAACTCTCTTTTATCTACCTGCATGTAAGGTAGATAAAAAAGCAAGAGCCAGCTGTGTAAAGAGCCCCTACAAATCAACACACGATACAGATTCCTTAATCAAAAGTTACAGAGACATTGGCTTGAACTTGGAGGCGCTGGTTTTTCCCAAGCTGTTTCTCACTCTGGCACCTTTCTACTCCAGCACAGTGAAGTTCAGTTTGCTAACAGCTGATAAATGCCCATGCCAATCAGAACTGGACAGAGAGGTGTGTGATGACGCCCGAAACGCAGTAACTTGTTGTTGTTAGAGGGTAGGGTGAGTTAGAACGATCAGATACGGGGAACAAGGAAGTAGGGAGCTCAGCGCTGGCCAAATAAATCAACAAGTGACCTCGGGGAGAGAGGGGACACCTGACAAGGGAATGTGATGAGCAAAAGGTAATTGGGGTGCTGTCAACCTGACACAAACGGGAATGACCTGGGAAGAGGGTCCTAGCCCCAGGGAGGGACTTTCCACAGTAGGTTGCCCTGCCAAGAGCCAGCAAGCAAGTGAGCGCGTACACACTTTTTTCTCTCCATTCTTCACCGTGGGTGTGATGTGACTAGATGCGTGAAGTTTCCGCCTCGTCTTCCCAGTAACGATGGGCTGCAATCTGGAATGATGAACATCCACCCTATAACTTTTTATAAAATTTTCATTTTTTTTTTACCACTATGACATAAATAGCAGGCCTTCTTCTGAGAAATATTTAACTAGCATCTGCCAGGTGTGAGAGTTTGTGCTAGGAAGTGTGCAAAGCGTCTGTTTACAGTATTAGAGACACCTAAGTTGATTTTTTTGTCCTGGTATTTTATTGCTATAGCAGAAACAAAACTAGAAGAGGTACTGACCCAGGATGGGGAAGTGGACTTAGCAACTGTACCATAAAGAGAAATTCTGGGGCTTGGGAAAGTCAAATGTGAGATGTTGCTACCAACCATGCTAAAACCCCCTTGAGCCACAGTATTAGGAGGAGTGTGGGCACAGAGAGGGAGGGTAGAGCAACTACATTCTCCACACCGGAAAAGGGTTTCCATACAAGAGACACTAAATAAGATGAACCCAGAGAATCTCAGTTATTCACATTATAATCAACTTTCCAGAAGTTAGAAACAAAGAGAAATGGCAACCTCTTCCAAGCCACCCACCGTGAGGCGAGCATATGGAGGAAAACTGATTTCACTGTTATGAAAGGCTAAAGCTAAGCATGTGTAAGCCCTGCCACTGTTCTTCAAAGTTCTAGGTAATAATCAAGATGAACTGCCTCTACCTTTACAGGTTTGGGGTCCAGTACAAGTGGGAAGATAGAAAGTTCAACTTCATTAGGATTTGTGCCACTTCATGAACAAGAAATTGGGAAGAACTGCGAGACCACAAGGAAAGATGTGAGATGAGCCCACTTCCACAGCTGTGTTCTGTTTTGCTGTAGTAACAGTCTTCAGATTTCACTTGCTTACAATAGGGCCGCAGGAAGCTCCCTTGTAATTTTTTTTTTTTCTGCTGCCATAACTAAGTGCCTGACAAGTAAGGAAAGGAGGCTTCGTCTTGACTCAAAATCTGTGACAATTGTGGTGAAAAAGTCATAGTGGCAGGAGCATAAGGCCTGTGCTTTTATTGTGTGCACAGTCAGGAAACAGAGAGGTGAATGCTGGTACTCATTTTGTGAGTAGCGCTTCCCATTGTCACTAGTTCAATCTAGAAACTTTATCATAGCCATGTAAGGAGAAAGGGGACTCTGAGGACAAGAAAGAGATCTAAAGCAGAAAGAAGCAAGGGAAGCTGATGGAAAATACATTACATAAAAGCAGGGACCAGGAGGAAGAGGGCTAGCAAGAGGCTGGGAGGGGGGAGGGGAAAAATGGTATGGAAAATAATAACAAAGTATAGTGATGTGTATGTATGAAAATGTCACAATGAAACCCATTACTTTGTAAGCTAACAAGAACATTATAATAATAAGGATAGGAGCTGTGCAATGAAGGAATTCCTGAATCAGACTTGTAATAGTTCAGGAAACATGAGAATTAATAAATGGGATTGCATCGATGTATTTTGAAGAAAAACAGAGTGTAGAAACATCATAGAGAAGGAGAAAAAAATCTTTGCTAGTTATACATCTGCCAGGGGACTAAATTTTAGAATATAAGGAATTTTAAAAATCAAACAAAAAAATCACCCAATCAATAATGGGCAAATAAACTGAAAAGACAATTCTCAAAAGAAGAGCTATAAATGGCTAGGACGTATGTAAAGAAATGTTCAACATCCTTAGCTTTCAAGAAAATACAAATCAAAAATTGAGATTCCAACTCACTCCAGTCAGAACTGTTATCATCAAGAAAATGACCACCACAACAAAATAGCAAATACTGACAGGGATGCAAAAGGATGAAGAAGCCCTCAGGCACTGCTGGGGGACCCTGAATTAGCTCAGCCACTATGAAAGTCAGAGCAGTGTTCGCTCCGGCGACCATAAACAGAACTACCAATTGACCCATAGGCATCCAAGTCAGCGTGCCTGGGAGATACCTGTGTGCTCACATCTACCAAATCGTGAAATCAGCCAAGGTTTCCCTCAACACATGAGCAGGTGAGGAAAATACGATGGATACAGACAACAAGGTTTTATTTAGCCACAAAAGCGAATGAAGTCATACCACTGTAGGAAACTGGGAAGAAGTGAAATGAGCCACTTTGTCCGAATGATAAGTATCGTATGTCTTCTCTCACGTGTGGAATCTAGGGGCTTGGGGAGGACATGCAAAGAGGAAGGGAAGTATTATGGAAAGAGGCAGATCCAGTGGGGGTGATAGGAAAAGATAATGGGAGTGTGAATATACATCATGAAAAGTTACAATGAAACCTAATATTGCATAAAACTGATACACGTGGATAAAAGTAACAGAAAAAATTTTAAAAAAATTTAAATTACAATACATATAGGATCACACAGTAGGATTATATAAAGAAAAGAATATTAGCAGCTGCCGAATGAACCAATACAGAGGGTGTGGACAGTCAGATGCAAAAATGGGGTGCTGTAAGGGGCCACTTATGGGAAGCTTGAAAAAGGCAATAATAATAATAAATGGTGACCAGTGCTGAGCAATGACTCCTGAGATCACACACACATACACACACACCTCACTCTCTCACCACATGTACACACAAAGAAAATACGAAGGAGCCTTAGGAACTTGGAGGTATATAATTATACTTAAATGACCACATCCTTAAAATATGTCTAATTTATTGCATGTTCCTAACACCTTAACAAAAAAGAAAAAAAATGAAATAGGGGAACAAAGCAAAAGAAGGAGGGAATAATGAAGGCAGGGAGGGCTAGAGAGAGGGAGAGAAAAAATGAGGAGAAATGAATTCGGCCCTGGTCCTCCAACTTCAAAGGCACAGCCATTCAATAAAAGCTTCCCAGAAAATGTTATTACCACAGAACGCAGACCCAATTAGAGAAAGAGATTCCAGACACAGGAACTCCTCAGCATGAAGACCTGAGACCAGAGAAGTCACACTGTAGTCAAGATGCTAAGACACTAACTAGAGAGCTAGCACACCAGCTGTTACTAGAGTCCTGAGGACCACAACGGCCAAGAGGATGCTGTAAACCTTGAGGGGTGAATTAACAGTTTGGTCCTTAATGCAAAATGTACTGAGACTCTCTTGAATGGTTCTGAACTAGAAAACAGCCTTTTCTTGTATTCATTTTGTAGAGCTCTCTTTGCTAACAGCTAAAATTAAGGGCAAAAGCCAAAATGCAAGAAGGGACAGCAGCTAGGAAAGAACTATATGGTTTTGAGTGTCTACTGTATCCTGTACTAAGGTTGTGCTATATCTCTTTCCTGTTCTCTATGGCTTCAGAAGCCTGTTCAGCCCATATCAGGCACAACCCGTGAGAAGTAATGCTGGACACAGTCCTGCAGGCATAGGTAATCACGTGTCAGTGGATGGATGCCCCAGCTTCTTGAGCTCTAATGGGATAATAGAGGCAGAGGGTGGCAGTTCTGATGCAAAGCATTACTGTGTGGAGAGATGAGTAGAGGAGCTCAGGCCAGTGCTAATGAACAAAGTCATATTGGGGTGTCCCCACCTCTCTATATATACCCTGGTTAGAAAACACAAAATCACCAGTTATAGCCAGAGCTGAGTAGAGATTAGATAATTGTCCTGCAAAGACTCTATAAAGATACAAACCTCCAGATTGGACCAGCCATCCTCCAAGGCGTTAAGATGCTACAAATCCCATGAACTACAGTAGTTCACTTGTTTCCTTTGCAGCTCTTTTTATTAGCTCTTTTATTTTATAATCATATTTCCTCTTTCCCCTTGCTCCTCAAAACTTTCCTGTATACTCTCATGATCTTTATCAAATACATGGCCTCTATTCTTCCGGATATATGGTTTCTAATGATGCTTACCACAACACACAAAATGTGATCTGGGCTCTCTGCCCAAAATACTATCTGTCTTAATAACTCTATTTTTGTCATCAACACTCCTATCTGTCTTAATAACTCTATTTTTGTCATCAAGACTTGTCAAGGGCCTGTTTTAATGATCTGTTGCTATATTTGTCAATCCCCATGAGACTATGAACTCTTCTATGTAGAAGATCATGTCTTTGATTGTTAATTTTACTTGTCAACTTGACTAAGCTAAGAGATGCCCAGATAGCTGGCAAATATAACTTCTTGGTATAGTAGATAGGTGTTTCTGGAAGACATGAGAACTTGAATCAGTAAATGGAATATAGTAAAAATGCCTTTATCAATATGGGCAGGAATCATCCAATTCATTGAAGGTATGGATTGAACAGAAAAGAAAGACTGGCAAATCTGCTTTTGGCACTTGTAGCGATTTGAATAAAAAATGGTCCCCATAGCCTCCAAGGGAGTGGCACAATTAGGAGGTATGGCTTTGCTGGGGTATGTGTAGCATTGTTGAAGAAAGTATGTCACTAGGGGTGGGCTTTGAGGTCTCAGATGCTCAAGCCAGGCCAGTGGCTCACAGTCTCTTCCTGCTGCCTGTGTACCCAAATGTAGAACTCTCAGCTCCTTCTCCAGCACCACATCTGCCTGCATGTTCCCATGCTTCCCACCATGACAATAATAGACTAAACCTATGAACTATAAGACAGCCAGCCACAATTAGGTGTTTTGTTTGTTTGTTTGTTTGTTTGTTTTTAATAAGAGTTGCCATGGTCATGGTGCCTCTTCACAGCAATAAAACTCCAACTAAGACACCACTAGAGCTGGGGCATTGATTTTGTGCTATTGTTATATTCCTGGTTGCTGGGTCTTCACACTCATACTGTGATTTGCATTGTTGGCCCCAGTCTACACATCTAAGGTCATGGACTGGAACTACACCACCTCCACATGCAGGTGACAGCCCATGGGATGTAGCCTCCACAATCTTATGAACCTTTACATCTCAAGAAATTTCTTTCTATGTATCTGCATGTGTGGTTTGTTCTGTTGCTCTGTAAACACTACTGCAGTATTTCACTTGGAATTTTTCATTTCCAAGAACCCAGCACGTAGCCAGATGCTATACGTGGATGAGCAGGTGATTGGATAAGAGAACAGAATGGTGAAGAGGTGGGAGGAGGAGCTTGTGGAGAGATGGCTTAGTGGGTAAGACCCTTGCACACAAAAATGATTACTGAGTTCAATCCCAGGCCCTACAAAGGGGCAGGGAATCCTCCCAAGAGTTGTTTCTGACCTCCGCATTCAGTGTGGCATATACACACCTTCACTCCCACATAGTCATTAATTATCTAGAGCTGTGGATTAGGAATCAGGGTTACACAAAAAAATCGTTACGTGTGAGCTGCGAGGACCTTACAAAGTCTAAGAGTAGGGAGGGCTCCAGGCTCACAGTCAGAGATAACTTGCTACACCATAGCTCGTCTTTGACTTCTGCCCAGTCATGCTCCTTTGCTCTATTCTTTACCATGTTTGATCCCAAAGGCATTCTCCAATAAATCTCCTGCGTGTTAATCTCTACCTTGGAATTTTTCTTGGGATCCCCAACAGCAGCAAATAATGTCAGCCACAACTAACTAAGTAAGAGTTGATTGCCTCAGTGAACAAAACTGATCCTCAGCTCCTTTGAAATCTCTCTCAGGCGCCACTAAGAATGTACCTCGGATTGTCCAATCAGAGCCCAAGGCCATTCATCCACCATCACTGATGACTTGTAGGTAGAAGCTTACATCTAGTACACTAACTCCTCACACACTTCCAAGTTGTTCTTGGTGTGGGCTAAGTGAGCTTCTGGAACATTGGGGAGAAAAAATAGAAAAACAAAGAAAGATGTCACAGCATAGTGGACAGATGGCACCATCCACCCTAGAGGGTCTGAAATCAGGTACGATGAAGAGATGCAGCACAGACTAGCCCAAAAATCTACCACACTTACCAGTTCTGTTTCTTTCTGGTGAGGTGTAGCTATCAAAATCGACTAGTTATTTGCCTCTCAGTAACTCCTAGAATCTGATTCACAGATTCTGTGAATTCATTTCTTCTTTAAAAAAAATAATTTAAAAAATGTGAATTAAAACTGGGCCCTAGAAATGTGGGGTTTTTTTTTAATATTCAGCATCTCAGTAGGAAATGCAGGTTTGAGTTTATCTGACTGACAGCTCCTGGTGACAGCAACAAACTGAGAGACGCCTCCATTGCCCAAAAGATGCTCTGAGTTGACACAGGGGACTGAGCACTGGCCCAGCTGATGTCATTCCTGTGTTACCTAATTGCTAAATCCTTCTTAAATGTCTGTGCTTTAGGTACATGTACTCTCTCACCAAAGAAAGAGATTGGAGACCAACAGGAACAGAGAACCTGATAAAACCAAGAAGGCTAGGCATCAGGGTAGAGATGAGCACAGGGTGTTCCAACTGCTTTGCTAAAATACTTCAAGGCAAATCCAAAATGAACTGGAGTATGGAGAAGAGAGGAGGAAGGGAAAGAGATTAAGTTTAATTGCTCTTGTTACTATGGTAGCAATACAGATCGAGCAAACTTAGACACATTCAAGGTGAATTCTACACAAAGTGCTTTCCTTTCCCAAGTTAGTGGGGGTGTGAATTTCTTTAATAGGGATAAATTCTATTGTTAACCCACATTACTCCAAAGACAGTCTTTCCCCTGGATTAACTTAGGGTAGTACTAGAACGGGTGTTATCTGAATCCAAAAATCTATTACTTAATCTATCACCTCAAAAAAAAAAAAAACCACCTCACTTATATCTATACTGGCCATTCTTTGGGGCTATCCAGTTATATCAGGGTTCCCCAGGAGTTGACCCTGAAATAAGATTAAGAGCAAGTAGTTTCTCAGGGTCAGGGTGTGGATATGGGAAGTTGCTATAGAAAACACAAGCTTTGGAGTGAAGAAATCAGTGAGAAGGAGAAAAGCTAATCAAGCAAGTTTCCACTCTGCACCATCAGGAAATCATTTGGTTTGGAACATCTACATCATACCTACTTCTGGAACTGAAGTTGTTGGGACCCCACTGCCCTGCTAAGGGTATACCAAGAATTGAGTGTACAGGGAACAGATGTTGGTGACTCTGTCAGGAAGAGCAGGATGCCCCAGGAATGAAGACCTTAATCCAGACACTACAAATAGCAGTGTGCGTCACAGCTAAGCATGCTCCAGAATCTGGCTGGGATGAGGTTTTTGTTAAAATATAGATTTCAACCAGGGGTGACACATACCTGTAATCTCAGCATTCAGGAGGCTGATGCAGGGTGATCATGAGTTTCAGGCCAATTTGGACTATATAGCAAGACCCTGTCTCAAAACAGAAACAAAATTCTGGACCCCAAATCTAAGGGGATGGGTAGATATTAAAATTTGCATTTCCAACAAGTTCCAAGGCGATGCTGATGTTGCTGGTCTAAAGACCACATTCTGGGCCTATCACTTTGCAGAGTTTAGAATTAAGAAGAGGTGTAGCCAGACAACAGTCTGTTCTGCCTTAAAAATAAATGGCATTTGCACATGCTACAACTTGAATGAACCTAAAACAATTTACTAAAAGAAAACAGCCACAAAGCCCATATATCATATATTCCTTTTATATTAAATACCCTGAAGGAGCAAAAGCACAGATGTAGGAAGCAAGTGTATGACCACCACTGATTATTTTAAGGCTGTTCATTTTTTCTTTTCTTTTCTTTTCTTTTCTTTTCTTTTCTTTTCTTTTTCTTTTCTTTCTTTCTTTCTTTTGAGTTTTTCGAGACAGAGTTTTTCTCTGTGTAGCTTTGGCTGTCCGGGACTGTCTTTGTAGACCAGGCTGGCCTCGAACTCACAGAGATCCACCTGCCTCTGCCTCCCAAGTGCTGAGATTACAGGCGTGCATTACCATGCTTGGCCCTTAAAGGCTGTTTTTACAGATGTTCTTCTGGTGCAATGATGTTTTGAGACTGGCGGGGTGTCATGATGTAATAAGAATTTGGTGTAGGGTGGAGAGATGGTAAGAACACTTGCTGTTATTTGAGAGAATCCAAGTTCAACTCCTAATACCCACTTGGCAGCTAAGGGCCATCTGTAGCTCCAGTTCTAAAATATCTGATAGTTTTCTGTGTATTGAATAGTGTGATGAATGTGTTAAATGTCATTGGGTTGTACAGCTTAAAATGGTTAATAATACGCTGTGAGAATTTCATCCCGATACAAAAATATTGAAGAGAGAAAACAATGGGAAGACAGTAAAAAAGCAGTAACAGCTAGAGTCTTGCTATCTGGGGCCTGAAGAATCCATGGGTAGAGAGATACAGTAATCACAGTAAAAATAAACGGGTTGGGGGTGCCCAGCAAGCAGGAAACATTCAGGGGTGTGGCTACAGATAGACATGGTTCCCATGCTAGGAAGGGGGATAGGAATCAAGTACCTGGATCCTTTCCCACACTTTGTTCTCATCTCATTGGCCAGACCCAAGCAGAAGCCAAAAATCGAACCTCAGCTGGAGAATCTGCAGATGTCAGCCTTATGTCAGGATGGAGTCACGTGCAAACTGGAGTTAGAGCATGAATGAGTCAGATGGAAAGTAGCCAGCACACCTAGTCTGAACAAAGTCTTAGCAAACCTCCTTCCAAAACTGAATCCCTTTCGTCTTTCTAATTTTGTGGGGGGGAATATGTACTTATAAAATGATATTGCTCACACCCAGCCAAGAAGAATCTATTTTAAGGAGCTAAAGATGGGGTTTGAGGGAGCTGGCATGTCACCCACTACAACCATGCAGAACTTTAATTCAAAGCAGCCCCTCCTTTTCTGTGCTACCTTCCAGCTTTCAACCATGCCCTGGTCTCTGTTTCCCCAGATCACAGATAAACAGTACTAGAGCCACTGCTGGTGGGTACCAGAAGTCCTCCTCATTACCCACCCTCCTGTCTCCTGGAGTGGAGAACTAGAAATCCCATTAACACTGGGTTGTATACCTCTTCCTTTAACAAGCCTCATATGCACCGATGGTTGGCACACCGCCTTGACTTCCTGTCGTCACCCATGAGTCACCCTGCATGCACGTGTGTATGCAGGTAGAAACCAGAGATTAACTTTGAGCGTCTACCTCAATTGCTCAGCCCTTATTTTTTGAGACAGGGTCTCCCAGCAAACTGAAATATCATTGATTCAGCCAGACTGGCTGGCCAGTGAGCCCCCCTGGATCTGCCTGTTTCTACCATTCCATCCAGCACCTGGTTACAAGCCACACCAAATTTTACATGGTTTCTAGGGAGCTAGACTCTAGCCCTCACACTTTTGGAGCAAATACTTCACCAACTAACTCATCTTCCCAGCCACTGAGGCATCTTTAAAAGCAGGCTCCTTTCCACAGAGCCTCCCCAAAAGCTGTGCTTGTCCCAGGAAGGATAACCTCGGTCCTTCCCGGCTCCGCAAAGCTTCCACAGTGTAGGAAGCCGACGGTGGTGGATGACACCAGCTGCTGTGTAACAGCGTCCTCCCTGGTTGCCAATCACAACCAGCCAGTCTGTCACACAGAGGCCCCATCAGAGAGTGCTACAGGAGGTGGCTTCCCAAGTCAGTGCTCCTCGCTGGCTCTGAAATACCAGAAAACACTAATCCAGAGAAAAAGAACTTTGGACTGAAACATCACTGGAGTCACTAAAATCAGGCCCCAAGAAAAGGTCTTCTGTCTCTTGGCAAGTGAAACAAAGCCACAGGCAGCCTGAGGCCAGATCCTGTCCCTTACATTCATTTCCCGGTCCAAGTTCAGGAGATTTGACTTACTAAAGTTTTTAAACTTTAACCTCGTAGATGCATTTCTCGGCCAACATTGATGATTCTCTCATCCATCATCATGCTATGACATGACGTAGCTCTTGCAAAGCATTTATGACGTCAACTTTGTTCAGAAATGAGTTGAAGACTGAAGGAGAACGGCCTAAGATTTTGTTATTTTGGAGCCCAGACATACTATACACACACACACACACACACACACACACACACGAGCGCACTCGCATGCACACACGAATACACAAATAATATTCTGTAAGGCCCACCAACTGCATAAATGATGGAAGGCCAGAAGCCTATGACACAATTATGGAAATCTCCCTCAACAGGGCTAGGGAGATTGGTAAAATGTCTGCTAGGCTAGCATGAAAGCCTGGGTGTAGATATCAAGCACCCATATAAAAACCTGGGCATGGTGCTCTGTGTCGGTAACTATAGTGAGAACTGTGTCATTTTGGTCTCTTTAAAAAAAAAAAAACACAGAAATGTTATGGGAATATCTTTTCATTTTAATTTCAGGTGTGGGGATCAGAGACTGCTTCACAGCAGCTGACTGTGATTTGCCTTGTGCTCTATCAGGGGCGTGATTTCGCCAGCTGCAGACAGTTTCTGCAATTGTGTGACATTTGGAATTCTGGGAACTTTTCAGAGGCTATATAAATGCTAGGGCCCTGAAGGGTGGGTTGCAGCTGTCAGTGTGGTGGGTTGGTGGTTAGATGCTATAGGTTGCTTGTCAGGTATGCAAAGAAATGAGAAGAAAAAAATTAGGTATCTTTATGACAAAGATCAGACTTGTCGACAGTCAGCAGGAAGTAGTCTAACGGTAACTTCACCCCCTTTCCTCTCTATTTTTTTTCTTTCCTGTGTAGTTCTAGGGGGTTAATAAAGGTGAAGGGGAGAAAAAGAAACCCACAAAGTGGTATAAAAGAATTTCAGCTATATGTAACAATATTGCTGAATGGAATAAAAGCAGGAAGGTCCCCAGAGTTTGCTGGCCAGGCAGTCTAGTCAATCAGTGAGCTCCAGATTCAGCAAGACATATGATCCATAAAGGAAAACATCTGACATCAACCTCTGGCCTACACACACACATACATATTAGGGAGTAGGAGGGAGGCAGGGAACAGAGGAGGGGGGAAGAGATTGTCTTTTCTTCTTATTTCCCATGGGAAAAAAACCCTTCATTATCCTTCACCAGCCACCTTTTCTTTGTTTTCTTCTTGAGCTTATTCCCCTCTCTGCTTATTGTCATACTTTTCATTCTGTTGTGATTTATGTTTGCATCTGTCTCTTCTGAACTCCAAAGACTTTGTCACTGCATTCCCAGAACCTACCATAGTGTCTGGCACTAGTGGGCGAGGCATAAATGCTTGTTGAAGTGACTCGCACTCACATTCCAGATCTGTAGCCTTAAAAAAACAAACAAAAAACAAAAACAAAAAAACACCTTTTTATGTTTCTATTTCCTTGGCCATCACCTCATATCCTACCTAATTTCTATGACCATTTTAGGACCAAAAAGATGAACTAAACTAGACAGGAACTTTGGGGCTCTGTTAGGTGAGAAGGATGGCTTAAAGAATAACTGCTAACCAATGCCAGGGCCAGGCACACATAGCCAGGTTTCACTTCCTCCCTTGACCTCCAGGGCTGGCAATCAGCAGCATCAGTCAATTCAGAATATGCTGCTTCATTTGTCATAAAATCTACTCCAAGAGTTCAAGTGACTTTCATTTGATGGATGAGGAAAAGAGAGCTTCATTTTTCTCCTAAGAAGTCTGAAGTGAGTCATTCTTTACAATGCCCAGCTTAACAAACTGCTGACTGTGTGATTGTCATTTTGCCATAGGGTAGCCACAGAATGCTTGCTCCCTAAAACGACAGCAGATGGTCCATGAAATCATTATAAGACATAATAGCATGGTTGAAAGGGGTCAGAAAGCTCTGGGTAAAACAAAGGTTAACATATTTCTCTCCCACAGAACTTCTCAGAGCCTTTGTGAGTAGACTACACAGGCAAACCTTGCAAAGCAGTTTTGCAGTGTAATTGCCTAGATAACTGGCAAAGATATGGAGGAGAGGATCTTAGCCATGCCTAATTCGACCAATGGTTGAGAGTGAGTGAAGGAAGAGTGGATCTTGGAAAATTATGATTCTAATCAGAGGTACCATTAAAACAACACCCACGGTGTCCTAGTCACCAAGATAGACATTTCAAATGCCTCAGCTCATTTAATCCTTCTCTCAGCCCTGTGGCTTATGATGTACTCACTCTCTTGCCCATGCTACCTTCACCTCCAACATTTCATCCCTCATTTCATGCCACCTTACCAACGGTCCATGTGCTGCTATGTGAAATGTATTTTCTTCCCTGTAATCAAACCACAAAGTCTGCCACTGAGTGAGATGGCCCAGACCTAAAAAGACAAACATGGTAGGTACTCCCTCATAAGAGGATATTACCCATAAAGTACAGGATAGCCATGTTACAATCCACAAACCCAAAGAAGCTAAGTAACAAGAAGAGATGAAGAGAGGATGGTTGAATCTCATTGAGAAGGGGAAATAGAATAGACATGGAGCTAGATGAAGGAAGAGGACTGGGTGGGGAAGAGAACATGAGAGAACAAATGGGAGGGGGATGGAGAGAGAGAGCTGGAATGGGTGGTGGGGAAGTATCTCAGGGACAATATAGAAATCTAGAAAAATGGAAACTCCCGGGATTCTATGAGGGTGACTCCTAGCAATGGGGAATATGGAGCCTGAACCGGCCATCTCCTGTAAATCTCCTGTAACAAAAAAAAAAAAAAAAAAAAAAAAAAAAATACTTCTAATAGAGGGAACCATTAACCCAGCCACAAACCCTTAGACCAACAATTTGTCCTGCCTACAAGATGTACAGCAGTAAAGATGGAGTAGAAATTGAAGGAATGTCCAACTAATGACTGGCTTACCTTAAGACCCAGCCACAAGAGAAATCCCACCCTAACACTATTAATTATATTCTTCTATACTTGCAGACAGGAGCCTAACATAACTGTCATCAGAGAGGCTTCACCCAGCACCTGATGGAAACTGATGCAGAGACCCACAGCCAAATATTAGAAGGAGCTTGGGGAATCCTGTGGAAGAAGGAGATGAAAGATTAAAGGAGCCAGAGGAGTCAAAGACACTAAAATAAAACATACAGAATCAACTAACCTGGGCACATTGGGGTCCAAAGAGACTGAACCACCAACCAGAGAGCCTGCATGGGACATACCTAGTCCCTCTGCACATAGGTAACAGTTGTGTAGCTTGGTCTTCATGTGGGACTCCTAACAGCTAGAGCAGAGGCTATCTCTGACTCTGTTGCCAGTCTTTAGATCACTTTCACCTAACTGGGCTGCCTTGTCTAGCATCAACAGAAGATGTACCTAGTCCCACTGCAACTTGATATGCCAGGGCTGGTTGATATCCAATGGAGGCCTCTATTTATCTGAGGAGAAAGGGAGGAGGGAGGATAGAGGGGAACAGAGGTGAAAGGGAGAGGTTGGGAAGAAAGGAGGGAGGAAAAACTGTGATCAAGATATAATGGTAATTAATTAATTGGTCAATTGATTGATTAATTAATTAGTAAAAGAATAGCGATCATGTTGTCCTCTGACCCTCTGGTGAGAACCCATGACTGTGAAGAATTGGCACGTTGTAGACCCATAGCTAAAATCTTCTCATGCTATCTTTAGTTCCCTTAATAGCTATTTATTCCCACCTCTGTATCTGACCTAACATCCTCTCAACTGTCTGTCAAATACAACTTTTGTAAGGTGTTAACTAAGAAGACAGTGATATTTCACCAACGAAAGCTAAGAATATCATTAGGTAGCACCTGAGGTATACCGCAAAGATCTCCCTGCCCCAGTGTAACCGCCTATAAATTTCATTCCCACCAATGTATGTGTGAACTATGTTGATTTATGCCTGCCTTTTGTTCTGTGACAAGTTCATGTAGCCATTTCCACGGTGGAACACGTGGTTAGAGATAACCTGAATGCATCTTCCTAAGTCACGGTCTCTTATATTCAACTCATTATAAACATTTAAGAAAAAAAAAATGGTTACATTCTGGCCAACAGGACATGAGCATGATACATGGTGTATTAACCCCCAGGCCCTTCCTTTAGAAACTCACCTAGGCTTTTTTTCCTCTCTTCCCACAGCAAACATGGCAGTGGTCATGCACCATGTTGGACCATGTGAAGAAAGACAGCATGATAGAAATAGAAGAGCAACATGTGCAGAGGCAGCCAAAGAAGTAGAGCAGTTAAACCAGCTTCGTGGGGAGTTGGGGGCGGGTGAAATTCTATGCTTTGTATTTGGAGTATCCCTTTAACAAGATGAAACTACCAATGAATACAATTTCAAATACATTTCCATTTAGCCTTTGACTCCATAGGCCCACAAATATGAAGAAGACAAAAGGTCTTTTCTGTCCCCATTCAACTCTTAGAGTCTTACTGCAGGTCAGACCCAGGTGAGGTAAACCCTGGCTTTCAATCAGCAGAGCTAAGAACAGTGTGAAAAGAATTGCCTGCTGAATTATATGCCAAAGAATTCTATTATTACCATATCACCATGTCAAAATTGAAAGGCATGTAAGATTTCTCCAGAGAGGCCATCCACAATGCATTGCAGAACTGTGTAGGTGTTTTGTGAAATGTGTTTTATTCAAGCTAGGATATACAACACTAACATTATTGAAGGAAATTGAGGGTCTGCTCTTCTTTTTTTAATATGTTCATTATTCACGTTATAGTCCTTTAACAAAGAGTAAAGTCATATACATGTGCAATTTAATTTAAGATTTTATTTTACCTGCTATTCATCTTGGGTGTCCAATGAAGAAGAAATATTCCCTTATTATTCTTATATTAGTTTCTGACAGTTCAATTTCTCTGACTGCTATGCCTCAGACAACCTCCACCGAAAAAGCATATAGGTAATTGCTTTGATCAAAATTTCATGCCAAATCTTTTAGGTCCTGTGTAGATTACAGCCTTTGAACAGAATTCCAGAGAGTGGAATGCACAGAGGCAAGACTGGAAAAAAGCTTCTCCATCAAAACCACATTAGGAACCTCGAGGATCATTCAAATGCACTTATGTCCGGGTCCCACCGGGAGTTTCTAGAAGTCTAAATGAAACTGATGAGGAATGCTGGGCATCAAGAGACCAGTGCAGAGCCATTGCAGAGCCATTTCTGGGCACCACTGATTCAAGGATTTCATTGGGTAGAATAGAAGGAGCCCTGACGGTGGTGACTTTGTCATACAGCTTTATTTTGTTTTGTTACAACTGTATGGAGAGATCCACATGTCATACATTTCACGTATTTAAATCATGTGAGTCAATATCCTTTAATATAGTCACAGACTGGTGTAACCACGACCATGGCCACTTATAGAACACAATATCCCTTGTATCTGGAAAGGACTGGTCCCAAGATACCATGGAGACCAAACTCCAAAGATGCTCACGTCTCTTGTAAAACATAGTATTGGTATATGAAATTATAGGCTCTCATCTTATCTACTGTAAGTCCTCTCTTAATTCTACACCTACTATGATGTAAATGCTATGCAAACGGTTGTTAAATTGTGCTCTTTGTGGAAGAATGACAAGAAAAAAAGCATGCATGTTCAGTACAAATGACTTTTAAAGATATTTTCAAGAGGAGTCATAAACACAGATAGCCACCTCTTTTATTACATTTTCTTCGTGTTTTAGTATACCTGCAACCCTGTCATCAATAGACAACCACTAATCCACTTCCTGTTGCTATACATTTGCTCATTCTGAACATTTCCTATCAATGGGACTGCTTTTTATTCAACACAATGCTTTCAAGATTCCTACATGTTATAACGTGTATCTGTATTCTTTATATGGTTGGATAAAATTCAGCTGTATTATATGCACCAGAGTTGGTTTAGCCATTTGTAAGCTAGTGGACAGAAGGGTCATGTCTTCATTTTGACTATTCTTGACATAAATAGCCCTGCTATGAAGATTCACATAAAAAGTTTTTTGATGGAATCGTTTTTGTTTCTGCTGGGTATGTACCTAAAACTAGAGCTCTTAGATCATATGCTAACTCTGTATTTAACTGTTTGAGAAGCTGTCAGAATGCTTTCCAAAGTGACTGCACAATTTTGATGTTTTCACCAACAGAGTGAGAGGGTTCAAGCTTTTCTATGTCTCGCCAAGGCTTGTATGTTTCTTTTCTGTGACAGCCATCCTGCTGGGCATTGCCTTCATAGTCCCTGTGAAATCCTCAGTAACTGCTCTCACTTCTCTGACAGACTTCAGATTCTCATCTGTAGATGGGGAGATGAGAGCCATGCTACAAAGTCCCTACTGAAGTAACATGAAACAGAATACGGAAAGTGTACCATTTAAAGCCATCGTGGACATAGACGAGCTAGTTCATGAGAGACCAGCAACTGTAATTCTAAAGGCCAGACTTGGGGCTAGGATATAGCTCAGTGGTATAACACACAAGAGGCCCTGGGCTTAATCTCAACCACCTGAAAAAATAAATAAATAGACAGAAAGACAGACAGAGAGAGAGATACCAAAATAGCAGGAAAACTCGAATCAGCCATTTCTATCCAAGGAGTAAGGGTTTCCCAAAGCCTGTACATAGTGAATATCTTCCCACTTAAAGATAATCTTCAGAATGTTATTTACTCTTTGAACCTCAATTTTTATCAAAGAGGCATGAGAAGTTTACTACACACTGTCAGGGCCTAGATTTAAATGAGATCATGCAAGCGAACAGCCTGGCACTTGACATAAAGTAGCTGCCCATCAAATACTTTACATGGTCACCTTCTTTACATCAACATGAGAAAATAACAGAGATAGAAAAAGGAATCGATTTATGGGGTGGGAAAATTAGGTCAGATTACAGGTAAACAAGCAAGAATGAGGACAGTTTCTCTAGTCATTGATGTTGTTGTAGAATTGTTTTAAGATGTCTTAGAATGTAACTTTCTTCACCTAAGTCACCTTCAGAGATAAAACACTGGACTTTGTAGAGTGTAGATCAGTCCCGGGGAAAAGGATTCCCTGGGCTTATTGAAAGGAGAGATCAGACAGAACAATAGAAGCGGGGTCTACTAACATGTTGCCTCGTCTCTTTAGACTAAACATGACTCCTTGTAACAAGGAGGTGTTTCACATGTTAGGTGCACAAGAGGAGGGCACACCTGGCTTAGAGGATTGTCCAGTTATCCCTTAAGCAAGAACTTCTCAGATTTCAATGCATATACATATTACCTGGGAATCTGTTACGATGCAAATTCTGAGCCAGCTGCTCTGGGCCATCCTCAAGAATCTGGTGTTCTAACAAGCTCCCTAGTGGCTGTACTGCCAGTTCAAAAACCCACATCTGAAGAGCAAGATATTAACCATGTGTACGCATGCACATGTGTATGTATGTGTGTGTGTGTGTACATGTGTTCCATGAATCCACCTGCCTCTGCCTCAGCAGTACTGAGAAAAATGCAAGTAGACAGCTTGTTTGGTTTTTTTTTTTTTTTTTTTTTAAGTGTGTGTTCCTAGTGTGTGTCTCCTAATCCCAGAACTCAGGAGGCAGAGGCAGGTGGATTTCTGTGAGCAGGAGGCCAGCCTGGTCTACAGAGCGAGTCCAAGACAGCAAGGGCTATTGTACAGATAAACCTTGTCTCAAGTAAAAAACAAAACAAAACAAAAAAAAGTGTGTTCCTCATATCAAATTCAGGTCTGTCTTCTTCCAAGTCACAACTTTACTAGTTGAACCACCTCCCCAGCCCCAGCCGTACTGTTTGGGATGTTTGTTTTATTTTAAGGTTTGTTCTTGGTTGTTTGGTTGATCTTTTAGGTGTTTTTTGTTTTGTCTTGTCTTGTTTTGTTTTGGATTTTTTTTTTATTCTACCTGAAAAAAAAAAAAAAAGACCACACCTGTGTAAATTCCGGAAAGTAAAAGAGTTAAGGACAGATGCAGCAAAAGACAGGAAGCTCTCAGAAACCTTGAGAGCTGCTCTGAGTCTAAATTGCTTCCTGAATTTAATTAGCCATACCTCCCCTTCCTATCCTTAGCCAAGCCACAGGACTTTAGCTGTTGGGTTGGAACTTTTAAATGCACAAAGATGTACAAATGCTGATACTTTTTGAAGGTGTTGGGTGCTGTGTGTGATCCTGCTTCTGGCTCTGAATCCCTCCATGTTAGCTCTTATAACTCAGTATGAATTCTGCCCATGCGGTAGAATGGAGTTTTCTGAACCTTTCTTGTTGTTTTGTTTTGTTTTGCTGTTAAGCTTGCCTTACAGCAGAACTTAACCGTGTTGTTGGTCAGCAGATTATTAAAAGGTTTTAATGATAAATAAAAATATGCTAGGAAGAAATGTGACTGGAGGTTGAATTGAAGTAGTGATAGGAAGAAAGGAGGGGTGTTTTAAAAGCTATTTAAATAAAACATATGCCACATGTGTTTGACAATCAATTCTGGTACATAATCACAGCAAGAACATTTGTTTCTAACTTTACAACATAATCATTGAAAGAAAGAGGAGACAGTGACATTGAGAATGGAAAAATTAAAGAAATGGGGAAGGTGCTGGGGGGAGACACTCACAGAAACAGAATTAAAAAAAAACTGCCTGAGTGAAGCTAAGAACATCTCAAGTGACGCCTCCCTGACTTTTCAACCCTCATGTATAGAAATGAAGTGAAAGATTCTCAGGCAATAGAAAATGCTGAGCAGGAAGCATGTGAGAAAGCCAGGACTGGTAGCATTTGCCCACTCCTGTGGTGTAAATGTCCCCACAAAGGCCAATTACAGACCACAGGTATGATACCATCTCTTACAGAGCTCCCATGAGTTGGTAAAACAAACTGCCACATACTGTGGCCCTGGGATAATTTTATCCCAAGGCCCCTCATTTTACTGCCAAAGGCCTGAAGACAAAGGAGAAAGGTATCCTGTCCACATCTGTGGAGCCCACTCATGGTAGAAGTGAAGTTTAAGACACAGACCTCAAATCATCAATCAGAGCTCACATTCTGTCAGCTAGAGGTGGCTGTGTAACATTATATAGACAATAAAACAGAAGTGTATTAATTTTTAGAAATAAAAGCAGACAGAATAAGTTTGTATAGTTTTACCTTTGCAGCATCTTCTTGACATCTTGGAACCAAATTAAAACCTTATAACAAAGAGAGTTGATGCAATGGTTTGAATGCAGACTGTCCTCACCAAAAAACTCATCTGGAGGTTTGGTCTGTCAATACGACACTTTGAGAGGTTCTGGGGCCTCCTAGATGGATTGATGATTTCTCACAGAAGGAAAGATTTGTTCCCACTGACACTTCCTCTTGCCTCAAACACATGCCCTTGCTGCTCTCCAGACAAGGGATTCCACCTTCCAGAGTACAAAACGGCAGAGGTCCCCACCAGCTGTGGCCACCTGCACTTGAGTTTCCCATCTTCCAAAACCATGAACTGAAATAAACTTCTCTTGCTTATAGAAATAATTAGTCTCAAATATTTTGTTATCGCAACATAAAGCGTGCTCATACAGCTGGTAACCTTAGGATTCCCGGCAAGTCCTTTTAGCAGCTGCGCCAGTCCCCAGCGACTGCTTTTGTGGGAGATTTGATCCCCAGCTTGGTTAAACGCTGTAGTCAGGTTTGTGTTTCATGAAGCCAACTGCAATCCCAGCTGCTAACCCACATCTCTGTGGTCAGACAGACAACAAATTAGAAACATCCTCCAAGCTTCGGGGCTAAGCATAAAGATTTGTCTCCCTGTGGGATTCTGTGGTTTTGTGTATGTATAGGAAAATGGTTAACATTTTAGTGAAGCGCTTTAAGACTTTAAAAGCATCCATCCTTTTGACAGTCAGCAGCTGCCTGAGTGCCTTGGATTCTGTCTTTGAGGAGCTGGACTTACTGTATTTAGCTGGAATCAGAGTTGTGGGGGAGGGATGTGTTTAAAAATCAGATCCCAGTTTGCGGATTCATTTAACTATGTTGTAGCTTATGATTTCAAAAATATTTTAGCTGGGAGAAGACAGCATGGAGATTAAGCATGTTTATTCTTCTGGAGGATCTGAATCTGGTTCCTAGCACCCATCTCAGGCAGCTCTTAACACCCGTAACTCCAACTGATGCCTTCTTCTGGCCTCCAAGGGCAGGAAGTATACATTTACACACGCATACACACACAATCTTTTTCATATCAAAAATATTCAGGCTGACCCCCTCCTATAAATAGCAACAGATTTAGCACCTGTTTATGAGTAAAATTTTCCAGGTGCTTCAGTTTCCTCCTTTCCTTCTCCAGCTCCAGTATTTGAGGTTCAAATTTAGAACATTCGTCCTCATTCTCCAAGCCTCCATGCTGATGGGAAACCACAGAGGTATCCAGCTTTGTGTACTGCACAACCCCAGATTCTCAGCCTCTCCAGTGTTGACTACCCAGCCAGTACTGTGTAAACCAATACAATAAATCCTCCTCTGTGTGTGTGTCTGTGTATGTGTTTGTGTGTGTGTAGCTATAACTGTTCTGTCATTGTAAATTAAATCATGTGACCTGGGTGAGAAAGAAATTTCCAAGTGTCATTCTCTGGACCTCCAGCAGGGATTTATTTTTCTTTAAAGAAATGAATTTTATGAAAATGCCAGGAACAATAATAATCATCCTATAATAAATGGAGTAATCCTTCTGTGTTCTACAATAACTACAGCAACGAAAGCACAGATTCAAAACAAGGCTTTAAACTCGGGCATTTGGCTCTGCTTCTGGGTTCCTTCCACAGTCCCTTCCCTCAGCGTCGCCTTATACTAGTTTGAGGTTCCTTAGGGCAGCGGTGCCTTCTCTTTGAACATGTTACTAGGAAACACTTTCCATTCTGCTTTACACAACATCTGCAGAAGCAAAAAAAGAAAGCCGCCAATGTGGTGCTTTTCATGCACTGAGGTGCACGGTGGTTCTGCAATGCAGCTTGACAACAAACATCAACCTTTCTGCCAACCCCCTGCCCTTAGCAATTTCTAGAAATTTTGCCAACCCCTTGCCCTTAGAATGCCTAGAAATGTATCTTGAGTGGGTGCAAACACCTAAACCTAGCAGCAAATTTTGCAAGAGAAAAAACATTTTCGTAAAACAACCTAAATCTCCAACTCTGCCCGATTAACTATACACCTCCATAAGAGAGACATTCAAAGCTGGTCTTAAGAAATACTGTTTGATAATACAGGAAAATATTTACCATGTGTGAACAATCAAGCACATAGAACGTGAGTCAACTGGATAAACATGAATGTGGAAACACACGCACACAAAGGGGTTTGTGTTAGCTTTCTCTGCCGTTATCTATGTTTTAAATAAATATACACACGACTTTAAAATAAGCAACCTTTCTTTTCATTTTATGTGTATGGATGTATTTTTTTCTACATGTGTATCTGTGCATCACATGTACACCCAAAAGAAGGTATAAGATCCTCTGGAACTGGAGTCACAAACAGTTGTGAGCTGCTTTGCGGGTGCTGGGAATTGAACCCAGATCTTCTGGAAGATCAGCCAGTGCTTTTTAAACACTGAGCCATCTCACCAGCCAAGAACTTTAAAAAAACAAAAGCAACAAAAAAAAAAAAAAAAAAAAAAACTTGTTCTACAACCACTGCTTCTTACTACTGAGTAAATTATTTTTAATGGCCTTTCATATCTCATCAAGGAGACTGACAGGAAAGAAGCTCATCAAATGAGAGCATGGCAAGTTGAGGGAGAGCACACACGTAGGCTATCAACTAATGATGGCCAGAATAGGTCAAACCAAACTGAACAAAGCCAGGGATAATGCCCTGCCTCGGAGACCAGAAAACCCAATCTGCACAGCACTAGAAGGGCACACTTTGAAGCTCCCTGAATGAGAAATAATCTTGACAAAGCTAGACAACATTAAGAGAAATTACATTAATTGCATTTTTAAAAAGGATGTGAACAAGGGCCAGCTCAGTGGCAGGTGCTTTGCTTGCCTGGTGTGTGAAATCCTCTGGGTTTGATCCCCAGAACTGCAAACACTAAAGATTTTAAAACAGAAAACAGAGAAAAAGAAGAAAGAAGGATAAAGAGAGAGAGAGAGAGAGGACCAAAGTAGAATATGTCCTAAGAAAGGGGTCCAGGAGAATGAAGAGATAGAAAGAAGCTGTGTAGTGAAAGAGAGAGTGAGGAACCATTTAGCACAGAGTACATGGTATGCGGGAGATGAGATGGAAGGGCTGCGAGTTATCTTTAAACACCGAAAGGGCTGTCATTCAAAAGACACCTGATTGAAAATGCAGAGCTGGATGGGTAGGAGTTTCAGAAAGACTAATTTTAGTTTAAAATGAGGTGAAATTTTTTTAAAATTAAAACTACCCAACAGTATGACAGGCTGCTTTGTAATACAGCAGGTCTCCCTTTGCTGAAGATGTTTGAGCAGGAATGAGAAACTATCAAAATATTCTGTAAAGGAATTTCCATTGCCTGTGGGAAATTAAACTTCAAAATATTTCCTTCCAGTTCAAAAATATTATGATTCTGGAATGGACAGTTTCCTTGGGGAGAGCCTCAAGTCCCTCATTCATACTTCTTTCCAAATGTCCCTTAATAAGATATTAACTCTGTTGGTTGTGTCTTCTTTTGAAATTAAGAAGACACTAAAGATTAAACTGAACTTTAAGTTGGCATCATGTTATCACTTATGACTGCCTCTGTGTGAATGAGTCAATGTGGTCTTTTCCCAAGAATAGGCTTACGTAATGGCTGCCAAGAGCAATATTACAGCCCTGAACTAGGAAGGCAGCTTTGGGGGAGCCACTGAAAGGTAACAAAACGATGCTCCAAGGACCAGGTTCACAATCTTGTGCATCAACAAACCAACCTGTTTCTTGGAGCTCTGGGTTAATTTCCACCCCATGGTCCAGTTCGTGTGCCAATCATTCTCACTGTGTCTTTAATCCAAGGGTGGTTAATGAGCACCAGACCAAGTCTTTTTCCAAATCCATGAGAGAATGCCCACTCCACAATTGCCAGCCAGCTGTGATGCTGAAATTAACTTGCTCAGCTGGTCCTCTAGATAAAGCCATTTAAAGAGCTCAATGTACCATAGAAAGCAATTTGTTTCCTTAAGATTTAGTACCCCACGTGAAGATTGATTTTGATTTGAAAGACAGGAGCCACTGCAAGGTGAATAATTTTAAGTTTAACATATTCCTCCTCTCAAGGAGCCAAATGCATTAAAATTAGGTGCAAAGTGCTTCTAATTTGTCAATCACTCCTTGGATAATTCTGTTCCTGTATTATGAGGGAAATTGCCCAGGAGACCTGGCTTTTGGCTCCTTTCATCTCCACTATTCTTTTAACTTGATCATGGAGACGGTATGCAAATGTGACACTACTGCTAGAGGTGGGTAGGGAAAGATCCAAGACAAAAACATCCACAACCCTACATTAAACCTGCCAGGAGGTCAGAGGTACAACAGGCCTCCTCAGAACAACCACATGTCAAGATGTAGGACAGGACACTGGATCAAAGAGCCGAGGTGAAAACCATTCTTCTGGCCACCACGTGTGAGCCCACCAGGGCTGGTTTTCCTTCTGCCCATAGAGCTGCACTCAGCATGAGCCCGCTCCAATCAGAAGCATAGATGGGCATGAGCACGCCCAGGCCCTGCAAGTACTTACTCATCAGAGAGACAGGAAAATCCCAGCTGCCCTTCCATGCCACTCCACCCCCACCCCCAGGAGACAATGCTGGGTGAAAGTTCAGCTCTGGGCATTGAGACCAACAGATCTACCCTGGAGGAGGAAATGACAATGAAGAATGAAAGTAAACAACCTCCCTGTGACCTGGCATTTGTTAGCTACTTAGAGGCATGCCTGGCACCACGATGATCCCTTTACAGGTATTTTCTCCTTCAGTCTTCACAACGATCCTGTGCCATGTGCTGTTGTGAAAAGCTGGGCATTACTGTCCCTCTCACTTTCCAGATGAGGAGCTAAAGCCCCGAGAAGTTAACCGCACAAGGTAACATCTTTTAAGTGACAGGGTCAGAATTCCAGTGCAGTAAAACTGACACAAAACTCTTGGTAAAAGCCTTGTGTTCCAAAAGGCATCAAAAGCTAAGGAACTCACAGCTGGAGAGGGGGAAGGTGGTTCAAGTGGGTGGTTCTACCAGCAGGCCTACAAATCGGGTTATTCTTGGAGCCAGTGAGACAATACTTTAAAAGACTCACAAAGATCCAATGTATAACTAATATTCAGTAAATTTTACAAATGATGAAGATGCTAATGGTGGTGAGGATAATGAATATTCATGGGGAAGTAGAGGCAGAAGGACCAGATATTTCAGTGACTCATGTGGAGGGCCTTATGGGTTATGGATTCATTCTAGGTAGGAAAACGGCATGTGTTAGGTTTGAATATGGAAATGTGGAAATGTGACTGGTGTAGGGAAGAGGGCAGAGGCAGAAGGATCTTGGAGGCTGTGCCATGCCCAAGAGAGAAACACTAGATCTGCCTGGCAGAAGCAGTGTGCAGGGAGGACAAGAGTTGAAGTATTCTGAAAGGAAGGTAAACTTGAGGAGCAATAATATGATAAAAAGGGGAAAGGGACATCTAGAGATATTGTTCAGTGGGTAGAATGCTGCAGACATGAGGTCCTGAGTTCAGATCCTCCAGTCCTCTATGTACAGGCCCGACCACATGTGCCTATAACACCAGCACCGAAGGTGGGACAATGGAGATAGAAGACCACTGGGCTCCATGTGGGCAAATGTACACACACACACATATATCCATACTGTTCCTATATACATACACACACACCGCACACTTATTATTATTATTATTATTATTATTATTATTATTATTATTATTACTGAACAAAAATTAAAATAACTGATCAAGATCAAAATCTGGTTGGTTTATTTTCTGCTTGGGCAATTGGATAAATGGTAATACCAGTCCCAGCACAGGCTATGTGAAGAAGGAAGGAAGGAATCCAATGCAGGATGGAAGTGATTATAAGGTGTGTATGTGGGGATGACCAACAGAACTTTAGAAATGTACAGAGTCTAGTTCACCTAGTTGGAGTGGAATACAATGGATATATCTACCCTTACATGGTTCCAGTTAATAACCATGATACCCCAGACTCCACTCACACAGCATAAAGAGGTTCCAAAACAGCCTGGTCCCCTTTTCTGTGGTCAAAGATTTGAGCTGCTTTTGTCCACCCACAGGTCATGCTCCAGCCCAACTTGATCTATACCCCATCTCCTAGTCACAGGCTTTGGAATTTCCCCATCTAACAACCAGATTCTCTCTACTTCCTCACCTGAGGCTGACTGCCGTAGCCATACTGCCACCCCACCCCAAGCCAAGAAGCCATTTACCCATCCAGACCAATGCCAGCCCCCTATCCTCACCTCAGGCAATATTCCAAGAGGAGGGTGGATAGGAATGGACTAGGATGGGGTGGGTAGGACAGGAGGTCACCAAGGTCTGATTCCTTCTCTGAAATGAGCAAGTCCCAGACCACCCACCATGCAGCAACATGGTCCAACAGCAGAACTTCATGAAGCCAGTCTCTACAGACCCTGGCCTAAGCTGCGTATTATTCTTCCTGGACTCAGATTCAGAAATTGCAAAGTGCTGGGAGGAAAATGTGTATAAAATATAAACTGATCTGTGCTGATTGCTCAGCTTGCTGCGATTGTCGAAAAGGAGAAAAGCTAGAATTACATAAAGCACAAGCTCCCTCCACCTCCACTCTGCCCTAATCATGGGCACTTCAGGATCGCAGGCCTACTTCTGCCTTTATCTTATCCATACTACAGGACCTAGAGTATCTTACACTGAGCCTTGTATGTGGAAACAAAGCCAGCACGTTGAGTGTCACTTGCTGAGGACCCACTATCCCAGACACCAGGGTAAGCACACTGCTCCCTACCACAGTGTCCAGATTAAGCCAAAGTCAACTATAGAGGCAACAGCGCCTCCTCTCCAGACAGCTTGCCCGTGTCTCTTTTATTTAGCTGAGTAGAGAAAATTTGTTGAGGTAAGAGAATGAGAAACAGAAGTTCAAGGTAGAATGGGCATGGGTTAGAGTCCTGGTAGTTAGAAGAATCAAGCCTAGAATGTAAAGGGGAGGTTTCTACTGGAAGTACTTGGAAAGTCTGGGCAGTCTTGAGCCATCTTCAAGACTCAAGCAGCCAAGAAACAGGGAGATGTTTGTTCTCCCTTTTTTTCCTAGAGGAAGCCGTTCTAATATAAAGATCTAGCATGACATTTTGGCTTTGGGATACAGCAGAATCAATCTCAAACTGCTTGGGAAATTCTCCATGCTAGCTCCCATAGTTCAGGAAAGTGCCGTGCAGAGTACTAGGGGAAGAAAAGACATCAGTGGCCTTAGTACTAGATGCTGCGCTCCTACAATACTAACCTCCCAGGTAAGATCTACCCAGGTGTAATACTGGCCTGACTGTTATGGGGTGTCCATTTCAAATTGAATTTGAGACCTTCTCCATAAAGGAGAATTTCATGCCTGGTACTGTTATTCCAGTTAAAACATCATGGCTGATGAGGTCATAGGCCCTAGGGTAGAATCTGCTGTTGATATTTTGCTGAATGGTTATGCTGTCTTCTAAACATTTGTTTATGCTCATAGACCAAGGCTGCTCTCAGCCTCGGTCAGAGAAGCTTTTTCTCCCGTGGGCAGCAATCAATGCAAACATATATAATTGCTCAAAGTGCTTAGAATAAGAGAGTGGGTGTTTAGCCTTCAATCAGATACCTTTTCAAACACCCACCATTACCAGGGCTCAGAGAACATCAGGTAAGAGCAAACAGAAAGAATGTAAGAGTCAGAGGATGGAAAGAGTTCTGTGAAATTATATCTGCTGGATGTTTCCTTGCTATCACATTCATGAACTCATAGTAGCTATGGTAAGTTACCTGCACAAGACCCATATAATATCAAGCCAGATAAAATTGAGGCAGAGATGGGGGGTTTTCTCCAAGCCCCAACCTTACTGATGAGCTATCGGCTGATGACAGCTTCCAGAGGAGTGACACTTACTCTTTTTTGAAGGTATGACCACTGGTAAGTTTCCCGCTGGTAAGGTGAGTGGCCCCACATCCATGCACACATAGGAAGCACTAGTCAGACTAATTAAAGACAGGAACTTGGTAGGGGGTGTGTTTATAAGGATACAGGGAGAGGCGAAGAAAGGGAAATTGGGGAAATATCATATTCTACCATATGCATATATAAAGTTTCAAGAATAAAGGAAAAAAAATTTAACAATCATTTATGGACATACCCAAGAACCGCCACGATCAGGTCTAATTTGTGGAAGAATGTAATCGTATTTCTCCTGTGAATTCCTAGGAAGACTGCAGGACTGGCTTCCCACAGTAGAGAGGTTATGACTATTCCTATGCTTATGTCAGTTTGGTGAACTTGGGAATGTGGCTGCAAGTACAGTCAGCAACAGATAAAGGCTGAGTGGACTCCATCTTACATTTGATATTCGACCATGGATGTGAGCTCTTCAAGAGCTTCAATCTTGGAAACATTTGAACAGAGAAGGATGAGCAAGGAAAGCTGATACCAAACAGGAGAACCATTGATGTGCTGTTGCAGTTCTATAAATGTGTCTGTCTGTGTCTTGCCCTAGAGTCCAAGGTTAGAAAATGGCAGAGTTGTGATTAGGACCTAGATCCCAAATAGTTATGCTAGTTCCATAGTGCCTTGGCAACAGGGAACAGATTCCTGCCAGGATGTAGGCACTCCATCATCTCAAAAAAAAAAAGCTATTTTTTTATTTTTAATTAAATCTTTACTTTTTATATTAGTTATAGTTTATTTACTTTGTATCCCAGCTGTGGCCCCCTCACTCATTCCCTCCCAAAAGATGCTATTCTTCACAGCCAGCACTCTGTAACAGGCAAAGCTTGCTTCTTATCCTATGCTATCGATAGACATTCCATTTCACATACTCAAATATTAACTCAGGGGGGTGGGGGAGACCACTACTGCTTTCTATGCCAGAGATACTGCGAATTCTTACAAGTTGATGAAGGGATGGAAACTAGTCAGGGAGAATTAGCTAGTAAGACATTCCTTACTCCCACGCCACAAGAAATGCAATAACAAACCATGAAGAACAAGCTTCCTGGGCACACACCCCAGCCCATTGACTGCCATGTTAGCTTCCAGGTGAGACAGGCAAGTGCTTTGTTAGAAACAACTGGAATTCTGGATATACAGCTGTTTCGGGGAAAAAGAAAAGAAAAGAAAAAGACCTGCCTGGCATTTCCCTCCCCAAGACCAAGGCAGCAGTCCCCCACCCTTTAAAGCCAACCAACAGGTACCTGAATCACCAAATCACTCTTGAATATGTATAGTAATGAGCTGTCACTGAGCTCTCTGTTCTTCTGAGCTTCTGAGCTCTCTGTTCCAACAGTGGCTCAGCAAGATGAGATTTGATCATTCCTGGCTGGTCCACACTCCAAGAAAAGAGTGAAATGACAAGTACACACATTTGCAGCAAAGACTCCCAAGTGGTTTGTTTTTGTTGATAATGCTCAGGCAAGTCCCTTGATAAAAAATCTCTCCTTACAACCATTCAGGAAGCAGCACCTCTGAAATTGGGAAAGCTCATCAGAGCAAAAGTTAAAGGGGTCATGAGAGGGGCCCTATACCCGGAGCTCTACTTGAAATGATACCTGTCAACAACAGAGCAGTTCTGCAAAGTGCCCTAAAGGGGAACTCATAATCATTCAGATGAATATCCATCCAGAAACGACTGTGTGTCAGGGACCAGTCTGGACGGATCCTAGAACAATAGAGATAGAGGCAGACATGAATGTAACAAGGAGATAGCTGGTTCAGAGAATCTTCACCAAAAAAAGCCAAATGTCCCTTGTGGGTCTGTGTAAGATAGAGAGATTGCTATGGAATGGAGTTGGCATAGGCAGCCTTCCAAACAGAGACAATATTTGTGGTCAAAAGTAATCAAACAGGACATACATATACATACACACACATATATGTATGTATATAGGTGCATAATACAGACTAGGGGCTTCACCACTGACAAGAAACACATAGATCCACCCAGAAATTATAATGCAGAGAGAAAACTGAGACAGATACTCAGGGCCAAGAACACAGGAAGACTAGATGGAGCACAGGCTGTGACGAAAGTATTAAATATTAATTTACATTAAGATAAAAAATACAAATCTTCCAAGTCAATGGATTTTTACTCTGGCACATTCAAGTATCCACACTCAAACCAATGCAGTGTGTTTCTAGGCAGAGTGCTGTCCCAACTTCATTTCTGTTGCTGTGACAGAATACCTTAACAAAAAGCAGTAGAAGGAAGGTTTAGTTGGCTTACAGTTCCAGGTTACAGCCCATCATTGGGGAAAAAATTAGGGCAAGCACTTCAAAAAGCTATTCACATTATATCCAAAGTCAAGAGCAGAGAAAAATAAACGATGCATACTTGCTTGCTTACTTGCTTGCCTGCCTGCCTGTGTGCAACTCAATCTCTCCACCTTCGTACAGCTCAGGTCCTCTGCCTTGGGAATGGTGTCACCCACTGTGGGCTGAGCCACCCCACGTCAATTAACTTAAGGCAATTCACACTCACAGTCCTTCATGAAGACTCTCTTCCCAGGTGGTTCCAGGTTATATCAGCTTGACAAGCACCTTATCTCTGGCTTCCTACTTCCCTTCACAATCACAGGAAACAACAACACAGACTCCCACCATTGATTCACTGGCACTGCTTATTTTTAAATGCCATGTACATATAATTACATTGTCTCCTGGACATGACTTATTAATTAATTTATTTTATTATTGTGCATGTTATATGTGTGCTCATATGCATGTATGTGGACACGTGCATGCACATGTTACAGCTCCTGGTGGAGGTCAGAGAACGCCCTTCCATGTTGGTCCTTCCTTTCAGCCTTGCATCAGACAAGCTTTCTTCACCGCTGCTTACACCAGGCTAGGTAGCCTATGAGATGCTGAGTATTCTCCTGTCTCCACCTCCCATTTCCTGTGGGTGTGTTTGGATTATAGACACCTACCCTGCTGCATCCAGCTTTTCTGAGGGCTCTGGGAATCTGAACTCAGAATATGAGGCTTGCGTGGCAAGCACTTTTGGCCAGCGATCTATATTCCCAGCACCTTGGACCTTATTTCTCAAATTCAATATAATAGTTGATGCCCTTTTGTTGTTACCTGTCATGATAAGCCACATTCTATAAATGTCATTGTTTCATTTTTCCTTATAGCTGAATAAAATTCCATTGTGTGTACATGCCATATTTTCTCCATCTATTCGCTGCCGATGGACATCTAAGCTGATTCCATGTCCTTACTACTGTGAATAGCATAGCAATAAACATGGATGGGCCAGGGTCTGTGTGGTGTGCTGACTTAGTTACCTTGGCCCAAGAGTTGTATAGCTGGCTCATGTATTAAGTCTATTTTTGTCTTCTGATTTTTGCTTGTTTGTTTTTGAACCTCCACACTGACTTTCACAGTAATTGCATCAGTTTTCATTCCTACCAGCTGTGTATAAGGGGTCCTCTTTCCCCGCATGCTCACCAGCACTCACTGTCATTAGTCTTCTTGATGATCACTATTCTGACCCGGGTATCAAAAAGCCTTCTATCTCATTAGATTGCTGCTTCTCTGGTGTTTGGGCTAGAAAATAAAGGGTTTTGTTTGTGTTGGGGTTTTTGTTGTTGTTGTTTTCTGAAGCTCTTTTGGTCTATGTCTCCTCTCTTTCTATATTTCCAGCCTCTTCAGCTCCAACTTTGGAGTTTCAAAGGCTAAAAATGAGCTCAGGAAACTTTCCAGTGAGCCATTTCCCTGTTTTCAAGATCTCTAGTTTGTCCACCACCATATCTTTACTCTTCTGCATATATGTATACACATATATGTGAAATAGAGAGAAAATACATGTAAATTCATCTTCTTAATGTAGAGGGGCCTACATTAGATGTGTCTTTTCTTTTCAACTTCATTTATGTATTTTTATATGTAGAAGTATTTTGCCTGCATGTATGTCTGTGTACCACATGTGTGCCTGGTGCCCTTGGAAGCCAGAAGAGGGAATTGGATCCCCTTAGACTAGAGTTATAGAAAGTTGTGAATTTCCATGTGGTGTTGGGAATCAAACCTGGGTCCCATGTAACAGCAGCCAGAGCTCTTGACCACTGAACAATCTTTACAGACATTTAGTTTGGGTTTTTTTTCTTAATTACTCCTTATGATTGCGTATGTGCATATGATGTGTGTGAGGGTGGGTCTGCCTGTGCCACAGCTGACATGCAGAAGTCAGAGGACAACTTTGGGGAGTCGCTTCTCTTCTTCTACCATGGGTTTAAGAGATCAGTTTCACAGCAAGCACTTTTACCATTGAACCAACTTGCTGCCTCCACATTCGGTTTGTAAGACTGTTTTCCCAGACAGGAAAGAACAAGTTACACAAGACTGCCAGTGCTCTTGCCCACTCACTCAACTTGGAGAATTAAAGATCTAAGTAGCTCAGCTGGAGCCCACCCAGGTGATGGAGAGGTTAAGATCAGGAGCCCTGTCCAACAGGTAGAGGGTGGAGTAGATCCTGTTCTCCTGGGGTTCAAAGTACATGCTTAGTACTCATGTCCATTAACTAGTCTCCCAACCCATAAGAACTCCTGCCAAGGATCCTCTACATGAACTTTGGCTTCAACTTATTGCCCTGAGCCTTCACTCCCACTCTTCCTCTTAAGGAAAGGCTTTCATGCTGCCCTTAAGAGGAACCTATAGTTACCAGGTTTTACCTGAACTAAATGGCAGCCACTGTGATGGTTCATAGTCCAAACACAAACTCTGACTCGGTGTAGAGCTTTGATTTCAAGTCTTACACCTAAATGGTACCCACAAAACATCGGGATGCTTGGACACCATCAGCACATGTGTCTTAAACTCATCTCCCCAGCCCCGTGCTTCCCACTAAAACCAGCCCAGTCTGATTTTCTCATAGACTCTTCTACTTTGAAACATAGACAATCTGAACTTTGTCATTCATCCCTTAAGACTTGGAATGGGTGCTATTACTTAGCCTTAGTTTCCTAATCTGTGAAATGGAACAAATGTGATTTCCTCAGAGAGCTGTTAGAATGATTAATTGGTAGAACATATAGGCAACCCTCACCAAGATATATAGAGATTAAAATGGTTACCTCACTAATAACCAGGATATGCAAATTAATGAGCCAATGATATATCATTTCTCAGCCTAGCAAATAACAGAATAGTTGTCAGTATCGATTTTTAGGATAGGCATTCTCACACATTGTAGTTGAGATATAGAGTAGCAAAGTGTCTTTTATGAGAATTTGGTAGTAGCTGCTAGAAAATGTACGTACAAGCCCATTGATTTAGTGGTTTTAATTACAGGAATCTATCCTCCAAAAAAAATAATTGCACACGTGCAAAAAAGGGCTGACTGTACAAGATGCTGATTGCAGCATTGTTCAAAATAGTGAAAAAATAGAAAGAACCTAAATGGCCATCAACAGGGAGACGGCGAAACAGACTGTTGAATTCATATGACAGAGAAGCTACACAGCAATGAAAAGAATACAGGCAATCTGTGTGCATGACCATAAAAATATGCCCAAGACACCCTGGAAAGGAAAAATTAAGTCAAAAACAATAGTCATGGTGGAATACTATTTATATTTTAAATCACAAAATAAAATTACACTTTCAATCTCTCTCTTTCCCTCCCACGTCATAGAAAAGCTAAAAAGAATAAGTACCAAAGATGAGGAAAAGAAGTCTGGGGGTAGGGTTAGAGAGCAGAATAAACCTTAACTTAATTTGTTCTGTTTTTTTTTTTTATAAGGGGAGTTAAATGGTGTGATTCAAAATGAATAAATAGTTCCAATGTTAGTTTCTTAGTTTGACAGATAAACTACAGTAACGTGAGCTGTTAACAATTACAGAAAACTGGGTTACAAGTATACAGGAATTCTCTCTACTTTGTTTTCAACTTTTCTGTAAATCTAAAATCATTGCAAAATAAAAAAGTTTGTTGTAAAATGGTGAAAACAACTGAAATACAAAACAAGAAAAGGATTTATTACTATTATTATTAGAGACTCCATTTCTCTTTCTGTTGCTGTGATAAAATACTTGGATCTGAAAAACCTAAGGGCCAACAGGTTTACCTTAGTTCACAGTTCAAAGTGCATTATAGTCCATCACAGCAGGGAAGAAGAGGAGCTTTAAGCAACTGGTTACTTCACATCCACTATTAAGAAACAGAGAGGGAAGAATGCAAGCTAGTGCTCAGATCATTTTCTCCATTTATACAGTCCAGAAAGCCTGGCTTACAGGATAGTCCCACCCAGAGTGGAAGGATCTTCCCACTTCAATTAATGTTGTCAAGAGAGTATCCCACAGGCATGCCAGAACCCATCTCCCAGGTGACTCTGGATTCTATTCACAGTTAACATTGACCATCACAATAGATTATATGTAGCCACAAAATATAAATCAGCTAAATTATATTCTGCCATGTGTTGAGCTCCAAGACATATAGGCAGGAGAAAAAAGAACAATGCATGTGGTCCCAATTACTCACGAAAGAAAATAGACCCTATGAATATTCCTAACATATAAATGATTCTAAAATGGTAAGAATGTCCTAGCCCGAACCAGGCAGGCTTGTGTAAAGGATTACATAGGAAACACTTTAGACTTGAGAGCCACAAAGTACATGTCACAATGGTTCCTTCTGTCACTGCCCCATGAAAGCAGCCACAGAGAACATACAACTGACAGGATGTGACTACATTCAAATAAAACTTTATTTACAGAAATAATTTTCAGGGGGCCAAAGAGATGGCTCAGTGAGTAAAGTATGAGGACCTGAACTCAAAAGAGCCCATGTAAATGCTGGGCTCAGTAGAATGAATCTACAAGCCCATTCCTCCTGCAGAGACCCAGGTATCCATGACAGAAGAATTCCTGCCAGCCCATGGGCCAGGTAACCTTGCATACATAGCAGCTAACAACAATGCAACCCTGTCTCAAATAAGGTAGAAGGAAAGGATTGACTCTCAAAGTTGTCCTTGACTCCAAAATACATGCTGTGGCATGATACATCCACCTAAAACTACAAACTCCAGAATAGATTTGGTTCTTGGCCCATAGTTTTCCAACTTCTGTTAGAACAGTGAACTGTTTTCTGCTAGAAATATTTGCTCAAGAGATGTTATCTCTATGAAAAAAATAGCATTAATAAGCAATGATCTATGTGGAACCCAGCATAGAATTATGTTTAGAGGAGTTTTCTTTCTATCCCCTCTGTTCACCACCATCCTGCAGCTGAAATCCCAGCACGCCCACACGGTTAACCTGCCAGGTTGTGACAATTACCGTTCCATGCGACCCAGGGTGCCATTCCATTTTCAGACTAGGAAGCAGCTGCTGTGGAAGGAAGCAAGACTGTAGCAGGTGCTAGAACTTGCCACTGGAATAAGCTCTGATGCCCTTCTCTGCTTCCAGCTCCTGCAGAGCCTTCCCATGGGGGCTCAGTCAGGTACAGAAATCTTCCAGAAATCACCGGGCCCTCTCAGGAAGAACCTCTGAGGAGTATGTTAATTAGCAAACAGGCTGAGTGACAGGCTCAGGAATGATTTGCAAATGGCTCTCTCCCAGAGCTTATTAGGAAGCTTATTAACAGTACAACAGTACATTACCTTTCTGAAGTCCTGATCTAAGCAGAAAATTAAGATTATTTGCTAAATGACCTAATAGAATTAAATAAAATATGCTGGAAAAAATGAAAAACTGCACTATATCACCCTGAAGAATTTGGCTTTAAAGAAAAAAAAAAAAAAAGTGTACCTGACTCCTGCCAGGTACTGAGAGGCAGTCGGTGTGCTCTTTGTCAGCCTGGCTGATGATTCAGGCTCAACAATCTCACCTGTAGAATAGCAAGAAAGGCCAGACTGCACACAAGCCAGGGGCCGGTAGGCAATTTTCCATCCTTAAATCCCAGAGCCACCTACACCTCCTACAGTTACTGGTAGGAGGTGCGCGCTTCAACTGGAGGTCACCTGGTTCAGGCCTGCCCCATCCTCTGCTAATCCCACGACTTCAAACCCTATCCACCTGACTCCCCTGTCTCCTGACCACCTACTCAATACAGTCTCCACAACTTCTACTCGTGTTCCTTCTGAAATGCAAGTCTGACCATGTCACACTCCTTAGAAAATGCCCAGAAGCACCCCAATGCTCAAAGATCCAAACTCCCTAGAAATAATTCTCAAATTGTAGCCCCTGGACCAGTAGCATAACTAGGGCATTATTGGAAATGCAAATTTCCAGGGCCCCTCCACGCTTCCCATGCCAGAAGCCCTGTGGGTAGAACCCAGATACTAGCCTTCGCATGCAGTGATTGCCATGCAGGCTCATATTTAGGAGCCACTGCTGGGTGTAGAAAAAAAAAATGGCCCTGTCTGACCTTCATTTGCCTTCACTGGCTGCACTCCCACAAACCTGGCTTCCATCCTCACTTAACAGCACAGCTTTCTGATGTAACACAGACTGAAGACCTGCCCCTGGCTGTTCCATCTGCTGGGACACCTCCCCCTTACTCAAGAAGCTCCACATCCTTCAACACTCCAACCTGAGGTCATCCTTTATTTTACCATTTAAAGGGCCTACTTTGTTTAGACATTAACCCATATGTGAGGGTTAATGTTGACTGTCAGTTTGAAAGGATCCAGGGTCACCAAGAAGACAAGTCTCTGGGGGATTATCTAGATCAGGTCAGCTGAGGTGGAAAGACCCAACAAAGGGAAATGAGAAAGGACCTGGGCACCAGCTTTGATCTTCCTCTGCCTCCTGAGTGTGGACTCAGCGTGACCAGCTGCTTCAAGCTCCTGTGGCTGTGCCTTCACCAAGACGGAGGGAACCCTTGTTCTGTGAGCCACAGCAAACCCTTCCTTTCTTAGGTAGCCTCTTATCTGACATGTGTCACAGCAATAGGACAGGTAACTGAGGCATGGACCCAGCTCTTGAGCTGCTCTGAAAAATACCTTTTCCTAAGAGGTCCCAGGAGGTGATTTTCCTCATCAGTCCACGCTTAGCTTCCTGTGTTTCTCATAGTATCTGTTTTGACTGGCTTTCCTTGTCAACTGAGGAAGTGAGGCCAAAACGACATCTGGGTCAGAGTTAGCGCTTAAAAAAAGCACCTGGGTATCAACCAATGTATCAAAATGGATGTGTGGGGAAAATTGCTAAAACTAATGCAACTCACAGATTCCTTTCATTGTACATGATCCCAATGAGACAAAGCTATTCAAAGCATCTGCATTGTCCTCCACTCCCACTCACGGAATGGTAACACTGACTAGGAACCTTGCGTACAAATGAGCAAACTCAGGTGTGTGCTTAGCATAAGCTAACAGTTCACTTAGCTGGAAAAGACTTGAGAACAGAGGTATTGCCAAGCAGCCTAGCGGGGGTCACCGCAGCCAGCAGAGGTCCAGATGTTCAGAGGTCACCCCTTCTGGTCATGTGAGGCCTGGGTGGTGTGCTTATGAACACAAAACATATCTGAAGCCATTCAGCTTAACAAGAATCAAAATCAACTCTAACAGGCAGCCGCTGAGGCCACTTAACTCATCTTATTTGGAAATTAATACCTTTCCAGGAGAACATGGGTGTGCCAGACCTCAAAGCCTTTGAAACAAAAACAGCCCTAGACTTTAAAGCTCTGAGGGATACTTCTATTTAATCTTTCCTTTTGCTAAAATCAGGAGCTTTGTAACTTTCTGTTTAAAATGTAGACATGAGAACATCTTGAATACCTTCTGATTACTCCTCCTTGGCTCCCGTCCCTGATATTTTCTTTGGATAAATTCAGAGGAAACAAATGAGGAGAATGGACCGTCTTCATTTGTTCATTGGCTTTTTGGTTTTTTGGAGTGGCCATTTTGTGTCAGGCAGTCTGAGTAAAAGGGGGTTCTCCCATCTTTGCGAGGCTTGTGAACTAGTATAAAGGTCAAGCCACAGACTATAAGGCAAACCTGACCTGTTACCATTTGTTTTGTTTGGTTTGGTTTTTGGCAATCCAGAAGCTAACAGTAATTTTCACACTTTTAAATTATTGAGAAAAAAATAATTATTTTTGACATATTAAGATTATGTGAAATTTACATTTCAGCGTTCATACATAAAGATTCATTGGAACACAGCCACGCTCATTCATTTTCCGACACACACACACACACACACACACACACATACCTTGGCTGCTTTTACATAATGACCACATTGAGCCCTTACAAGAAAGGCCATATGGATGGCCTGAAATGTTCACTGTCTGGCACAGTTTCCAGCCCCTGAGATTAACCTCTGAGTGAGAGCGGGTGTAAAAAGGGCATGGCTGGTCCTCAGTGTAGAAGAACCTCTTTCTAATTAATCAGCAGGCAGACAGGTCACTGCGCTCACTTTTCAGCCAAAGCTCTGCTGATTGTTGCTTCATAGATTGAGCTTGACTTTGCCATTGACACCCTTCTTGTCCCTCTGCTAATCAACATTTAACCTCCACTTCCTTCAGCCAGGCAGATCCCCTTGACCTTCCATACCTACCCCATATTTCTAAAGATACTTGATCAAGATCTCAGTGCCAAAGGACACTTTGAACACTTTCAGAGGGCAGCATCCACTTACCCTTTTATCCCTGAGGTCCTATGACATTGGTAATGATGCCATTTAGCACTTAATTGCTCAGTCTTCTGTCTTTTAAAAATGAATTCTGGCAACTGTTTTCTATCTTTCACTAAAGATAGGATTACAGTTTCTTGTTTTGTTTTGTTTTTTTGTTTTTGTTGTCTGTATGAGAAAAGCAATTGTTGGGATAAAATCTCAGCCTATGTAGGAAGAATTCAATCCATGATGTATCCTTGCCATCTAAAGATGGGTTCCCAATCTCACCAATGGAATGGAGCTGCCACAGCAGGAGGTAAAGACAACTGGTCCCATTACAGCCATAGTAAGGAAGCCAAGAATGACGAATGCTGCCACTCCCTTCTCCATTTTACTCAGCCCAGGACCCATCCAGGTCATGAAATTGTACAATCCACATCCAGAGAGGGTCTCCCTGGATGTGTTAAGTTAACTGAGGAAATCCCAGGGGTGTAGTGACACATGCCTTTAATCCCAGCACTTGGGAAGCAGAGGTAGGCAGTGAGTTCGAGGCCAGCCTAGTCTATATAGTGAGTTGTGGGACAGCCAAGGCTAAACAGTGAACACCCCTTACATGCAGGTCAAGAGGCTCCTTTCCTAGGCCATTCCAGGTCCTGTCAATCTGATAAAAAATACAAACCATCACAAAGGATTTCCGTAGGATCAACAATCTGCACCCTGAAAGGCAAGTCAAAGTAAAGGCCTCTTGGCTCTGTTCCAGAGATTCTGGCTCAGTTGTCCTTGGCCTGAGAATTTGCCTTCTATGATGGTGGGATAAACTACTTACAAGGGTGCATTGTGATTCCTTTATAGTTTTTTTTTTTTAAAAAAAAAAAAAAAAAGGTGATGGTGGTGATAACAACAGTGGTGATATAATGTCCCTAGAACTTAAATTTTATATCACATGTAAGTTTTTCGATTTCAAATTCACTCAGACCCTGGAAAGATGCCTTCTGCATAACTACACAAAAAAAAAAAAGAAGGAAAGAAATGAGTGTGCTTAATTCTGTCACACGAGTCAGAAACAATTTTACTAGCAGGAAATATGACTATATTATGTGCATGCAGGTTTCTGCATCTCAAAAAAATAACAATACATAAAACACTTCTTTAAAAATTCACATTTTTAAATTTCCCATTAATATTTATTGTTCTCTCATCTGGGGCTGAGTTTAAAGAAGATTTATGGGAGGAAAACGCTAGGAGAGAAAAAGTTGCATCTTGGGATCTTGATATTATTGATGAGCAAAGAAAAGGCCACTGCGATGTGCTTTCAGAGTTCTCTGAGGGCATGATTTGAGGGGCAGTGGTGCAGCTTAGCTGTCAAACCAGTGTTGCCAGATGAGCTCTGTTATACAGGCATGTGGGTAAGGTTGCTGTGACGTGGGTATGCTCTACCATACCATAAGAGGGTGGACCACATGGCAGTGTGTGTGTGTGTGTGTGTGTGTGTGTGTGGTGTGTGTGTGTGTGTGTAAGAGAAAGAGAGACACAGAGAGAAAGAGGGAGAAAGAAGGAGAGGGAGAGAGGGAGAGACAGAGAGATGCCAGGTGCCTGTGTGTGTTTGTGAGTGCTTATGTGTGTGGGGGCTAGAGGTCAATGATGTCATCTTCTGTGGTACCATCTTCTGTGGCTCACCATCTTATTTTTTAACACGAAGTCTCTTGCTGAACCTAGAACTTTCAGATTCATCAAGACAAGCTTGAAGGATCCTGCTTATAATCTGTAATCTCTCTATACCTGTCTTCATCTGCTTTGAGTTGCTGTAACAGAATACCTGAGACTGGGACTGTAATGAAGAATTTAAAAGAAGAGGTTTGTTTGTCTCACAGTCTTTGAGGCTGACAGTCCAAGCCGGATGGCTCTATCAGACTGGCTCTGTAGCTGTATCACAACGTCAAAGGTGACATCACACAGAGGCAGACTGTGTCACAGAGATCACAGAGAGGGGACAAGAGAACTTGTCAAGGAGGCCAGATCAATTTGTGACAATTGCTCTTTCAAAAACTAATCCAGGATTTAAGGTCCTCTCTATGAGATGGACCCATGCCTGACACTGCTCAGGTGGCCAAGAACATGAGACTGGGTAAGCCATGGACCTGGAAGAAAACCTTCTGCTAAAGAAACATAGCAATAAAAGGACTCCTAATGACATTCTGCTATAATCATAGGTCAGCCACCATTAGAGAAGCTCCCTCCTGCAGTAGATGGGAATAAATACACAACTGGACTGGACAACAGGCGTGGAGGGGGGCAGGTGAGAGACCTTGGAACACTCAGTCCTAAATAAGATGTCTCCATCAAATCCCCTCAGGGCTGAGCAAACTTTGTGGAAGAGGAAGGACGCAGAAAGGTTGTAGGAGCCAGTGGGGATGGAGGACATCAAGGAAAGAAGCCTTCTAAATCTAGCAGGCTTCTAAACACGTATGACGGCCCAGGGACTGTGGCAGCATGCACAAGGTCTGTACAGATCTGAGCTAGACGGGGTCATAGAGCTAAGAGTGGAAACAGATGCACCCCCGACCCCATCCCAAAGCTGGAAGCTATTTCCAGTCAATAAGCACTTACAAAGAAAAATTCGGTTTTCTCCAATGGAATCTCACTAGGGATACAAACTGCTCTTAAGAGTAGGCTCCATCCAGCAGTAGAGGCCAACACAAGACCAGCTCGGTGATGTTTGGGGAGGCGTTTGTTTCATAATACTTCATCTGGACTCTTTTTTTTTTTTTAAACCTCACAGGTCTTTGGCTGTTTCTGATTTTTGTGTTTTCATGGGACTTCTGAGTGTGCGAGTGTGTCTGTGTGTGTTTCTTATGCTTTTTCTTTGCCTCTTTATTTTTTCTGTTCATTTGTTATACTATTGTGGCTTGTTTGGGTTTGGGGGACTGTTGGTTTTGGGAGTTTTTTGTTTATTGTTTGTTTTTTTGTTTTTCAGTTGCCTGTTTCCTAGTGAGAGCTATAAAGAAAGGGTGTGGACTTGGGTGGGTGGGGAGGCTTCAGAAGATCTGAGAGGACCTGGAGGAGGGGAAACTGTCAGCAGACAGTTTTAATACATTTTAATATTAAAAATGTATTTTCAATAAAAATTAAAGTTACAAAAAGGAAGGAAGAAAACCAATTCACTGTAGCAAAATAAGATACTAATCCTCTCTTAAAGACCTTTCACCTCCCTTAACAGCGTCTGAACGGGAATGCTGAGCCTTCAGCATAGGAACCTTTAGGCAGATGAGCATTTTCCCACACATGGGAATCCTTCAGCCTCAGAATGTCATTGGTTCTCAACAGGACCTGACTGATGCATGATTCTTAAACCCCCCAAGCCTGTTAGTGCCTCTATAACTTTTTTATGGGAGCAATAACACAATAAACACAAACATCTAAAAAGTATGTTTATTAAGTAATTAAATCCAAAAAAGTGAGTAAGTCCTGGCTTTATGCCCTAACATAACTGAATTAATAGCGGATTTAACAGAGAATGCACATAATTGAGAGAAAAATATTTTTAAATTATTCTTAAATAACTAACCACTTTTCAGCCTTTTGGCTATGATCAAGCATAGAATCAAATAAATCTCATCATTTACTATTGTTGTAAATAAAATAAATATTGGGCTAAATAATATTTATTATTTGCCCTATAATTATTTTGTGGTATTATTTAACCTGCTATCACAATTAATAAGACAATTATATAATTGCCTTATTTACCTTGGGATGGGCAGATAGCTCACCTATGCTGTCTCAATAACCTCACCATCCACCACCCAGCTCCCATCAAATGCCATCCACCTTAACATCCTTATCTGAGCTACCTTCCATCCATAATCTTATAAATACTTGCTTGTATTCTTCATCTGGGCCTTTCCATGCCATTATTGGAATTCTTTCTCCCAGCTCATGAGTTATCTTCACACTAACCCATCCTGGCGTCCTCCTTCCTCCTCTCTTCCCATCTTCCTGTCATTTTCCCCTGATCTCTCCTGAACCCAAAGCCTGGGCACCTTACCCATGCTTATCCCATTCTGCCCTGCCCAGGTTTTAGCCCTATTAATCAACCAATCAAGAATAATGTCTTAGGCAGGTTTACACAACAAGAATAGGTGTATTCAGGGAAGTAAGCAGATTTTGAGGGCCAGTAATTAACATCAAAAAACAAGCTTTAGACCAAGCTCCAACAATTTACTAACATGTGTACCTGTTGGGTACTTCAGACTTCTCAAATTTTGAAATCAGATTGGGCAGAAATATGCTAATTGCCTGTTCTACACTGATTTACACTCCTTACATTTTAATCACTGTGAGGTCTTTAAAACACAGGTTTGCAAAGATCTGCCATCAAAAGGGCTGTAGCTTGACCTATTGTTGAAACTGTAAACTGCTCTGAGGTGGCCATTAACATGATATTCAGGAAATGGTGTATTTCCCTCAAAACACTTAAACAAATGCCCTGCAGCAGAAATATCTAGTGAAAAGAAAAGAAAAAAGGAAGGAAGGAAGGAAGGAAGGAAGGAAGGAAGGAAGGAAGGAAGGAAGGTTGGAAGGAAGGAAGTTTATATCATGTAAGAATGAGAAGCTTCAGAGAATTCTCTGTAGAGGAATATCGAATGGCAGAGAAACACTTAAAGAAATGCTCAATGTCATTAACCCTCAGGAAAATGCAAATCAAAACGACCCTGAGATTTCACCTTACACCCATCAGAATGGCCAAGATGAAAAACTCCAGTGACAACACATGCTGGGGAGGCTGTGGAGAAAGGGGAACCCTCCTCCACTGCTGGTGGGAATGTAAACTTGTACAACCACTCTGGGAATCAATCTGGCTCTTTTTCAGACAATTAGGAATAGCACTTCCTCAAGATCCAGCCGTACCACTCGTAGGCATATATCCAAAAGATGCTCAAGTATACAGCAAGGACATTTGTTCAACCATTTTGTAGTAGCTTTATTTGTAATAGCCAGAAGCTGGAAACAGCCCAGATGCCCCTCAACTGAAGAATGGATGCAGAAATTGTGGTACATCTACACAATGGAATATTACTTAGCAATGAAAAATAAGGAAATCATGAAATTTGCAGGTAAATGGTGGGACCTGGAAAGGATCATCCTGAGTGAGCTGTCCCAGAAGCAGAAAGACACACACGGTATATACTCACTCATATAGACATGTAATATAGGATAAACCTACTAAAATCTGTACATATAAAGAAACTAATAAAAAGCGAGGACCCTGACTAAAATGCTCAATCCCCATCCTGAAAGGCAAAGAGGAAGGACATCAGAAAAAGAAGAAAACAGGAAACAAGCTAGAAACCCACCACTGAGGGCCTCTGAAAGGCTCTGCCCTGCAGACTATCAAAGCATTTGCTGAGACTTTTGGCCAACTATTGGGCAATGTGCATGGAATCTTATGTAAGAAGTGGGAAATAGTAAGATCTGGAGAGGACAGGAACTCCACAAGAGGAGCAACCGAACCAGAAATTTGAACACAGGGGTCTTCCCAGAGACTCATACTCCAACCAAGTACCAGGCATGGAGATAACCTAGAACCCCTGCGCAGATATAATCCATGGCAGTTTAGTGTCCAAGTGGGTTCCATAGTAATGGGAACAGGGACTGCCTCTGACATAATCTGGTTGGCCTTCTCTTTGATCATCTCCCCCTGAGGGGGGAGCAGCCTTACCAGGCCACAGAAGATGACAATGCAGCCACTTCTGCTGAGAACTGATAGACTAAGATCAGAAGGAAGGAGAGGAGGACCTCCCCTATCAGTGGACTTGGGGAGGGGCATTCGTGAAGAAGGGGGTGGGAGGGTGGGATTGGGAGGGGAGGAGGGAGGGGCTTATGGGGGGATACAAAGTGAATAAAGTGTAATTAATGAAAAACAAGAATGAGAAGCTGAATTAGGAGCCCAATGTAATTAGAACCCCAGCACTGAGGTAGTGAGAATAGAAATAATGATCCTTGGAGCTCATTGGCTACGTTCAGTGATGGAGCTCACAAAAATAAGAAAGCATCTGACATTGACCTCTGTCTGGCCTCCTCATACATGTGCGCACAGGTGCGCACGCCCGTATGCATATGTCCACACGCCCACACAAATAGGTACATATCACACACACACACAGAGACACACGTCCCACAGCAGCAATGTGAGTTTGCTGTGGTGCTCTGCTACATTTCAGCACATACTTCAAGAACGATTGAACATAGAGAGCATCATCCTGATTCCTGGTGCTCTGTCTGTTTAAATGGGGTGAGTAGTGGGGGGAAGTTTGGCCAGCTTGCCAAGAATTGTCCCTGGTATTCTGTCTCAACCTGGGGAGAAAGGGCTTGGAATAGCCGTATAGGGACTACAAAGAAGAACTATTGAGTTCAATAGCCTACCGAGGCTATTGCACATGACCTTCTTTGACAACCCCGCCTTCACTGAGGGCCAGTAAGGCTTCTACCTCTAGCCTCAGAGAAACCCGAATGATAACATCAGCATCCTTTTCCTGCATGTCTCTGTCTCTATAAAAAAAAAAAAAAAAAAAAAAAAAAAAAAAAGCAAGGATTTGCCTTATTCACTCTTCGGAACTTCTATTTGTCTCTAGGTCTCTTATCTCCTCTGTTCAAAGCCAATGTCTATTACCACTTTGCAGTCAACATGGCTAGAGATGAAAGATTCTGTCATTATTCCCCTATATAACAAATGGCAGAGTTGATTTACCCCATTCCTTGATTACCTCTGTTTCAAGACTCATTGTTTCTAACTATCTGAGGCACGTATGAATTTCCTCTTTATGCCTTCTCTCTTCCATTCCCTGCAAACACTTAGCCGTTTATTCATTTTTATCAACACAAACATCGGTAACACTTCGGAATAATCAGCTCCACTATGATAGCTCATTTATTATTCATTGCAATAACCTTCAACTCACTCCACACTGATAAATCAGGGAGAGAACCAACTCAGCCCTCCCATTAGAGGGCCAGGTGTGCATGCCCAGGGATGCCATGGGAACCCTCGGCACAGAGCACAGGCAAGGTGTCCAAACCCTGCATTGGAGACCACATCACAGCTCCAGTTCTTTCAGAAAGAGCCCAAAACCAATCAAACCATCCAGGACTCATGTCAAATCTCCCCAGAGATTCCCTGCTGTTTCCACAAAGCTGCCCCTGTAAAGAGATTTTCCATCAGACAGGCCAAGCCTGAATCCCAGCTGTGCAGTTCATTAACAGATGACCAAAAGCAGGTCACTTAACCTCAGTTTCTGCATCTGCAAAGAAGCTATGGTTTTTCTACCTCCAAAATGCGTTACATAGCAAATAAGCTGTGTGAGCTGTATAGTACACAGTGCAGAGGTACCATGGGAGACCACCAGCCCACCCGCACACGGAAGGAATCTCAGCTCACAAGCACGACGTTAATGGCTGATGGCAGCAAAGAACCTGTACACATGAATTTTTCAACCCGAACTTTGATTTTTATTGAGACCATTATTTCACTTTCGGTGTCAGTGCCCTTCCGTAAGTCACCTAAACTCCGCTAAACCTCTAAAAAAAAGGGGTGTCATGTAATAAGGCTCCTGCACAGAGTTGTGAGGATTACAGAGCAATCTTTAATGCATGCAACGCATGAATACAGTACCTGGGGCATGCGAAATATATGGCAAATGTTTTGTGGGGTACTTTCAAAATCATCAATCTCATCACTTGGGGTATTTTCCTGCTCCGACTATATATATTGATAGATGTTCAGTCCAGACAGTCTCGCCTGTGCTGGAGGTGTCCTTGGGAATTACAGTCAGACATCTCAACCACTTCCTGTCACAAACCTGTCTTTTAGCTGCCGGGGGGGATCTATTATAGTGACTTCCAAGGTTAGCAAAGCCCCACCAAAGAGTATAATGTTATCCTTGACACAGACTTCTCCCCTTGACCTAGAAATCACCTCATGTCAGAGCTGCAGAGCTTAAAGGGAGCTCTGTGGGAGCAAGGCACGGCACAACCCTACCCACCCATGGAAAAGGCTCCCATAATCTCCTCACTGAAGACACAGGCCGAAACACACGCCCTGACAGACATTTGTGCTCCCAGCATCTCTCACCATTCATGTGGACCACCCTCCCCCCACACCCAGCACAGCCTGTCTATACTCTCTTTTCTTCTCCACCCTGCTTCTTCCGCCTTCTGCTGCCCTCCTGTCAGTATGCAGCCCCACAAATCTTGGTATTTAAGTGAACAAGGCCCAGACATTGAATGACACAAAGGAGAAAGGGGACTTAACCCCAGAACTGACAGGTTGCTGCAGCTTTCTTCCCAGATGCCTCTTACTCCTGCCCTTGCTGCGTGCTCCTGGGTAAATAATTCCTTGACCTCCCTACACTGAACTTCCTTCTTTATAAAACAAGACTCAAAACTGAGCCTGCATTCCTTGATTGCTATTAAAGTGAGAGAGACAACACTCACAGAAAAATGGGCCAGCACCCCAAGCACACATATTTGATTTGTAATGTTTATGAGCAGACATCTAGTCGAGAAAGTACTAGTTTTGCCTCCCAGAAGATGCCCACTCTAAAAGAGCATCGTGGATGAAGGGTCCGGTTATTCTGACCATTGAAAGTGTCTCTTCTTAGCCAAAATTTAATCTCTAACTCCTAAACGTATATCTTGGAAGACTGGATCTTGCAGGTCCCCCACCTGCCCAAAGGGAAATCAATAAGACATGGCAGTTATTACTGCCATAATAAATTACTACACAGAGGAGTTTTGTTTTTATTTTTTGAGACAGGGTTTCATATATCCCAGGCTGGCCTCAAACTTTGATATATTGGCACCCACCCAGCTTTATGTAATACTAGGAACTAACTCCAAGGCTTCATTCATGGTAGGCAAACTCTCTACGAACTGAACTACAACCCAGCCCCAGAAAAGGTGCTTTTTCCTCATTGGCTATAGGTGCTAAAAGTCTAAGATCAAGATACCAGCAAGGTATATTTCTTCTGGAGCATCTTTCTTGGCTTGCAGACAGATGGGCATTATCATAGTAAATTTTAATTATCAGCTTTATTTAGCTCAAGGATACTCACATTACTAGTAAAACATGATTTCTGAGTAAGTCTCTGAGGGTATTTCTGGAAAAGACCATCACTTAAATGGAGAAAATACAGTCTCACAATATGGGTAGATAACAGTAGATCCTACTGAGGATCTGGATAGAAACTATAGAAGGATGAATTCATATTTTCATCCTTCACGCCCCCTTAAGACAGAGCATCCATCTTCTCCTGTTCTCAGGTGCTGAAGGTCTAGGTTCTCAAGTCACCAAGCTTAGAACAGATCATACCACTGAGTACAATCTGTCAGGGGACAGGTGATGAGATATCCCAGTGCTCACGTGAGCCAGTTTGAATAATGAGTCTCTTTCTACACCTATATCAGTATCTCCTGTTGATTCTGTTCTCTAAAGAGAAACTGATACAGCCATCTTCTCCCCACATCCTCACTCTATCTTCCATTTGTGCATAACTATGTCTAGGGACACTAGTCCTTTCAGATTTAGGTTCACCTTAAATACTCCATGTAATCTTAATAACTGTTTTAACATTCATACCTCAAAGCATATAGGCATATGTAGATCGTAGGAGTTGAGATTTCAATGTATAAAATCTGTGTATGTTACACAATGGGAAAAGCACTCAAAGGCAAGAAATCACAGCAATCACAGCCCTCTGCTGGACCTGTGAGGTGCTGGCCTGTGTGGGTCTGTCACAGGAGTACACCCATGTTCATTCTGCCACAGGGCTCTCACCTCCCTCCTGCCATCCAGGGAGGCTCCTCCTGTCAGGATCCCTGTCTCATCCCTCACTTAGGTGGCCTGTACTCTCAACAGAAACAACTATGAGAAATGCTGCTTCTCACAGAAAGGATGATAGGAAATGTGCCTTCTCCTACCCAATGGACAGCAGCCAGAATCCCTCAGTGAAGCCCCTACACTCCCAGGCAGGAGTGGGAGGGCAGAGGACCCAAGCCCCAGGAGCAGAGCAGGTAGGATCTGAGACTTTAGTAAGGGAAGCATCATTGTAGTCATTAGGGTGGTCAAGTTGTTCCAGCATGGAGGGGCGGGCTAGACCGCCTCTCAGACCAGTGATGATGCTCCCATGCTCACAGTGGGGGGTGGGGCTGAGAAATTGGACATAATTACAGCAGTGATTATAATTACCATGACCTTTGGACAGAGAGCTGGGAAAGGATTTTATAATAAGGTGTTGATGAGCCTGAATAAGGTGTGAAGGGCTCAGAGAGAGCATTGAAGTGGTGTGTGTGTATGTGTGTGTTTGTGTTTGTTTGTGTGTGTGTGTGTGTGTGTGTATGTGTGTGTCCTAGCACACCCACTTCTACCAAGGGCATTGCTCCCATGGAGGCAGCCTTCAAAGCATGGAGATAGCAGCTTCCCTAAGACACAGACAGAACTACAGCCTGGCCTGGGTAGATGTGCTGAGGGTGTCAATCTTTCATCAGAGCCTCAGTCCAGCCAAAGTGAAGGGGAAGAAAAACACAGATGGATATGTAGATAAATACATAGATATAGATGTAGATATAGCTATAGATGAAGGGCCATAGAAACTGTGGTTCTTAACAGTCCAGCTCAGTTTGACCTGTGGCAACATGTGACCTATGATCTCATTTTACAAGTAGGAAGCTGAAGCACAGAGAGTATGGGGCTCTTGTCCAAAGCTATGCAAAGCAGACTCCAAAGTTCTGGAGGCTGAGGCAGGAAGACTTCCATTGTTATGGGCCAGCCTGAGCTACAGAGTGACACCTTATATCTAAAATGAAATGACAACAACAAAAGGATCTACTGGTACAACCACTTTGGAAGTCAATCTGGTGCTTTCTCAGACAATTAGGAATAGTGCTTCCTCAAGACCCAACTATACCACTCCTAGGCATATACCCATTTGCTCAACCATGTTTGTAGCAGCTTTATTTGTAATAGCCAGAACCTGGAAACAACCCAGATGTCCATCAACAGAGGAATGGATATAGAAATTGTGGTATTTTTACACAATGGAATACTACTCAGCAATCAAAAAGAAGGAAATCATGAAATTTGCAGGCAAATGGTGGGATCTAGAAATGACCATTCTGAGTGAGGTATCCCAGAAGGAGAAAGACATACATGGTATATACTCACTTATATAGACCAATAAGATATGATAAACATAATGAAATCTATACACCTAAAGAAGATAAACAAGAAAGAGGACAAGGGGTAAGATGATCAATCCTCACTTAGAAAGACAAATGGGATGTGCATTGGATGTAGGAGAAAACAAGTAACAGGACAGAAGCCTATCGCAGAGGGCCTCTGAAAGACTCTACCTAGCAGTGTATCAAAGCAGATACTAAGACTCGTAGCCAAACCTTTGGCAGAGTGCAGGGAAACATATGAAAGAAGGGGGAGTTAGTATGACGTGGAAAGGATAGGAGCTCCACAAGGACCAAATATATCTGGGCACAGGGGTCTTTTCTGAGACTGACACTCCACCAAGGACCATGTATGGCCATAACCTAGAACCTCTGCTTGGATGTAGCCTGTGGTAGCTCAGTAACCAATTGGTTTCCCATAGAAAGGGGAACAGGGACTATTTCTAACAGAAACTCAATGGCAGGCTCTTTGACCTCCTCACCACCCAAGGGAGGAGCAGTCCTGCTAGGCCACAGAGAAGGACTTTGCAGCCAGTCCTGAAGATACCTGACAAAATAGGGTCAGATGAAAGGGGAGAAGGTCCTCCCCAATAAGTGGACTTGGAAAGGGGCAGGGAGGAGATGAGGGAGGGAGGGTGGGGTTGGGAGGGAATGAGGGAGCAGGATACAGCTGGGATATGGAGTTAATAAAATATAACTAATAATAATAATAATAATAAAAGATCTGCTGGTATTTGAACTTATGAAGCATGGGAAATTCTAATCATAAGCTATATTACCTTCACAGACTGAAAAACAGGAATGAGTTGATAATAAAAGGAGTAATTTGAGACTTTGTGTTAGAAAAGCAGAGGAATGCTTTACGTGCTGCTTAAAGGGCCATGCTAGTAAGAACGTGGAAGACAGTGGTGCTGAGGGTGATGTGAACTATGGGGTCTGGCTCAAGAGGATTCAAGAGGAGAAGAATTTTAGTATGTGGCCTAGAGACTATTATGATATTTTGGCAAAGAATATGGCTACTTTTTGCCATTGTTTGCCCGAGGCTAAAGTGAAGGGTTTTGGGTTAATCACATTAACAAAGGAAATCTCAAAAGAGCCTAGTATAGACTCTGTTGTGTGGTTACTAGTGGTCACCCTTCCGAAGATCTATAATGAAAAAAAAAAAAAGCAAGCTGAACAAGGAAACATACAAAATGTACTGTTCAAGGAGAAAAAGGGCACCAGGAAGTGAAATGGAGCTAAACCCTGTGTTTAAGGAGACGAACAGATTAAAGATATTAAAGGAACAAAGAAAGTGGTAACCTCAGGGCAAAATCCCATCAGGGTAAGCTTCCATCTTATGGAAAGAAATTAAGGAACAGTTTTGGTCCAGTGATGGTGGTACATACCTTTAATACCAGCACTCAACAAACAGGGCCATGCAGATATCTGAGTTCAAGGTCAGCCTGGTCTACAGAGCAAGTTCCAGAATAGCAAAGCTTAGTAAGTGAAAGAAACCATCAAATACAGAAAACTGCTGAAGATGTTGAATGAGGGGCCTGTATCCCAAGTCCAGCAAGCAGTAGAACTTAGCAGCTTCAGTCACGTGGTTCTGGCTTTAGAGTCAAGGATAGATAAAAGAGATTATTTAAATTCCTTCTGCAACTAAAGAAAGCTGTTGAGGCCAGGTTTGTGGCGGGGATGTCCCTGCATGGAGACATAGAAAGGCCACTGTGTAAAGCTAGAAGGTGAGGCCTGGATTGCCTTGGAGAACCCAAGATGTTAGAGATGCCAGAGCCATGGGATACCAGCCAAGGAAAGCTGCTAACAGGGAGCAGAACCAGCTCACGAGAGAGAAGTGTGTTTCAGCAAACGCAGCTGAAAGGAGTGGAGATCTGAAGAGCTCTTTGACTTCAGACATGGACATGCAAAGTTGGGAGTTTGCCCAGCTGGTTTTCGGTCTTGCTTTGGTCCAGTATTTCTTCACTATGCTCTCTTTCCTACATTTTGGAATGGTAACGTATCTCCTGTGCAATTAAATGTTGGAAGTATGTGATCTGCTTTTTGATTTTGATTTTACAGGAGATTATAGTTAAGAGATTGCATGAATTTCAGAACAGAATTTAAACTTTGGGTTGTGATTGTTATAGAATATGGAGACTTTTGAAGTTGGACTGAATGCATTTCTGCGTTACGGTATGACTCCAAGCCCATGGGGGCCAGGGAGTGGAATATGGTGGTTTGAATATGAATGGTCTCCATACACTCATATGTTTGAATGCTTGGCCCATACAGAGTGGCACTCTTAAGAAGTGTGGCCTTCTTGAAGTAGGTGTGGCCTTGCTGGAGGAAGTATGTCACTGTGAGGGCAGGCTTTGAGGTCTGTGACACTCAACACAGTTCCCTTCTGAGCCTACCAATCAAGATGTAGAACTCTCAGCTCCTTCCCCAGTACCGTGTCTGCCTGCATGCCACTGTTTCCAGTCATGATGATAATGGGTTAAGCCTCTGAAACTTTAAGGCAGCCCCAATTAATTTTTTTTTCCTTTATAAGAGTTGTTGTGGTCATTGTGTCTCTTCATAGAAGCAGAAACCTTAACTAAGAGCCCATACAGTGCAAAGGCTGGTAACAGGCTTTGTACTTCTTCGGAGGGCAGAGGAAATGCAAATACCCACTCTGCAAATGCCCACTCTCCCAACCTTCAATGAGATCCCCAACCAAAGTTTCTCAGCAGGATTGTGCCCTGGATGTTCTGAGGACATCCTGCTTAAGAACACCTCATTTAGCCCCTTCACTTTTCATCTCTCCTCTTACCACCTTTCAGATAAATTACTTAGGTGGACAGCTTTGTGTCCAAGTCAGCCTCTGGGGAAATCTAACAAAAGCTGAGACACTGGAACCCAGACATGAAAGCAACTTTTCCCTCAGTCACAGAGCTTCTAGGTGCAAGGCCATGACTCAAGAACCCATTAAGTTCAGTAAAAAGCAGAAACACAAAATATATAGTAAAAAAAAAAAAAAAAAAAAAAAATCTGTATTCACTTAAGGGTGTAGACTCCATTATTCTGTTCTCTATGTTCCCTGTAAAGGAATCACGTGTCTTTCTCCCACTGAACTAAACTGCCGTATAAGGAGTCAATTTCCTCAACCCGTTGGGAAAAAGTCTGGCCGTGTGACTTACTTTGACTGATGAAATGTAAGCAGAATTAACACATGCTGTCAGTTCTGAGTCTTAATGACCATGGATGGTGCCACCGGTTTCCCTGATTTTGTTGTTGTTGTGCAGTGAGAATAGCATGTCCCAGACAAAGTCTGACCTTTCAGTATGGACCCTCCTCTGTCCTCCCTTACCCCTCCTCCCATTCTCCCTCCCACTCCACCTCCAAGCCAAGTAAAGAAATTTGTCCAGGAGTAGCATAAGGTAGGAGTGGCCAAAACTCGGTTACTACAAGCCAGAGATTTGTTGAATCATTTTGTTACTGCAGCATAACAAAAGCTGACCAATACATCCAGTACTAAAGCCTAAAGCAAACAACCAAACCTCTGTGAGCCTTAGTTTCTTCCTTGATAAAAAATGGGAGCAATAGTAACATTATCTACTCAGTGAGACTGTAGTGAGACTTATACAAGAAGTCTTAACGCAGTGCCTGGAACAGAGTGAATGGCCAGGAGATGTTAGCTGTTACGGTTATAATGATTTTCTCTGCCACAAAGAAATTCCTCTCAAAAGTGAGTTCCCTAGGGAAAAAAATGCAGTTCCAACAGGACTCATTCCCACCTTATTTGTTAAGGCTCCTAACTTTCCCCTCTTAATGGCCCTGCCCAGAAGTGTTTTGGCTTGGCTACAAGACCACAAGAAGTACCAAGCAAGGCGCCCATGTACTGGTGTGCCTGTATGCAGGAAACCCATAGCAGTTAATGAATCCCCCACGGAGAGGTCCAGCTTAGCCCTGGTTTAATACCCTGAAAATGGCAGGGAGTCATTTATCCATGAGCTATGGCCTCTCTGTGTCGCCTGTGCATTACGAGTTATTTATGAGGCAATTTGCACAGTTTCACACTGGCTGGCCATTATGCTGCTGTCTGCTAACCACTAGGAGGGTTGCTGAACCCAGAGAAGAAGTGGCCCTCCCCCTGCCTCCACTTTGCCGGTGACAATAAGCCCGTGAAGCCCGTGGTTTTCCTGTACTGTATGTAGGAGGTTTGCCCTTAGGGGATGAAAGCAAGACCCGGTGCCCAGTGGAGAGGAATCCTACCACATCTACAGCCCAGCAACTGAATGCACCCAGGGGCTCATTATCAAAAACTAGACTCAAGATAAATAAACAAAAAAGGCTGCTGGGGAAACAACTAGTTATAAAAGAATGATTTTTTTTTTCACATGCACTCTGGGAGAGCACACTGTCATGGCAGGGACATTCCTTTGATAACTGCGATGGGGAAATGGCATACTCTTTCCTAAATGTCTTGCACATGACTTGGAACACATTTTTCAATAAATGTTTCCTGTTGTCACGATGATTTTCTGTATTCCAGCCAGCCCCCATCATCTTGGGCATCCCGATGTAATCTGCTAGACAGTTTGGGACCACAGCCAGCTCTGCCCATGGCCTACTGGGTGTCATCACCTGTACTGAGGAATGTCATACCAATCAATTAGCATCTGAAAGATGGCTCAAGAGTCATCCACATGTTCCATCCAGTGCTGTTGACTGCTAATACAAGGTTGTCTTTGAAAAGTCAATGTCTCCCCTTGAAGATACTTAGACTACTCCAGTTACTCTGGTGGGTCCATACAACAGGAGGTTCTGGAGGTGGACTTCCATCATGAGACTCCTTGTCAACACAGTGGTTTATAGAGCACCCATCATATTACAGGCAGAGAAAAGAACACGTGTAAGATGAATGTAACCTAATCCCAATGCCCTTTCTTCCACAATTACTTCTTATCTGCCATTTTCAAAATCCCCCATTTTTTGCAAGGATTGCTCTCTAGGCTTTTATTCCTTATTTCATTCCAAAACATCATTCTTAGACAAAATCTCAGGCCATTGTTTCCTGCCCTCTCCCCAACATTACCGTCTATGTCGGAATGTTCCCCCCTCACAATAAATAAATCAAATAATTACAATAGCAATAATGTCTCCCTGTGTTTTGTATCTTATCTCTCTTAATCTCCACAGCCACCCAGTAAGGTCTGAACTGATGTAAACCCCATACAGCAGACACACAATAGAGCAATCACTGCTGTATAAAACAAAATAAATCCCATATATCAGAAAATAACCTGGATGTGATCATACAATCAAATCAGAAAGGAGTGTGAGGTTCGAATTCAGGGAGTTTTCACTGTTGTATAAAACAAAATAAATCCCATATATCAGAAAATAACCTGGATGTGATCATACAATCAAATCAGAAAGGAGTGTGAGGTTCGAATTCAGGGAGTCTGCTATCAGAGTGGGAGCTTGTAACAAACTCTGACGATGGCTCACCACATCTCTCCAAATTTCACTATGTCAGAGCACGCCTAGCATCATTCACCTGTGTGGCCTCCAGCACAGCAGAATGCCAGACCAGCCACTGACGGATGAGGGTGGCTAAAGATATATATAGAGAGAGAAAGAGGCTCCCTCATGCCTCAAGGATAACTTTGAAGTGTGTGCTCTCTTCTGCCTCCTTTTGCCCAAAGTATAATCTGAAAGAAAAAGCATCCTGTGTAGACTCCCCTGTCTCCATTTCATTTCCCTTTGATTCCCACTAGTGTTTCCTGGAATCCAGTCCCAGATAGGGCATTGCTTTTCAAGATGTGTTTCAGTCTCCTTCCAGGGAAACTCAAACTAAAACACTTATCTTTTTCAAATCATTTCTCTTTTCCTAGTATCAAAATTTTTTTTTATTAATTCTTTATTTTACATCCAGATCGCAGTTTGCCTTCCTTCCTCTCCTCCCAGATCCTCCCTCTCACCTCACCTCCCCGCCATCCTCTCATCCTTCTTTTTCCCTCAGAAAAGGCTTGGAAAAGGGGAGGCCTCCCATGGGTATCAACCCACCTTGACATATCGAAGAATAGGCACAACTTCTCCTACTGTGATTAGGCAAGGCAGCCCAGTTAGTGGAAAGGGATCCCAAGGCGGGAAACAGAGGCAGATGCAGCTCTTGCTCCTGCTGTTAGAAGTCCCACATGAAGACCGAGCTGTACCACTGTGCAGAGGACAGAGGTCCATCCCACATATGCTCTCTTTTTGATGGTTCAGTCTCTGTTGGTCCCTATGGGCCAGTTTTAGTCTGTCCTATACGTTTTCTTGTGGTGGCCTTGACCTCTCTGTCTCCTTCAAACCTCTGTCCTCCTCTTCAATAGAATTCCCCAAACTCAACCTAATGTTTGGCTGTGGGTCTCTGCATCTGTTTCTTTCAGTTACGGGGTGAAGCCTCTCAGAGGACAGTTATGCAAGGCTCCTGTCTGCAAGCACAGCAGAATATCACTAATAGTGTCAAGAGTAGGCTCTCTCTCCCAGCACAGGCCTCAAGCTGCGCCAGTCATTGGTTGGCTGCTCCCTCAATTCTGCTCCCTCTTCACCCCTGCCGTATTGTTGACAGGAGAAATTGTGGGTCTAAGGTTTTGGGGCTGGGTTGGTGTCCCAGTCCCTCCAGTGGAAGTCTTTCCTGGTTACAGGAGATGGCTGTTTCAAGCTCCACATCCCCTGTTGCTCAGAGCCTTAGCTACGGTCTCCCTCATCATAGATTCCTGGGAGTTTCCATTGTGCTAGCTTTCTAGCCCATCCCAGAGACACTACCACAAATTGTTTCAAGTTCTCTCTCACCAAATGTTCTCCCTCTGTCCTCCTCTCACTTGATCCCTCCTGTTCCATTCCCCACTACACCCCACCCAGCTCCCTCCCTCCACCCAGCCCCAATGTTTATTCTATTTCCCCTTCTAAGCGATATTCAAGCATCCTCCCTTGGGCCCTCCTTGTTACTTGGCTTCTTTGGCTCTGTGGATTGTAGCATGGTCATCCTGTACATTGTGGCTAATGTCCACTAATAAGTGAGGACATGCCATTTTTGTCTTCCTGAGTCTTGCTCAGGATGATCTTTTATAGTTCTATTCATTTGCTTGCAAATTTCATGGTGTCTTTGTTTTTAATAGATGAGTAATATTCCATTGTGTAAATGTACCATGTTTTCTTTATCTATTCTTTGGTTGAGGGAAATCTAGGTTGTTTCCAGTTTATGACTATTACAAATAAAGCTGCTTAGAATAGAGCTGAGCAAGTGTCCCTGTGGTATGGTGCTACATCTTTGGATATATGCCCAGGAGTGGTATAGCTGGGTCTTGAGACAGAACTAGTACCAATTTTCTTAGAAACTGTCATATTGATTTCCAAAATGATTGTACAAGTTTGCACTCTCACCTACAATGGAGGAGTGTTCCCTTTGCGCTACCTCCTTGCCAGCATGTACTGTCATTTGAGTTTTTTATCTTGGCCATTCTGACAGAGTAACATATTTTTTCTTATTCATTGCAGATACAAACCTCCCAGATTTCTTTTCAAAAATTTTGCCCCTTCTATCTCCAACTGTCAGATATAGACCATTTGTTGTCCCTTTGCAGACAGAGCCATCAGTCCCATGTTTTCCTCAGTGACCAAAATAAACAGAGTCACACCTGGGAAAGTGTTTACATGCACTCTCTGCCTGATATGCAGCTCAGCCTCAATCAAATGGACCCAAACTACAAGTGATTCCCATAATTATGACTCCCAAATGTTCACTTTTCTGAGGCAGATAATCTGTATTTTACATCATGATGCACATGATCAACAACAAAATGATGGGTTTGTGACAATCAGACTTGCCAGATAATGCACGGGGAAACTGAAGAGAATGGGAGAGAACACAGTGGAACTGTGGGACTTCCATCAAGGAGAAATTGAGAATATGCTCTCTTTAGTGAGAACCAGCCCCCTAAACACAAGTTTTCTCAGATGAGGAAAGACTTCCTTCCAGCCAGCACTCCCAGTCATGACTCTACCTCCTGGGCTATACTGAGCCAGACTGCCAGGGGAAATCAAGTCCTGAGTAAAATATGTCATCCCTCTGAACTTCCGTATCCTGTAGCAAAATGTGAATGAGCCTTATTCATTCAATATGTTGCTGCTGCTGTTATTGATGATGGTGGTGGTGGTGATGGTGATGATGATGATGATGTTACAGGTTCTCCTGTATCCTAGGCATGTCTTGAACTGGCTATGTAACCAAGGATGTTCTTGGATTTCTGATCCTCCCACCCTCACCTCCCAGCACTGGGATTACTGGTACGTGCCTATATTCTACAGCACCTGATCCTTGACACTGATTTATGCAAGGATCAAACATAGGGATTTGTGGATTGAACTCAGGAATCCATATGTACTAGCCAAGCACTTTGCCCACTTAACTATAGCCTCATCCCTAAACAATATGACCCCTATGTCTGACATTTGTAAATATTGAACAATATGATGTGTGGAGGACACAGCACTTAAGAAGCTCTTAATGACTTCTAACAAAATTCCTGTCATTGCTTTACTGTGATGCTCCTGTCTCCAATTTGTAGATAGACAAATCAAGACTAAGGGATCTTGCATGGGGTTTCACAGTAAGAATTTACCCAGAGTTTTGGATTTGAAGAGTTTGCCTCACTAGGAGCGAGCTCACCTCTCCTCCATCCTACCTTCCTGTAACAGGATTCCCCAAGAAATGGATGACACAAGACTCTTGTCACAAGCAGAAGAGGTTTTCCAACCATGGTCTTACACATGTGGCCCTTGCATTCCTGGTTGTCAGTTGGACAGGAATGTGAAGAAAGAAGAATGAAGTTTTCCCTTGCTCCAAGCCTCCAGGTCACAGTGATGGAGGGTCCAGAAGACATTGTTTCATTAGCCAAAAAGAGTGTTGTCGGGCTTACCAGTAGCTAGAGAAGATGTGTTGCAACCAGAGGGCGGGGGAGGGAGCCTGCCTTGTGTCTAAGAAATATGACTGCTTACGCACACAGTAATTAAAATTGGTTCCATTATAGTACGCATACAGTTAAGGGGGCTGGCGTTCTAGGGACTAATGCTACACAAAAGCTGCCTTTCAAACACAATGCACTATGCAGGCTCCCGACAAAACCAAGTAATTGTTTCTACTGTGAATTGTGTATTCAAATCAACTACACAAATATTTATCGAGCACCTGCTGTGTGCCCAGCACTGTGCAATAATCCTCACTACAGAGATGAATGAGCAAGAGGTGGCAGGCTACGTGGGAAATCAATGGATAACAAACAAATAGACCGAAACACAGCTTGGTTGTGCTGCCATCAGGACAGGAACATGGGTAGAAGGGAGTTGTTGTTTTTTTCATGAGAAGTCCCTCTCCCTGCAGATGGGAGAACTGGGTCTTCCGAGAGGAGGTCACGGGAGGAGAAGCTGTCTCCGATAGCCAGGAATCAGAAACGTGTGTTGTCTGAAAGGGCAAGCCATTTGATGGGGTGGGATCACAGCCAGTGCAGGAGAGCCAATAATGTGATTTTTGTCATCAAGTCCCAACTCCAATGCCAGCACCTCCTTAAAGAAACAGTCTTAAAGAAATGGAGCATCCTTCAAAGTGACATCATTCCGCACCACATCCCCTGGTTTTCTCTCTCTTTAACACTCATCTCATTATTGTTATATCTATTGATATTCTTCTACAACCAAAACATAAATTCTTCGATCCAGCAAGGGCCCCATCTGTTTTTGTTCTTCAATTTATCTCCAGAGCTTCAAGTAGGGACCCCAGAAAACTTCCCATTAAATATACGGGTTGCCCACAACCCAGCGGGTGGCCACACCACACACTAACTGAATTCAAAGGTTTAATTTTTATTGAAAATTTTTGAGAATTCTGTATGTGAATACTATATTACATAATTTCCACCCCTCCTCCTCCTCCTCCTTCCCCGATGCCCCTCCCCCTCCCCCACCACTTTCACTCAAATTCATGACCTCCTCTTCTTTAATTATTATTTGGATGTGAAGGCCAAAAGATTATTGATTTTTAAAAAAATAGGAGCCCATGAAGCTGGAAGGTAGGGTAGGGTACCAGGGTGAATTGGAGGGAAGCAGTGATGGTGAATATGATAAGTTACACTGTAAAAGTGCATGATATTTTTAAAAAACCAATATAGAATATTATTTTAACTAAACAAAAATGAGTGAATAAATGAGGGATTTGTAACATGGGCGGCGGAGAATTTCAAGCCAATACATTCATTTTGCCTGCTAGCTTTTCACCGGTTGCTGCAACAAAGAAACTCGGCCTCAGTCTCTTGACACATCAGAAATGGATTCCCCACACACTTGAAAGTCCAGTGTAAACATTCATGGCTGGCTTTCCTCTACATGTTAATGGAAGACACATTCCCTGTGTCTGTGGCTCTGCTATTACCCAGGATCCTCAGAGTCCTTTATTTTCCGTCATCCAAGGCAGCAAATACGTAGGAAGTTTAGAAGTGGGCTATCCTTGCCACTTTCACCTGCTGAGAAGAACTAGTTCCGTTATCCATTGTCTCAAAAGGCACCTCTCGGTGATGACATCACACTATTAAAAGGATGAAAGACTGGATGAATCAGTGTTCCTGCCACATAGCCCTGGGCTCAGAAAGGCTAAAACTGTCCCAAGAACATGCCCCTTTCAAATGTGTGAGTGTCCCTTTAATGTAAAACCAAGTCCTTCCCCTCCTTCGCCCTCGCTCAAGGTGACATTTACTGACCCAAGATTATGAAGACCTTTCCTGACAGAATCCTGTATCCCTATAAGCCAAGGGTTCATTTATTCTGTTCCTAGGGGAACCCAGAGAAAATGTGCCAGAATGTTCCCAGGAATAGAGATAGGGAGCCAACTGGGAACCGAAAACAGGATACCAGAAGAGAAGCGGGGAACAGCATGCTACAGGGAATCTTAACAAGTTTGCTTCCAACCACAGCGTCCCTGCAATAATGACAGCAGCAACAGATAACACTGGTTTGGCACCTCCCGGGGGCTAGACGCCGAGCCAAGTACTTTAAAATCACTTTCCCTTCCAAACTTCAGAAAATACGAGACGACCAGCTGTGAATGTGTGTGCACGCAGGCATGCACAGTCGCATGCGTGTGTACGCCTGTGAGCCTGTGATGACCTCCAAAGAGCACGAGCAGCTGGCGAGACGGATCAAGAAGGTAAAGAGTTAAGAGCCCGAACTTCTCGGCACCACCTTCGGCCCTCCCAGAAAGGATCTTCTGTGTGTGGCACCACACAGGTGGGAGCTACACAGAGGCCCAGACATCAAAACCCCATAAGTAGGGCTGTTAGCCAAGGCTGCATGGTAGACATTATAAGAGATGTGCAGAGCAAAATAGTCCTCTCCAGTCTGGCCCAGAGTCTTGTTTCCAGACAGCCTGCCTGTGAGAATGCAGAGTTCCGTTGATGTTTAGAAATGAGTGCACCTCTTGGGTCCTGTTGAGAACGTGGAATAACTTTAAGCCTTGAGGTGCGTTAAGGATCACAGAAGGGTTTGTCCAAGTGGCCAGGACATTCTTAGCTTGAATCAATGCGTGAACATTTGCAGTTTGCCCTGTTGCAGCAAACTGCTGTACTTCCAAACCAAACAGTGTGATGTACTTTCCCCACAATTCACGTCTCTTAAGTAACCAATCGTTGTGACTTTGAATTGAGTTTAATTATCAGAATACTTCAGTGCATAAATAATTATGTACAGCCTCTCATGGAATCCGGCAGATTGGCCTCATCCAATAGAAATGCCTGAAATGTCCCCACACTTGACACTGTATTGTCAAGGATACTGAGAGTCATCGTAGAAGAGCTATGAACTCCAAGCTAAAAAATGTTTCAGAAACACTCAAGTCTCTTCTCTTAAAAGACTAAGGAAAAAGAAGCCAGAAATGGTGGCACACATCTTTATTCCTAGCACTTGGGAGACAGAGACAGGTGTATGTCTGAGTTTGAGGCCAGCCTGTTTTACACCGTGAGTTCCAGGCCAACCAAGGCTACACGGTGATATTGTCCAAAAACATATATATGTATGTGTATATGTGTGTGTGTGTGTGTGTGTGTGTGTGTTGTATATATATGTATATACATATACACAAGTATATATGTATATATATATGTATGTATAAATATGTATATACATATATACATGCAACTAAGGAAGGAGTAGAAAATGTAGATTATTTTAATTTTGTACATGTTTTATTGGGAGGGTGGCTTGTGTAATGGTGACTATGTGGAGGTCAGAGGACAACTTGTAGGAGTTGGTTTTCTCCTTCTACCATGTGGGTTCTGTCAGCTGAATTCAGGTTGTCAGGTTTGCCAGCAAGAGCCTTTACCCACTGAGCCATCCCTCCAGCCCTAGATAATTGTTTTTAAATCTTCAATGAGGCTCTGAGGAGATTGCTTAGTTGGGAAAGTGCTTGCCTTTGTTGACCTAAGCTGAACCCTTGACCTAAGTTCAAACACTAGAGTCCAGGTGGGACAAGATCAAGTGTGGTGTCGTGCACATGTAATCCACCACAGAGACAGGTAGATCTCTGAAGCAACCTGCTCAGAGGTGCTTGGTGATTTCCAGGCCAGTGAGAGACTGCCTGAAAATATACAAAGTGGATGATGCTGGAGAAACAAGAGCAGAGATCATCCTCTGCCTTCCACATGCACACACACTCACACACACACACACACACACACACACACACACAAAACCTGCCCAACATGAACACATGCACATATCCACATACATTCAAAAAGGAAACTAAAGAAGACAATCTGTTTTCAAAGAGCTTTCAGTACTTCACTTCGTTCATTCAATAGCTGGAGACATAACATTCTCAGGGGCTGGCGCTTCGTCAGCACTAACTGAATGAATGAAAATTCATGGACAAAGAAACTGAGACTTGGAAGTAACACAGCGGTCTGAACTAACTCAGCCAGTACTGTGTAAAGCCTGGCTCTTGATCTCAGATCTGTAAACTCAGCACTCACATGGAGCAACAGGACCAAGAAGGCAGACAGAAAGCATCCTTGCCAGACAGCATCCTTGCCAGACAGCATCCTTGCCTCCGCTCACCCTCCCAGTGTTAGACCCACTAAGTCTGAATAGGCCCTATGACCCAGTTTTTCTTCAGCTTCATCTTCTACTCAAGTCTCCAGGGCATGCCTGTAGACTATCCAGGGCAAATCTATAGCAACAGTGGATAATCAAAGTCCAAGAGCCCACAGTATCTTCATAGACTCTCTTTGATCATAATCTCTTCCTGTAGCACAAAAGGTAAGAGCTTCTCCAGCCATCTGCCCATCTGTACCACCTACACATGAGTGCCTTAACCTTTTTGTCCAAGTTACACTACTGACTCCTTTGAACTGCTTCTCAGAATACCACAAAAGTTGTGCATAAAGTAAAGCACAATTGATAACAAAGAAACACAACCATATTTAAACACAAACCACATTTTAATTTGCCAATGCTCGACGCAAGATCTAGTTTAAGGTCTAGTAACTCCCATCACTTCCAAATAGCCATGAACATGAATGATGCTTGAGAAATCTGGCAATAAATAAATTGTGAAATGCTCGCATATACTGTTAATGCCACTGTAGTTTGTTTTCTCCATTCAAAAACTGAGGGATGTTGATCATTTCAATTTGACTTTAGGAAAAATAAAAATGCAATATTTCCCTAAGTTCACAGATCCTCAAAATCCTCTTGAAGACACTTCAGTGAACCACAAGTTAAGAATCCTGTTCGAATCACCTTCTGGTCTTGGAAAAATGAAGAAGATCTTTCTTAGATCCTTTGACCTGGGGGAACCTCATCACGCAAGGCTGTCTGAAGATTTCCTATAGCTATGACTTCTTAGCTGACATCTGTTTTATTCATTCTTGGATCGCCTCCCTTTTTTCCCACCTTTGTTCTTTGAGCATATACAAACCATGTCTCCCATTTCCTTCCAGACTCCAGCTTACATCATTCTTCCTTACAGTATTTTCATTCGGAGAATCATAACACATATTATACTTTATACAAGCTCGGTGTGCTTTGGCAAGACAGCATCAGTCCTGGCTCATTATAATAGAAACCTTCTAGTTATAATAGGCAGCTTCTAGTCCATGCTATCCATCCCTCCTCCATTGAGAAAAAATCAGTTATTGCCTCGGTTGACCTGCATTATCATTGTAAGAAGCATGTCCTGTCTTAGCATCCGTGTAATGATAATATAGCATAATGACAGAGATGGGTTCTTGTTAGAAATTATGTCTGTGTACCAACTTAAGGATACTTCTAGGTGGGAAGAGGCCAGTTAGAGGTGTATTAGAGAGTTGACTGTTAGCTAATCAGCAAGGGTGGGTGTTTACAAATAAGAAATAAAGACATCCTCATCCCCTGAAGACACAGAGAAACAGCAGGGTACATCAGCTCTTTCACTGATATGGAGACTGAGGACAAACTCGGGCAATCATCTAAGCATGTGGCTGGGCTTTTCCAACCTAAATCCCCTTGCAATTTACATTTGGAATTGAGCAAGGAGAGCTGCCGACTGGATCTTTGTGTGAGCTCTCTTGGTTTTTACAACTTGTGCTGGGGGAGGGGGAAACAAATCTCTCATTCCACGTGCTTCTAGATGATCACATGAAGGAGCCAGTGTCTATTGTACTATTGTTGTTACTCTTTCTTTTTTAACTTTTGAATCTATTCTTATTTTTATTTATTTATATGCTTGGGTATTTTGCCTACCTGTATGTTTGTACACCTCCTGGTGACCATGGAGGCCAGAAAAGGGAGTTGGATTCCCTGAAGACAGAGTTAGGGAGCCTTTCTGAGCCACCATGGGAGTGCTAGGAGTGAAACTCCAAGTACTGCACAAGCGCAGCAAATGCTCTTCATCACTGAGCCATCTCTTCAGGCCCCTATCATTGTTATTCTTGGTCTTATTATTGGCTACAAGAGGCTATTTGGGGTTGTGTAAATAACTGTCCAGTTTGTGTTAGATAACAAGTATCTCTAGGATCCCTTCAGAGCATCAAAACTCACAGGAATTTGGAGGATGGGTGAGCCCCCGCAGTGTGACTGCTATTGTATCCTCAGCATACAGGGCTCAGGAAACAGAAATGACTTACTGACGTTGACATGGCTGTCACCATTCAAGCAGGATGCAGGAAAATGTCCTACGCTTGACATGATATCCCGGTCCTTCAGAGAAAAAACATGCACCTGGACGCCTCTCACTCCTTGCCAAAATAAAATCCAGATGACAGGCTGTGAAGAGATGGCTCAGTGGTTGAGAGCACTGACTGCTCTTCCAAAGGACCTGGGTTCAATTTCCCAGCATCCACATGGCAGCTCACAATCATCTGTTAGTCCAGGCCCATAGGATCCTCCTCTGTGGGCACTGAACACACATGGTGCCTATCATAGAGGCAGAAAAAAAAATACCCATATACATACAAATGAGTCAACATTTTTAAAAAGTCTCTAGTATCCAGGCATTTATTTCCTTTATTTCCAGCACTCAGGAAGCAGAGGCAAGAGGATCTCTGTGCATTTGAGGCCAGCCTGGTCTACATAACGAGTTCCAAGACAGCCAGAGCTATGTAGAAAGACCCTGTTTAAAAAAAAAAAAAAAACCCTAGATAAGCCAAAAAAAAGGGTATCCAGAAGTCCATAAGGAAATTTAAGTAAGCCATTTTATAATTGCAGAATGAAGATGGCATTTTTTTTAAAATAGCCTGTCAAACAAGAAGCCAAACGGGAGAGTCCAAAAAATGATACCACATAAAAATGTAAACCTTCTATTTGACCAATAAATAAGCTTGGGAAAATATTCTCAAGATATGCTACAGACATTACACATAGAAACAGAAAACTCACCAATAAGTCATTAAAAACTGAACATAACCAAAATGAAAAAAAGATAAATAACAGAACATTATAGCTCAGAAAAACATGCAAAAATGGCTAGCAGCTGATCCCCTTAACCTTGATGAGGATGGGTATGAGGTATTTAGTGGAACACCATAAAGAAATCAACCGTATTGTGGGTGGGTTTTTCCTACTTAGAGAAAGTCTGGCTTCCTTGGGACAAGGAAAGGCAAACAGAATATTTCTGTCCTAAGGTCTAGGCCATGGAAATCTATCCCACTGAACCCATTTGGGAAATTAAAGAAAGAAATATGGAGCTGGAGAGAGGGTCATCCCATGCTAGAGATGATAAAATTCCCAGTCAAAAAGAACCTTGGGGATGCCAGAGATTTTTCACTGAGGGAAAATGTGTAGTAAAAGCTATACAAGCAAGAATAGGAAAAACTGAGTTTGCACCAGGAGTGATAATGATTAGAGCATAGGTTAATGAAACTGAAAATAAAAAAAAAAAAAAACCAAAGTCAACTAAAGTAAAAATAGAATTTCTTTTTAAAAATCAACAAAATTGACAGGTGGTTAGCTAAAGAAAGATTTTAAAAGCCAGGTGTGATGGTTTATGCTTCCAATCCCGGCACTGGAGAAGTGGAGACAGACTGATCCCTTTTGCTCTCTGCACAGCCAGAATAACCCAATCCACAAGCCCAGGGTGTCAGTGACAGACCCCTTCTTAAAAAAACAAGGTTGAGAGCTCTGAGGAACAGCACCCAAGGCTGACTGTGGGCATCAAACATACATGCACACATGTGCAAGATCACACATACATGTATGTGCGCACAGGAGAGTGCACACACACACACAAAGATTTTTTTTAAGAAATCATATCCCGTGATTAAAGCAAGAAGTTCAAAGCTGGCTTAGCCTCTAAAAACAACTGATAGAACAAACCATTTCAACAAGAGGCAAAGTGAAATGATTATCTCAGTAGATATTTCTATGATAAATACTCTACAAACAAACTCGGTCTTCATGTGAATAGGTGAGCTGGGGTGTCTAGGCAGGGGGGGCTCCCTTATTCTGAGAAATAGGGGAAGGTGGGACTAGGAGAGGAGTGATGGGCCTATGACCAAGACATAAATTGAATTAATAAAAAAAAATGAAAAAAACATTCCACAAAAAAGGGTCAGAAAAGAATGTAACCCAACAGAGGGCATCTATAAAACCCACAGCCAGTGCCATATCTAATGACAGCAGAAAACTTCTATCATCAGTAATAAGACAAGACTGACCATCATCTCTATTCACCATTATAAGTTGCAACACAGTTAGTTTCAAGGGGAGTAAGAAAATACATCAGATTGAAAAAAAAAATTTGTAGATAATATACTATCTGTATACTTATATACTATATTTGTATCCTTAGTTAATCCTAAGGAAGACACTTTAAAAACAAGTACATTTAGAAAGATTTGCATATGCAAAATCAATATACAAAATGTAATTGTATTTTGAGTAGTAGCAAGAGCAATCCACAAAGAAGACTGCAATAAACAATTGTACTTGTTTTTTTGTTGTTTGCTTGCTTGCTTGTTGAGACAAAGACTTGCTATGTAGCCCTGGTTGGCCTGGGACTCACTATGTAGACCAGGCTGGCCTCAAATTCATAGAGGTCCTCTTCCCCCTAAATGCAGGGATTAAAGATGTGCACCACCATAACGCCCAGTCTTTAACTACATAGCAACAGAAAGAACTGTTTTGAGATGGGTTCTCATTGGGTATCCCTGCCAGCCATGGAACTTATGGCGAGCCATCCGCTTCTGTCTTTTGGGTACTAGGATTAAAGGTGTGCACTACTACACTGCCTATAAGAATAAAATCTCTAAAAAGAATAAAATAGTTGGAAGAAAATAACAGTGCAGAATGATATACACCATAACAGGATTGGCCATCAAGGAAAAGCAAATCAAGATCACAATGAAACAACACCTCATAACACCTGAGGTCCAGAACCAAAGAAGGTAAGTGACACTGGAGATGTGTGAAAACTGGAATCCTCATACGATGCTGTATGTTACTCAAAAGCTTAAGCCTGGCATTATCATAAAACCTAGTAACTCTACTGCTGGGTACACATTCAAAAGGAATAAAAACACACCACACAAAAACATGTATGTGAATGCCCTTAGCACTTATTTATGGTAGCCAAAAAGCAGAAACCACTCAAATGTCTGGCAAGTAACTGAAAAATAAGTAGAAAAAGCCAATCACATCAGCTTACATGGTGAATGGTTCCATTTATAGCCAGTGTCTGGAAGAGGCAAGTCTGTGAACACAGATGTCAATTAGTGACTGGCTAAGGCTTGGGGCTCTGGGGCTTTGGGGTGGGGCTTCTGTGGGGGATGCTGTAAATGTTCTAAAGTGTGGTGATGCTCTCACAACTCAGAGCCCGCAGTATTGTGAATTATACCTCAGTGATGGGGCCTGTGAGATGGGTCAGGGGTAAGGGCACTTGCCAACAAGCCTGGTGTCCTGAGTTCAACCCCCGGGGCCCACATAATAGAAGGTGTCCTGCAAGTTGCTCTCCACATGTGCATGCCACATACATACCCCACATATAACACAACAAACGAATGCTAAAAATGTTTAAAGAAGTTGATAATTGTTGTAGTAATACCAAGCTTTAAATAAAGTAAGCAGCACTCTGCCAGGAAAATGGGGTCAATCACACTGAAAGGTTATAATGCAAGCAAAGGCATTACATAGTATGTGACATCAAACTACATAGTATAAAAACCCTTGTAAATACAAGAGAGTTTTTCAAAACTGCAGAGTCCTTATCCCAGGCAAGAATTTTGGAACTAACAAGCAAGAAAACACAAGGTCTGATTAATAAAATTTATAAGGTCAGCCCACTAACATTCAAACACCACACACACACACACACACACACACACACACACACACACACACCTTTTAAGGTATATTCTTTTTGTGTCCCTGTGAATTATTTGCAAGCATTAACTCTAAGATCAAAACTTAAAAAGCGAAAACCAGACTCATGAGATGGCTCAGTGAGCAAAGGTGATTGTTACCAAGTCTGGTGATCTGAGTTCAATTCCCAGGACCCTCTCCTGCAAGTCGTCTCTTCACCACAACCACGTGTGATATGCATGTGCTTATATACACGTGCAGTGAGAGAGAGAAATGTAGTTTGGAACTTTTTAAGAAGTAAAGGGAACACACAACACATTTTCCAAACACAATTTGGTAAAATCATACAAAAGATGGAAGAAAAACCCTTAAATCAAATTATCTCTCTCACAACAAATCAAAACTTGCAGTAAACTATTGGGGTTTGGTCTGGTGCCGCTAACGTATTTAACTGTTAATTACTTCCCCTCACGCCAAGATCGGCTACACCCCAGAGGAGCACATTCTCATGGACACCAAATAATGTTGTGTAATTATCCTAATTGTCCCTTATTGGCTAATAAAGTTGCTCACAGCCCGGGCTGGGTAGAAGAGAGGTAGGTGGGGCTTAGGTTCCCGGGGCTTGGGGGCCTGAGAAAGACCAGTCAGACTATGCAGCCGGAGGAAATGTAGCTGGAGAGAAGTCACTACGGAACAGAATGGAGCATGCGCACGTGGCCATGAGGACAGAGTGATGGGCAGGACGACTTGTTGGCAAGTACCTTGGGATTTGTATCTGGGAGATGGCAAAATAGCTTAGAGGGCTGATATCTGTCCAGCTATTGTGCTTTAAGCTTATAAAATAAAATTATAGTCTCTCTGTGTCAATTATTTGGGAACTAGCCGGGATAGAGAGGCTTTAAGAGCCTAATATTCCTGTTCTACAACGGTAAACTATATAGTCCCCAAATTCAAAGACCTGGCCGGTCTTTTCACAGGTTCTGCAATCCAGATTGCCCCACAGAGCCTGAACAGACACACACTAGACTTGCCATTACACACTGCCGGCTCTTGCTGCAGGAACAACCAACCTGCTCGCGTGCATTCAGTTTCAGCATTTTTTTTCTCTGACTGCCTTTTTTTATTATTATTATTTATGTCTAAACCACTGTGAAACATCCAATCTAAAGGTTATCTTCACCCTTCCCATTTAAAATTCCAGCATTAAAAGAAATGAGTTTTCCTCCCTTAATAGGCTTCGTTGCATCCCAAATCAAACATTTAAACTCCTTCCTCTGATTTAAAAAGAAGAAAAGAAAAAGAAAAAAAAATAAATAAAACCTTTTTTTTTTTTTTTTGGAGACATGTTTTTTCCTTGTAGCCTTGGCTATCTTGGAACTAACTATGCAGACCTCACAGAGATTCCCCTGCCTCTGCCTTCTGAGTAGTGAGATTAAAGGCAAGCACTGCCACACCCTGTTATAAAGCACTTTTTAAACAGAAACATCTGGTAAAGTATGACTTAAATGAGAACGTTCTCTGTTTTCTTTCACTCTATTGTATCCTCCAACCCCTTAATTCATTTTATGAGCTAATGAATATCTATGGGGTTTTTTTTTTTCTAGGCTTCTAGAAGTGTATATGAATAGTCTCTTTCACAGAAATAGAACTATGCATTCACATACAGTAAGTTCTTGCCGTGTAACCATACCCATGCTAATTTGCCACATTAAAGTACAGACATCCCGGAGGTCTTCAGTTGACTGGGCATGATCTTATGTACTCAACACAGTCAGTATCGACTGGCATTTCCGTTATTTCAGAGTACAGCACACCCTGCTGCAGCAAACATTCCTGCTCACGTGCAAGCACTGCGACGAGACTTGTGGGTTTCATCACCACTGTTCCCCGGATGACAAAGAAACTTGTCCAGGAACTCCAACGCCATTTTAAAAGAGCCTAAGATTGATTGATATAGACATTGATACAGATATATAGGTATGTAGATACACAACTGTGGGCTGGCTAGACAACTCAGGGAGATCAGCTACACACAAGTGTGAGAACCTGAGCTAGGGTCCTCCCAAACCCACAGAAACCCAGGCACCATAGCACACACCTGTAATCCTTGTGATCCTGCAGGAGATGGAGGCCAAGAAGAGAGACTCCCCCAAAGCTCGGGGGCCAGCTAGTGTGGCGCTTACACCAGCAAACAATAAAATAGACTCTTTCTCAAACAAAGAAGGTGGAAGGCAAAAACGGATACCCAAGGTCGTCTGTGACCACCAAATGCACATGTCACATGTGATGAGTACCCCTCTCCCTCCACTCTCTCTCACTCACATACATACACACACACACACATACACACACACACACACACACACCTCTTTAATACTGTTTCGTGGTATTTCATGGTATTTCATGGTATACTGTTTTCAAAACATGGGGACACTAAAGACTGACTTCCATCATCTCATCAGCTGCTGCAGGTGAAAACGCGTATACACAGCACTGCAGCTGTGCTGCCAGTCAGTGAGGCTGAAAGAAGTCACCAGCACCAGGGAGACAAACCTTGGCATCAGAGCAAGCAAGGAGAGCTCAGGTGTCCGTGCACAGCGCCAGCAGGGCTGAGCCTTCCTGAAGTGAGGGAAAGAAGGGGCCATTGGCACAAGGCAGCAATTCTAAGGATGGCACAAGTTACTTGATTTGAGCACAGAACCCAACTAGTTAATTTTTTCAAAAGCTCTGAGCGTTCACGTTTGAAAACAATTATTAAGAATAAAATAGATCATAATCTCAAGCTGAGCATAGTCTACCACAGAAAGGTTATGGGGTGCATGGGAAAGAACCCATGGGAAGAGTACTTGATGGGAAGAGAGCAGACAGTGGCCAGAGCATGGGTGTCACACTGCAGACTGTCAATGCTATCTGAGGGCAGTTGGAACTGTGCTGTGCCTTTTTAAGCAGAGTAGTGGTACATGCTCTCTAATTTAATCTACACTGAATCTTTGCTGCAACAAGGAGCTACTGCAAGCTTATTAGACTCAAAGTAATAGATGTTGCCTTGGTCTGTCTGGTGCTATTAATATTATAACAGAATTCATGAGACCAGGTAATTTATGAAAAGGAGAAAGAGATCTCTCACAGTATTGAAGGTTGGGTCCAAGATCAAGGTACCAACCAGACCTGTTGTCCGGTGAGAGCCTCCTTTCTGTATCCCATATGACAGGAGGGCAACTCTGCCTTCTCCCTCATACTGCAAAAGAGAAGTGAAGCAACCCACATCCACAAGACCCTGTGATAGCATCATTAATCCCTGCATATGAACAGAACACAGTGACCCCAACATCTTCAACCTGACTCTGTGGCATTAGGGTTCAGTTTTCTGCATGAATTTCCCACAGATGACAGCTAGTCTCGTTTACTGCTAGCACGGCAATGTTCACCAGTGTCTGTGAGTTTAGAGACAGCAAGCTTGCAGTACTGTTCAGGGCAGAGCAGAGGGACAACCAGGGGCTCTGTGGGACAGGTAATTCCAAGTATGAGCCTGAGACCAACCTGGGAGTTATGAGCTTAGAGGGTCTAGAGTCTGGGGATGCACTATAAGCCAGAGACTCACTATGTTTGACTCACTATAAGCCAAACACATTGTGATATTTGTCTAGTTTAATCCTTGGAGCAAATATGTAGGAATAATGTTTTTTTTTTTTAATTTAAGGACTTCACGGATGAGAAAATTGGAATCTGTTAGAGGTCAATTGTCCTCATCATGGAATCTGAGGGGCTCACAGTGACTTCTGCTTCCCCAGTGATGTGTAAGCTCAGGTGTGCCAAAGGGCAAAGTTATGGATTAAGAGGTATGTACCCAGCAGCTCTGCATGTGGATACAGCCCACAGAGGGACCAAAGGCTTGTCTGATGGGAGTGGGTACCTGTATTCATTGTGTTTCATTCTGTTTCCTTCAGTACAGGCTGCCTTCTCCTGGGAGGACCCTGAATAGCACCCCCTTGATCCCGTTGGAGCTCATCCCTGATCTCAAAGTGACATTGACTCCAGGGCCACACTTGGCTGCCAGCTCACCCTGCAGTTCTCACCGTTGTGGTAAAACCTCTCTGTGCTGAGCCTCCAACTCTTCCCTTAGGCTCAAAAACCAAAGGTATGGGATTTGGGGTTCCCTACAGATGAGTTAGGAGGAAGGACATTGGCACTACCTGTTACTGCTCCAGCAAAACCTCCAAGAGAAAGCTGCTGGGAGCCAATGAAACAATACACAAACCCCCCCTACTGTCTCCTGAGCTAGTCACCTCATCACCTCACTTTTGACAGACAGCCACAATTTGCCTCAACCCCAAACACGGGATTTCTAGATACCCTGGAAGTAGTCCTATAGGGAAGTCTGGGTAGTACTCTTATGACATACGCCTAGTAGGCCAACTCTCAGAGGTTGGACTTAGTGTAGCATGACTGTACTAGGGTCCCTTCTATTAGTATTGACCTGGTCCAACCTTGATTTTGCTCTACCAAGGACTGTGGTACCCTCCCCCAATCTTTCTCCCAACTGAAAGCCTGAATACACACACTCTTCCCAAGAGGTTGGTGGTCCTGAGTGAAGGGAAGAATGGGATTCGCAAGGACGGAACATGGGTGTCAAGTCCTACACAAGATGAAAATAAAAGAAATCAAAATCTGTAGTTTCCAGTGCCAGGGACAAGTATAAAGCTCTAGAATGAACCTGATGTCAGGGACATGGAAATACAGGGAAGTGGATGCTCAGAGCTCACCTGACAGAGAACAAGCAGCTTGAGGAGGCTAGGAGGCTGGTCCTGGGGCCAGGCCACTCATCTTCTCTGGGCTCTGTCACTGGTCTAGGTGGCTAGCAGCCTGAGACCCAGGATACCACAGCTCAGCCAGGATCTTACTGACTGGCGCAGGATTGGATCTATTAGAGATGCAGGCCCTGAAAACCCTGACTTAAGTGATAATAAACATTTGCTGAAAGGGGAGGTGAAGGAATTGAGGAGGCTGTAAGTGGAAAATGCAAACAAAGAGAATCTATTTTGATAATAATTTTTATTTATTATTTGACAGTTCCATACAGATATGCAATGTATCTCCATCACAATCACTCCCCGAGCCCCCCGGCCCCCACTGTGCTGAGACTGTAGGCATGTGCCACCACACCTGTTTTATGTGGCACTGGGGTGGAACTAGAGCCTTTGTTCAAGCAAGGCAAGCATTCGACCAACCGAGCTACATCAAAGAGGGAGCTATTTTACCTAGCCACTGTGTGACCAGTTTCTCATCCGCAAAGGGATAAGGGGCAGGTCTTCTAAAACGGAATCATCAAATCTCTCAGCGGTTCCTTCCTGCCACCACAGTAAAATCTATCACGTCTTAGGGAGCTGAGAAGGCCGCAGAGTCTTGCCCCCGCCCACACCGTTTTGTCCAGCCACACCCACATCCTTCAGCCCCTCCACGCCAGCGTCTGCCCCGATCCTGCAGCTCTGAATTCCTCTTGCCATTTTATTCTGTGGGCTTTTTTCTGTTCTTGTTTAATGCATCACGAACATCTGGCTGTGCTCACGTGCTTAGGTTCATACCTGACACTTTGTATGCGTGGTCTCTCCTGATCCTCTCAACGAATGTGAGGCGGATAATTATACCTATTTTACAATAAAAGCGGCTGAGGCTGAGAGGTGGAGCTGCGCCTGTCCAGGTTGAACGTTGTGCTAAGCCACGCCTTCCCACACTGAGCCTCCCACCAGTGAGCCATAAGTCAGTCAGCACCAGACAAGCAAGGGTTGCCAGGTTCTAGCAGCCCAGACCTCAGAAACACTGAGAAGCAGAAGAACAAGGAGGCCCGGCCTGTCAGGGATGTGAGGGAGAACTGGTCCATGGTGACCAGCTCATCCCTGTTTGCCCACGTTTCGCAGACTGTAGCGCTGAAAGCCTCCATCTTCGGAAGCCATCAGTGCCTGTTTTAACAGTGATGTTCTGCCTCCCAGGTATATCTCCACCCTGAGGCCCAGTCAAGGCTGGTTAGTCACCCCTGACTCAGGCCAGCTTGTTTGTCCACCAGAGGGCGTAACCAGAGGCAGGCAGGGTCCCTGGGGATTTCCCCAGCAGCAGCGGGAAAGCTACAGTTCAAATAATCGAACTGTGAGACTCCATTCAAGCATAAAGACGCCAAGGGCTGAGTTAGAAGGAAGGGAGTCCCTAGCATGGGCAAGATTCCAGGTGGGAAAGGGCAGGAGCCAGAGACACACGCAAATCCAGATGTCTGGCTGTCAGATTTGCTGCATTTCCAGCTGCTAGCATGCTACCTGGAAGAGTGAAATGGACAGAAATGGATTCGTAAATGCATGCACTCATGCATGCCTAGGCCATCATATGTAAATACTACGCGGCCTTCATACCAAGTGGAGGCTAGGTCGGTGTTACAACTGCTGAGGGACCAGTTGGATTCCTGGAAGAAGACACGGGAGGCATGATAGGAAAACCCTCTTAAGCCCGGCTTGTGCTAGAGAGAATGACCAAGCGCTGATGCGAAAGGACTCTCGGTGCTGCTATTTCCAGAGCAGTTTGTTCTTTGACCAAACAGCCTTTCCTGCTCCCCCTGACACCCCTCAGAGTGATGACCCAGCCTTTGGCAAACATGACAGAGAGGAGAATTTTGCAAATGGCCTCATTCTAAGGAGCTCCCCAGCAGCAAAAATTCAAGCATACTTAAGAAGGACGTTCACTGGGTAATCATTTCAAACTTGTAGAGAACTTTTGACTAACTGTTCTGCAGCTACTGGCGATTTCTCTATAGTCAGGAGTAGGAAGCAGCAGCAGCGCCATCTTGTGGTACTTTGGAGAACACCACAGGTCTGCGTCAGTCCCTTCAGCCGTTCTAATGTGTACAGCCCTTTTCCTGAAAATTCACAGTTTTATCTTAATAAGGATATCTGCTGGACTGCTTAGCAATCTGGCCTACTCACTCCTCAACCTTTGTAAAAAATGTATTTAGAAACGTAAACTCAATGTCCCAATTCGGCATGGAATCAAGACCGTGCAATCTTGATATTTTCAAGAAAACATGAATTCAGCCAGGCCTGCTGGCACACACCTGTAATTCCAGCACTTGCAAAACTGAGGCAAGAGCGATACTGTTAATATGATGCCAGCCAGGGCTACATAACAAGACTAAGTCTCAAAAATAATACTATTAAGCTGAAGAAAAAAAAATCCACTTCCCAGAGAAAATACACACCACTCTACCTGGCATGCAGTGGCACAGGTCCAGACTAGAGAACGGTCACAATTCACAAGTCACCCATCGTCTGCCCATGGAGACACAGTGGTGAGTGTTTTCCTCCACTGAGTCCCACCTTATTTTTGAGGTGCGATCTCTCACTGAGCCTAGAATTTACTAATTCGACAAGACTGGCCACCTAGCCAGCTCCAGAGACCTCCTGCTCCACACCCTCTCCATGCAAGCTTCAACACACTTGGATCTTCTATGGGCGCTGGGGATCTACCCACTTGGGTCATCTAGTTTGTATAGTAAGCACTTTACCAACCGAACTCCACTTTACCAACCAGGCTCCAAAATGGCTTCTTTTGTTTTAATTTATTTAGTTAGTTATTCACTTTATATCTCAATCATAGCTTCCTCCCTCCTCCCTTCCTGCTCCCTCCTTGTTCCCCCCACCCCCCACTAACCCACTCCAGCACATCAAATCAAATCAGGATTGGGCACTTCCTCTTCCACTGTGGCCTGGCAAGGCAGCCCCCCATCCCCTGGGGAAGTGATCTAAAAGCAGGCAACAGCATCCATGTTTGAGACAGCCCCGTTCTCTTACTAGGGAACCCACATGAAGACCAAGCTGCTCTTTGGATACCTATGTGTAGATGGCCAAAGTCTATTCTAAGCATGGTCCTTGGTTGGTGCTTCAGTCTCCACAACCCCCCTGGGCCCAGGTTAATTGGCTCTGTTGGTCTTCCCATTGTGGAGCTCCTGTCTCCTCCAGGTCCTTCTATCCTTCCCCCGACTCTTTCTAAATGGTGTGTTCATCCACTTAACAGATATTAACGGAGTGTCCATTATACCCCAGGCCCCATAGGTGCTAGATATACAGCAAAAGGAAAACAAATATGACCACTATTGGCTGTGGTGCTTACAGTCCAACCAAAGAGATCATATAAGCCAAGCAATTACTGAAATACTGATGCCAAAGAGAAAGTGCCAGTATGGACAAGGACATGAGGGGTCAAGGAGTGGGATGTGCTATAGAGGATCCAATAAGACTCCCATTATAAAAATACTAAACTAAAAACTATGTTTGAATTCTCTTCCAGGAAACTCAGAGAACATGGGCACCCAAGACACTATACTGACAAGCCTGATAGGAGCGGGTTGCTGGGAGCGATGGACTTGCCTTGACTGTCTCCCCATACTGACTATCTCCCCAGTCTCTGTCTGGGTCTTTTTCAGCACCCCTCCCCCAGTGCCCAAGCAACGCAGGAAACACGCACTGCGCTCACATTTACATTTGCACACACACACACAATTGATTTCTCATCTCTTTGTGCTGAAGAGGAATTAAATTACGTTCAGGAACTGCAGCTCAGGGTGGGAAGAGCACGAAGGCTCTTTAAAGAAAAACCTTATCTCTGAGGTTCAGACAAACTGGATCAGTACTGGAGCAAGTGAGGCTGCCCGTGGGCAGTGAGTTTCCAGCCTGAGTCGGCCCACAGAAGGGAGGATGGAGTCAGAGCTCAGCACAGCTGGGGAACTTCATAGGTGTGGAAATTCAGACTTGAAAGGAGCCTTCAAGCTCACCTCCTCCTGGTGTTTAAAGTGGCTGATGGAAGGCGTGAACCGGACAGATGTAGATCCTAACCCCAGCCTCAGCACGAAGCACCAACATTCACTTCTCTGAGCCGCTGCGCCATGTGTGAAATGAAATTAAGAATCGCCATGATGCAAGGAGCCTCGGGGTCTGTCCTGTCCCCTACCTGAGAATCTCACTCTCCCTGCATATCGGGCTGTAGCTTTCACCAGATATGATCAACTCGTTCTTTTTGAAAAGCAATGACTCAAAAAAAATTAGGATTTTTACTTACATTAATGCTATAAAGAACAAACTTTTAGCATGTTTGTTTTTCATACAGAAAGAATTATTGACTAGATTGATAGAAGGGGACAGCTCATATTTACAGAAAAGAATAGCCATCTAGTAAATATGCAAGAAATAATGGAAAAAGAAAATAACCATTAGGGAAAAAAACACAATATATAATTGTTGCAAGGAAGAGATTTCCTAAATCTGAGAAGAGAAATAGTAACTTGACCAGAGAAGACTGGTGGACCTCACATCTACTGGCTGACACACCACACAATAAGGCAGGCCTGTAATAAGCTGTCTGAAGGAGGGCATGACTTCACCCTACGGTGTTGATAGAAATGAATAATCTCCATCTAATCGTGAGGAAACACCTGACAGGCCCAGATGGAGGGTCATTCTACAAAAGGATTGGTCTATAATCTTCAAAAACACCAAGGTCAAGGGAGGGGAAATAAGAAACTCAAAACTAGACAAGACTAGGAAAATATGAAACTGAGTGCAGGGAGGAGGAAAAAAAAAACATGCTAGACCCCTGGTCAGAAAAGAGATACATTAGTGGGAAAAGTGACAGCATGTAAATGGCGTCTGTAGCTAAGTTAATAACAGCGTGTCCAGTTGATTTTATTTCACTATTAGCTATGAAAAGAGCTTACAGAAACAATAAAGAGGACCCAACATAGCTGCATCCTTCCCGAAGACCTACGCCCTACACATAACCACTGTTAACTGCTTGCTCTGTGTGTGTGTGTGTGTGTGTGTGCGTGTGCGTGTGCGTGTGCACGCGCATGTGCGCGTGCGCGTGTTAAGTATGCCATGATTCATGTATAAAGGTTAGAGGACAAACTCGGTCTTCGCCTTTTAGCTTGCCTCTTGTTCACTACTGTGTACTCCGGCCTAGCTGTCCCAGACACACTTCCAGGAATTAATTCTCCAACTTCTGCCTCCCATCTCAAAACAGGAGTGCTGGGATTAAAAACCATGCACTACAGTGTCTGGTTTTATGTGTGTTCTGGGGACCCAAACTCAGCCCCTCACACTTGCATGGCATGTACTTCACCACTGATTCATAGCCCCAGCCCCAGTTTGCTGTGTTTTACATTCATAGGAAAGTAAATACATACATTTAAATGAATTAAACGTGTATGCAACTATTCCTATAGCTCCATATAATTACATATTTCTAAATATATAAGACTATAGACGGCTCTCATTCAATGACCACGGTCATCCACATTCAGCAATGTATCTTAGAAAGTTTTCCAAATACACCCATCTCATTATTTGGGGGCTATATACCATTCTATTATCATGACATGCAATGTATTTAGCCAGTCAAGATTTGTCTCCAATTTTTCCTACTATAAAAGTATTTCTATTTCATTTTAAAATTACATATGTTGTGTATGTATGTATTTATGTATGTATGAATATGTGTGTGTTTCTGTAGACTAGAATCTTAGAAGGAGAACAGGGTGGGAGGTTAAAAGAGATAAAAATTTAAATTTAATCATAATTTCACTTACACTGAATAAAGCTGACCAATAAACTAGAACAGAAACGATGGCCTGTGGTTCATAAGAAGGCACAGGGCCTCTCCATGGTCTCCAGTGGGTCATAACACTGATGAAAGCTAAACTCATTAATAGCATAGCCCCACTGTGAGTTCCGCATGACAAAGAACTGAAGCTACAAGCCAACAGCTACACATAGGCGCCATCTTGAAGTCAAATGACCCAGCCCTGGGTAAACCTGCATCTAGATGACTACAACCTAAGCCAACATCCTGACCACAACCTTAAGAGAGACCATAAAGCTACCCAGAACCACCGAGCTATACCTCCCACAGATCCCTGGCCCTCAGAAACAACAGAGACACTAATTGCTTATAGTTTTAAGCCACTAAGTCTTGGGATAGGTAGTTACAGCAATAGATATGCAGTCTATTTCCTAAGCCTCATTTTCTTCGTCTATAATAAAAATGACCTGTTCATGGAGACAAGCAGAGGAGGCTCAGCAATCTGTATGGCCCACAGGCATCAGTAGCCCCCTCCCTCTCTCCTGGGGGTCGGAGGTTGTGACAGCTGGCAGGCCTGACTAAACAGAGGGAATATTTTGAGTTACGATGCCTTTGACCTTTCCATTTTAAAAAACATGTCAAATCTGCTTCTAATTCATTTACAGACACACTGTTCTGGGAATGGGGCAGAAAGTGAGCTCGGTTGCGGTGTGTTCCCTGTTCTTTTATGTGATGAGATTACAAAGGCAAACAGTCCTGTGGCCTCCGGTCTTCAGAGAGCTGCTAAACCCCCTCTCCAAGTGGTCAGGACTGGCTAGCATAAACAGACAAGGAAAGAAATGACATATCGGTGTATATAACAGTACAAACAGCCACATCCAGGCAATTGGGCCTCTATGCAAAAATTAATTATTTATTCATCTTTCTCAACTAACACATGCTCCTTGTGGAAAGACTGAGCCTGGTTGGTGGCCGTCAGGGTGAAGAAGACCAAGAACCTTGGAATTTCCAAGCATCATCCTAAGGTCCCCTGACACCCAGTCCAGTGAATCCTGAGACCAAAGGTACTATCCCTTCACAGTAGGGCTGCCCTGCCAATCAAGCCTTGAATGTTTTCTTGGAGAATGTCCAACCAGCGTAAACGGGATCACTCCCCTCTGCATTGTATCACTTAGAATATTTTTCACCTTCATGTACCAGAAAAATCAACTAAAGTTGGCCTAAAAGTCATGAAAAGGGAGGAGGTATGTATTCTAATTAGAAACAGAAACATTTCAATATGAGGCAGTAATTCAGCTGGCAAAACCTCAGGTCATGAGGACCTGAGCTAAGTCCCCAAAACCCACACAAAATTGCTGGATATTGTAGTACCTACTTATGGGGCTGGAGAGATAGCTCAGCTGTTAAGAGCACTGGCTGCTTTCCCAAAGGACCCGGATTCAAATCGCAGCACCCACATGGCAGCATAGAACTGGCTGTAACTCCAGTTCCGGTGGAGCTGACACCCTCACACAGGTATACATGGAGGCAGAACACCAGTGTAAATGGAACTGTTTTTTTTTAAAAAGGCATGTACCTCCATGCATACTTATAATCCCAGCTCTTGGGAGGTGGAGACAGGCAGATTCCTGGAGCTCACTGGACAGCCAGCTTAATCAATTAGGCAAGCTCCAGATAAATGAAAGGAGAGGCCCTGTCTGAAAAAGCAAGGTGGGCCTCTGGCCTCCGTCATACCAGCAGGCACACACAAACACATGCGTGCACGGGAACATGTATACACTCACATACCACTGTACATACATACGCCAAAATCAAAAAGAAACAGGAATATTCTCACTTAGGAAACTGCACATAAACTGTGTTAGTTTTGGAGTCTAGTGTTCTGGCTCTCACTTCAACAGTTGATGGCCATAGTTGGTGACCTTTACCCACTTCCAAGCCTTAGCTTCTTTTACTTACGCTCTAGAGGAAGGACAAAGAGGCATGAGGGCTGTGTAAATTGTAACTGCTGGAACCGAGACGTCAAGAGCAGCTGGCTCCCCTAAGCTAGAGAAGACCTGACCCCAGGATCCTGCGGCCTGTGGGGGAGCTGAGAGATGGGGAGCCCCGGGTAGAACAGCTTGTGTAGTCATCCCAGAGGCTAAGGGCCTTGTGTCGGAGAAAGGCTGAGAGGAATGAGAATGACAATCTAGTAACTGACTGAAGCTTGGGGTAGAAGAGGGCGGGGAGGCAAAATGAGAATGTACAGGGCAGAGGGATCAAAAACAGGGTGGAGCAAAGAACCGCAGCCTGGAGAGACCCTGGCCTGAGACCTGGGCTGCCTGTGGCACCAGCAATTCTCACAGAGTGACCCTTCCTACTCCAACAGAGCGTGCCAACTCTTAGCAAGCCGTGAGCCACGCTCTGGAAACATGGGACCATGCTCATTCTGGATGGTGTAGACAGTGCCTCCTCCCCCCCCCACATACACACTCTCTCTAAAACCTTCCTCCCTTCTTTCCTTGTTTTTTTGTTTGTTTGTTTGTTTGTTTCATTTTTTTTTTAACCATCCCTGGAGAGGTCTTCAATTGAACAATGAGTACTGGGTCCGTTACAAGGATTTCAGAAGCTACACCCCAAAGGGAGCAAGATGAAAGGAACAGCGTGGCTCACTGGGGACATGATGAGCCCCAGCTGAGAACTCAACAATGTCCCAGGAACAACCCAGCTGAGGCAGATGTGTGCCATGAGATGAAGCAGCAGGCGACATTCTCCCCCTGCTGTGGGTTTTGGAGCTGCACAATATGCTTGATTGAAAGGCCCCTTCAGAAGCTTAATTTCGCAACATTTAAGAATTAAATCAATAATGTCCCCATTTCAGGCTCTCTGTGATTATGTCCTTTGCGTCCTGTTTACTATTTAATAACAATTATTCTAAAAATTATAACCTATGTCATCTGTGCCCAACCCCCCCCCAAAAAAAAGCAAGGAAAGGAGAAAGAAGAGGAAAAAAAATTAAAATTAGGCAAGTCCCTACTATGTGCAGCCATGTTCTAGAGGTTTTACATATATTGTGTGAGGTCATTCTCACAACACTAAATGGAAGCTATAGCTGCAACATTCCTCTTATAAATAAGGAGCATTATGCTCAGAGGGGTGAAAAGACTTCTTTCTTCCATCACACAAAAGCAGAACTGGAAAGGCTGAGAATACACTCAGTGGTAGACTGCTTGCCTGGCATGTGTAAGGCCCTGGGCTTAACACCTGGCACAACAGCAACGAGGCAGAGTCCTGAGTTAGAACTCTCTGGTATTTGGGGTTCCGAACCCATCATCCTCTGGTGGCTCTTTTTTAATGTCTCCCACTCAGATGCCCACCCACTCCCCCCAATCATCTTTGTAGTGGTGTGTCAGTCTCACCACCACCACGACCCCCCCCCTCCCCCGTGGCTCTGGAACCTCTAAGTGCTAAGGACCCTTCCCCTAACAGGCAGCTCTCCTGTGTTGAAGTATAACTGCAGAAAGTCCTTCCTGTCTACCTGGCGTGGACCCTCAGGAGGTTCTGAGCCTCTGTATAGCCCAGGGGATAGAAGAAGTGCTTTTCTGCCTGCAGAGGAGCAGCCAAATCCCCTGAGAAGCAAGATTTTGGTGTGCAGGGCCCTGGCTTGGCCCTAGAACTGACTGTCCGGCTGGGCATCTTAAAGGCAGGAAGCCTCCCAGTGTGTCTTTGCTATCCTCTACCTGGTGGACCTTAGCCAGGATGCTTTATTTCCAGCCAGAATGTCAATCAACCGAAGGAGACCAGTGTTGCTTCCCACGGGGACGGAGGTGAACAGACGAGAGGTTTTAATAAAGTGCTTATGAATTCTTCCCTGCCATACGCCCCCAGACACCCCGATACAATCTTCAATGATGGGACCGTAGGTTAGCGCACACACAGAAAGAAGATGGACACAGAGTTCTATGTCTTGGGCCCTGTTTTCCTTACCCAAAGATGTGCTTTTCCATAGGTCAGGCCTGTCACGGCCACAGACACCACATTTAAGATATAGTAGAGGAGATAAGCGACTCCCACAGCATGTTACAGTTCACAGTCCACCACACACACAACACAAGCACACATATGCGCATACTATAATCCGTTTGTACCTCCTGGGGGACACAGAGATCCTTCAGTCAAGGAGAGTGAAGAACAGACCAGAATTTCAGGCCCAGACTCAGGCTAGGTCACCCACCTTGTCCTGGAGCTTGAAGGCATGAAGCACCCACATCCTGCTCTGGGCAGAATGCACCCAGTTGGTCCCCTAACTCGCAACCTAAAAAAATAAATCAAATTGACTGTCTTATTCAACACCATAGCAGGAATTCAGAGAATCCGTCCCCCCCATGCATCTTACAGCTTGAAAAGCATGGGGCCTGGAGAGGTGGCTCAGCAGCTAAGAGTACGTGTTCTCGCAGAAGACCCGAGTTCAGTTCCCAACACCCACGTGGCAGCTCACAGCCACTTTGTTCACTTACAGCCCCAAACTGGAAACAACACAGGTGTTCACCAGCAGGTAAATGGAACAATGCTCAGGAATATTTAAAAAAAAAAAAAAAAAAAGCAATTTCCAAAGAGCCAAACATGAAAGCACAGACATGTAATCCTAGTGCTGAAGAGGCTGAGGCAGAAAAGTCATAAGTTCAAGGCCAACCCAGGTAGTGAGGCTTTGAGGAAGGAAAAGGGAAAATATTGATGCTGGCAGCACTGAAGAATCTAACAATAATAACGCTAAGTAGAAAAAACAGCCAGACAAGAAAATAATACATGATGTGTAATTTCATTTGTATACAATTCTAAGAAAAACACGAACTAGTCTACTATGACAGAAAACAAATCAGTGGTTGCCCAAGACTGAGGCAGAGTGGAAAGGGGAGGCAGAAAGGGCTGCTAGGAAACCTTCAGAGGTGGCAGTGCTTCGGGCTGAAGTGTGTCCTCCCACAATGCACATGAATAGCCCCAGCACTACAACCTGACTGTGTTTGGAGATGTGGCATACAAAGAGGGAACCAAGGTAAAGTGGGGCCATGGGCAGAGGTGACCTTGAACCCAGTATGGCCGTGTCTTCCTAAGGGGAGGTTAGAGCTCAGACATGCATACAGATGGTATGAGGACGAAGAGTTGGGGAAAGGGGCTGTCTGCAAGCCTCGGAGGAATCCAGTCCTGACTGTAACCTGAAACTGGGCTGCTCGACTCTAGAACTATGGGAAAAGACATTTCTACTGTTTAAACTACTCTGTCTTATCATAGCAGCCCTGGAAAATTGGCATATGATGGTTTCATGGTTGCATATATATCCAAATCATCATACCGTACAAGCTAACATATGAAGTTTATTTGTAAGACAGTCAGGCTGTTCATAAAACTCACTATTTGGTCTGGGGCTTTTCAAAGCACTGAGTTTCGTCTAGCTGGGCACAATGACATGCTCAGCTGGTAGAGTCTAGCATTCAGGGAGCCCTGGGTTTGATCCCCAACGCTGGAAAAGCCAAGCATAGTGTCATACACCTGCAATCCTGGCACTTGGGAGGTAGAGCAGGAATATAAGAAGCTCAAGTCCAGCTTTGGATATAGACAGAAAGTGAGGCCAGCCTAGGCTACTTTGACCCTGCCTCAAAAAAAGAAAATAGGAAGACAGGTAGAATGGTGTCTGCTGTCAGGCCGGACAACCTAAGCTTAATCAAGGAGAGATTAAACTTGGTAGAAGGAAAGGACAGACGCCCTCGAGTTATTCTCTGACCTCTACCTACATAACACACACACACACACAAATAAATGAATAAATAAATGTAATTTAAAAATGAAAGAGAAAAAGATGAAAAGAAGAAAACCCACTATTAAGTTATCACTTACTCTGGTCCTGTTTGTGCCCCAGCAGAAAGGACCTGACGCTGGACTACTCTGTATCAGAGGACAGGTGTGTCCGACACCATGCAGAGCGTCTTGCCTTTGCCAAGACCCATGCACCTTAACCTTGCTCTGTACCTTTAAATCAACTGATGGGGTACTTGAATTCTGCATACCCCATTGGTCAAACTACACTACCTGGGAGGCTCCTGACAGGCTCCTGAGGTGACTCCAGCCAACATCGAAGGTTGAGAAGCCACTACCTCAAGAAGAGGAAGTGAAAAGCAGGCTTTTTGAAGCCCTGAGTTTTGTCTAGCTGGGCACAATGACATGCTTACCTGAACTGACTGGAGACCTAATTGCCTTCAAGCTCTGTGCAGAGCCAGCTGAGATGTAATCATTCCACTCACATCAAAATATTTACTCCAAATAGTCATTACCACCTGGAAGGGGTTTGGAGGTAGCTGGAGAAGACCGGTGGTGAAGCAGCGGGGTTCAGCACGCCCAATAAGGGAAGCGGGCTATTTGCAGAAGCTCCTGTCCCTTAGTCAACTCCTCCCCAAGAGATTTCTTGAGGTAAGTGTTTGTACTTTAATACTCTAAGGCCTGAATCATCTGATTCTGTCTGAAGCAGGTGCTGGGGCTTAGGAACCTACAGTAGATGATTTGCATAAAGTGATTGGAATTTGCATCAAGTGGAAAATTTGCATGTAGTAAATAGCTAAAGGTAGGACAAAATGATGCCCCAGAAATGGCCTAAAATAATGTGCTAATTTGTAGCCCCAGTGTTATCCGAATGCTTCTCTGAAAAGTGAATGGCTGCCTTCGAAAAAAGGAAGCCACATGGCTTCTAGCATCGTGGCCTGGTCCTGAAAGTCAGGTAGGATTGAGAATATAGGACAGAAGCTGAATGAGGTACCACATATCTATAATCCCAGCACTCATCACTTACGTCTAGGAGTTCAAGACCAGCCTGAGCAACATGGCAAGACCCAATCTCAAAAAGAAAACAGAACAATCAGGCATTCAGCACCAGCCTGAGCTACATAGAGAGACTCTGTCTCAAAAAAGCAAGGGCTGGTAGCTTGATGTAGCTCAGCAGTGATTCAATCCATCCCTGGTGGACAGACAGACAGATAAGTAATTAAATAAATAATAAGACTGAGGAACAAATGTTAGCATACAGGTGACTGCTGGCCTGTCCTCAGGGTCCTAACAGCACCTTGCATCATCACCGCCATCACCAGGTAGCCACTACATAAAAGCACATCCCCCACTCCCCCACCACCTCCCCCCCCCCCCCCCCAAGCACCGCCCCACCCCACACCCCACACCCCACCCCTCCCCCCACCTCTTCAGCTCTCTCTGTGTGTTCTCTGTCCCATCTTCTTTCTCTGTTCCAGCTTCCTCTCTCTGTCCTAAGCATCCTCTTTCTCTTTCTCCCTGCCACCTGCTCCCGCCCCCTGCAGCTCACTCATGGTCTCTATTCCTTCTTCAAGCCCTCCTCACCCTCCCCCCAATAAACTTCCTCGTACTGGATCTGTTGTTGCATGGCCTAATTACTCAGGGTGTACACCTTTGCGTGGGCCCGCCATGGTATGCCCTTGCCGCCTCTTCATTATAGATCATAATATTGATGCGGAGACCCGGACAGCACTCTGGTGTCTGGACACGCTGAGATCTCTTCTGCTCCTACACCTGCCCTCAACAGATCTGCTTTCCGGTTATCAGTCGCTCAGCACCCCATCTGCCATCCTGGAAGCTGAAACTCTGCAGCTTCAATAAGCTCCCCTCTTCACCTGTCCCCATCCCACCATCCTTGGAGCTGAAACCCTGCAACTTCCTTAGGCCCTACTGAGCTGCTGCGCCCCTTCCTGCTCTCTTCTACCTCCTCCACTTTGGAGCTGCTTTTAAATCCCACAGCTCCTCTAGGCCATCGCAGCTTTTGTGACGCTGTTCTTTAATCCTTTCCTGTAGATGAGACCCTACTGCTAGAGCCCAGTTTTCTTTCTCACCTTCTGGCCTCTATGAAAGCCTCTATGATAGCAGGCACTGAGTCTCCTCTGCTTTAACTAGCTAAGCCATTGATCTCCTTCGGTGTGGTGTCTACTCACTTAACAGCTTGGTCTTCCTTCCGTCCTCCCTGAGTCCTGGGGATGCCCACAACTGCAGACTGAAGTGACGTTTTCCGTCCCCTCATCCACAGGAACGGGGTCTTCATATTTCCTCAGTCCCTTTGGGATACTTCTTAGAAAACCTCCAGCCTCTACCAACAATTCCAGCACAATATACAAAAAACAGCATTTCTGAGAAAAGGAAACAAAGAGACAAAGGTGAAAAGGGAGCTTACATTTAATACCATATCTTCTCGTACTATTTTAAAGTTACATGCATTAGTTGATAAAATAATAAAAGCACATAACATTAAGTACAAATAAATTATTAAATTGTAATAAATATTACATTAAAATATTTATAACATTTAATTTCATATGTGTTGAATTAAATTTTAATTAACAATTATTGAATATTATTGCTATGGATTATGTTACTGCAATGGATTAATATTAATTATTTCTTTGGGCTGACATGACATTCCCAAGGCTCCTGACTCTGACTTTTTTAGAAGGCTTGTTTCCCATACCCTTGCTCCAAGGAGAATGAAAAAAAGAAAATCAGAGAGGCCAAGTTCCTTGTTTTAGTCTTCTCTGGAAGCAACAGATCTACCCAGACAAATTCATGAGTCTACTCAGCCTAGGCTATGAGCTCAGCTGGAGGTGCTAGGAATGCGGCAAGATTATTCTAGGCGATGGAATCCCGCCATTGGCCATGGGAGACAGCTCCCAGACATTTATCCCTGTTCAGTAGCTCTGGCTCCAGAGTCTGTAGTTGAATGTAACCGCCATCGCCGCGGCTGTGTGTTCAGCCTCCTGGGATGGATGCAGAGCACTTCTTCCCCAGCGTCGTGACCTGCAGACTGGCATGACCGAGCAGGGAACATGTCAAAGGCAGCAGAATAGATAACAGTTCCCAAACATGTCTGCATCCTAGTCTCTTGAAACCGTAAATAAATAAGAGAAATAAAATCTTAAGGGCAAGAGGCAAAATCAGAGTGCTTTGGATACTCCGTGGGCTCACTGTGGTCATGACAACAGTGAGAGGAGGGATGCAGGAAGAGTCGGAGGAGGAGACATGGACCAAAGGAAGCAGTGATAGATCTGAATATGCTGCCCTATCGATTTGGAAGACAGAACAACCAAAGGTTGGTCCTGCGGATGGAGAGAAAGATGAGACAACGTATTGTCTATAGGCCTTGAGGAAATAGAAGCCATTATGATCTGAAGACTTCTCCTTACCCCATTAATATTTGAACCTCTAACCTCCAAGCTGGTAGTGGGGGGGACCTTGGAGAGTAATTAGATCATGAGGGCTGCACTTTCATACATGGGCTTAGGTACTTTTACAAAAGAAACCAAGGGAGCTGTCCACCCTTTCTCGATGTGAGAGCACATGTAGAAGGTGCCGTCTTTGAAGTAAAGAGTAGGCCCTCACCAGACACCTAGCCTTCTGACCTCTTGGCCCTGTATTTCTTGGCCTCTGAAATCATAAGCATTAAATTTATGTTGCCTGAAAATGACCTACTCAACATCAAGAATGGGCCTCCAAATAAAAGGACTGAGCTCCTGGTCATACCTGAAGCTTGAACTTCTCCATCTACCTTCTCTTCTTACTCCTTCTCTACCTTACTCCACTCCATCAGAAGTCATACCCCAAAGCTGAGTACCATTTCCCAGTATGACTAATGACCTGCTGGTCTATGGTATGGTCTTTCTGAATATGTCTTTGAACAAAATAATGGTCACTCATCAGTTCTGAGGACAGTCAGACCTAGACTGGAACCAGGATGAAAGAAAGAAGAAAGAAAGAAAGAAAGAAAGAAAGAAAGAAAGAAAGAAAGAAAGAAAGAAAGAAAGAAAGAAAG
>NW_026586589.1:2978585-3003340 GCF_907164565.1 Psammomys obesus
AAGAAAGAAAGAAAGAAAGAAAGAAAGAAAGAAAGAAAGAAAGAAAGGAAGAAAGGAGGAAAGAAAGAATCCTTTCTGGCATTATTCAGACACAAGTCTGCCCACCTTAATAAGCTACCATTTCCCATGATGCTCTTTGTCACAAAACCTCTTTAAACCCTATCACATATGATCTGATCTTCATGCAGTGATATTGCATGGTTTTTTTCTAACATACTTAAAAATTAAAAGTTAACTATTTTGTCACATGTCAGGCAGTAAGTTAAGTATTTGCATTATGGTATCATATTTGATCATCACGAGAATCCTATGAAGAAAAAATTTGTAACACAGGACTCTGCTAACCCCTCTCACTTGTAATCCTCAAGAATTGTGAGTCTGGGAAAGTTTCTCAATGGTAGCATGCTTATCTAGTGTGTGTGAGGCCCAGGGTTCAAATTCAGCTTCTAAAGAAAAAAACAGTAAGATTGACTGTGGAAAGTGCTAGAAATGCAGCACACTGAGATTGCAGGAGAACTACCCCCAGACAACTGGGGCTGTGTTCAACTCTTCCCAACAAACTGGATATATTTCAATGCCCAGCAAAATGTTGTTGCACTGGAGTATAAAGCCCAGAATGGGCTAATTTGGGGAGTTCTCAAAGTTTCAAATTAAGTGAAGCATATGTAGTAGCGGTTCCATCTACTTTGAGCAGCTTTCCTGAACCTTTAGGGGCCTCCTGGCAATGACATTCTCTCTACATTTAGATAATAAACCCACTTTTTATAACGTGTATACATCGCTTTTCTTGTTGCTCTAACAAAATTCCTAACCAAGGCAACTTTGGGATAGAAGGGCTTCTTTTGGCTCACAATGCCAGTGGGAGCCTGCCATTGGCTGGTCTCATTTTGTTTGCATTGAGAAGCAGAGAGAAATGAATGTGGCTGTTCACCTGGCTTTCCTGATCCTGGCCCCTGTTTTCCTTAGTGTGGCCACACGGCTCACATTTAAGCTAGATATTCTCTTTCTAGTTGAACCTCTGTCAAATGTCCTCACAGACACTCCCATGGGAGTATCTCCTAGGTGGTTCTAAAATCCAATCAAATTCACAAATGAAAATTACCCATAATTTCCTGCAACAAAGAAATGAATCAACTGAATCAGAGGACAGTCTACTGCAAAGGCATCATTGCTGTAGGTCCAAAGTAGGTGTCAGCCAGCCATCGGGCAGGTGCAGGAGCCCCAGGGCCATCATCTGTCAGCAATAGGAGGTGGGGCTGGCAACCAGGGCTGAGGTTACAAGCAGCCGAACTCTAGGTGTCAGCAGCCACATCCCATTTCCCCAAGATCATCACAGAACCTCTGCTCTCTTTTCTCTCAAGTCATCAATTCTGACCCTGGCATCCAGCCATTGGAGTGATTTGACAGCATTTGGGAGATTTTTATGTGAAACTAAATTTCGGCAGCAAGGCAGATGAAAAACACCCCACTTTCCTGGAAGGTGTTTGCTTTGCCTCGCTCCTGTGAGATTAGAAATGTATTTCAAACCTTCTGTGAGGTTTAGAAACCCAAGTGTGGACATGCGGGGGTGCTGGCTGCTCAGGTTTTTATATTAAACGAAATCATGGCACTGGTCAGTTTGACTGTTGCCATGACAGAATGCCTAATATAAAAAATTTTAAGGGGAAATATGTATGTGGGGTCATTGATTCAGAGTGTTCAATCTACAGGTTCTTTGCCCCACGATCTTGCGCAGGACTTCATGGCAGGGTGAGGATGTGGGGAGGAGTGAAAGCAGAGATCACTGACAGGAAGGAGCCAGCCACAGTATATTCCCAAAGGATCCCTCTCAATGACTTACCACTTTCCTCTAGGTTCCACCTCATGAAGTTTCCAGGATCTCCCAAATGGTGACACAAGATGGAGACCAAGACTATTGTGATAAAATACCATGGCCAAAGCAACTGGGGGGGGGGAGGGTTAATTTCATCTTACAGCTTCCAGGAATTCAAGACAGGAACTAATGCAGATTCTGTAAATGAAAGCTGCTTACTGGTTTGTTCCTCCTGGTTCTCTCAACTTGCTTCCTTATCCAGTATGGCCAAGGCAGGGTAGCACCTCCCTCAGTGAGCTGGCCCTTCTGTGTGGCCCTCCCACACAGAAGTCATCAATTAAGAAAGCGCCCCACAGGTTGCCTACAGACCAGTTGAGGTTCCCTCTTCCCAAATGACTCCAGCTTGTGTCCTGTTGATAGAAAACTAGCCAGCGCATATCTTACAACACCCAAGCCTTCAAGAAGGGGAAAGGCACTACCCCATATCCAAATAAGATTAGCAAGATTTGGAGGATTTTTTTTTCAATAATTTTTTTAATTTAAAAAAACTAATTGATTTTATTTTATGTGTACAAGTGTTTTGCCTGTATTTTTTCATGCGGATCATGTGCTTGCCTGATGCCCTCAGAGGTCAGAAGATGGGGTCAGATCCCCTGGAACTGGAGTTACAGATAGTTGTGAGCTACCATGTGGTTGCTGGAAACCAAACACAGTCCTCTACCAAAGCAACAAGTGCTCTGAACTGCTAAGCAGTCTCTCCAAGCCGGGATTTGGAGGGTTTGACAATGCTGGGCTGGGGAGATGGCTCAGTGGTTAAAGCACATGCCTGCCAAGAGCTCAGACCAAAATTCAAAGCAACCTACCTATAAGTCCAGCCTGGGAAGGCAGAGACAGGGGACGCTCAGAGCAAGCTGCCTAGCAAGGCTAGCCATATAGGCAAGCTCTGGGTTTGACTGATCAACCCTGCCTCAGCTGATAAGGCAGAAGAGCAATCAAGGGTGATTCCCATGATTCCCAACATCAACCTACAGTCTCCACATGCATATGCACAGTGTACCTGCACACACACACACATACACACACACACACACAAGGTGGGAGGAGAGGAAAAAGAATCATGTTGAGAAAACAGCCCAATCCATGGCACACAAAACTAGTCCAAGTCTTAAAGGTACCAAAGAGGTTTTCTGGATCCCAGTTCTCATAACTATAATAGCTTGAATACAGTAGTAACCTCTCTGATTGCTGACTTGCTTTGACTGCTTTCATAGTTTCCATAGTACAGAGGAGAGCCCAAGGTCAAAAGTGTTCATCCTCAACCCAAAAACCCTTTCACAAACCAAACAGAGCCTAATTGTAGGAGGACAGCCAGCCCTCTCCTCCTCAAAACAGCACTGTATCTTCTGAAAACTCAACTTTTTAATAGTTTAATTTCTATGCATTTTAGCTTTGGAGAATAATTTCAAATTGGGAGAATCAATTTTTTTAATGCAAATTGCCTTTGACTTGGAAAGAACTGAGACTGGGTTCTGGGGAGTGGCCTCCAATCTTAATAACCTCATTTGCATATCAATGGCCTCTCTCTTCATTTGCTGCCATGGCCACCCTCAGAGCTTAGATGGCTCCAGACATAATGGGAAAATGGAAGAAATGTTGGTTGCTCTTTCTTTTTATAATGTTTAAATATAGGAATAGGAAGTGCTTTGAAATAATTTTTTTCTTGTGGACTTTTGAAGTCCAACTGAGTAGATAAAACAGATCAGTTTTTTCCCTTTATCAGACTTACCAAGACTCTAAGAAAGTAACAGAATAAATTCTTCATTATTTTTATTTTTTAATGATTTCTTTAACAGCTGTGTGTGTATGCATACCCTTTGGAATTCTCACTAAGCCTCTTGGAGACCATCTATATGGCTCCACATACTTACTGAAGGCTGACTTCCGTCCATACTATCTGTGCTCATGTGGGTGCTAGCAAAAGGAGGGACACAAAGTCCTTATCCTTCAGGACTTGCACATCTTAATAAAACCTTGAATATAAATTGTAATAAGTGCTAAGAGTAAAAGGCTAGGGTGCTCTGAGAAGGTATAAGAAGCAGGGTTCTCTGGGAAAGGACTAATGAGCAGCTGTGAAAGATCATGCACCAAGAGAAAAGGCACGTGCCTACATGTGAAGAAACTGAGGATGGCAGGGGTGACTCCATTTTGTTTCTCAGACTCTGTCTTAAGTTGACTGACCTTGGAGTGACTTGACCCCCACCTTTGGGTTCTGAGAAGGGCCACATAGCCCACCACCCTGCAGGTTGTCATAAATGCCACAAAATGTGTTAATGATGGGTCCTCAGTGTCAAGTGTCATAAATGCCACAGAACATGTGAATGGGTCCTCCACTCCACCCAGCAGGCCGTCATACAGATATCTTAGATATCTGTCAGGTTGGCCAGGTGGCTTGGAACAATTTGCCTAAAGGAACCCCCTCACCCAAAACTTTCCCTTCCCTGTAATTGCAAGGCTTGGAATTCCCTGCCCACTGTTCTTCCCTATAAAAACTCTGCCTCCCTGAGACTCAGGGCCTCACTTTCTAACCTGCTGCCTGTCAGGGAAGATTGGTGGCCCGAGCTTAAGCTTGAATAAAGATCCTCGTGTGATTTTCAATGGACTCGACTCCTAGTGGTCTTTTGGGGTCTCTCGTATCGGGCACAACACATGCATACATCTCAGGACATGAGAGCTGCTTGTTTGGCATTTAAGATACCGAAACTGAAATGGGGGCAAGAAGTCAGCAGTGAAGATAGTAGAGTAATGGCAGTATGCAGAGTTGCTGTTGATAGAGGCCAGGAGCCTCTGGTGGAGATGTTGAGCATTCTGAAGGAACATAAGTCTCTACTGAACCATTCTGACTATATGAGGTGGTTAAGTCAGCTGTAAACTCATAAGATACTTTGAAGAGGGGATCCTGAGTTGTGTCTGTTAGGTGAGAGGGAGTGGGAAAAGAAGAAAAAGGAGGAGGAAGAGGAAGATAAGAGAAAGAAAGAGAGAGAAGCAGCAGCAAGGGGGGAGAGTAAACCTGAGAGTTTCAGCCCTGAAATTCTAGGCAGGGTATCTACTTTAAAGGTTTGGAGGGAAGTCTTGCATCCCAAGATAGCTAACATGTAACATGTGCTACATGGTCAAGGCAGAGAATCCGGATGTAAGTGACTTAGGCTGTGAGAGTAACTGTTTCCCTGAGGCTTGGTTAATGTGTTATATTACATGTTAGTAGTCAGGCTCCACAGGCTGACTGGGCTCTTGTCCTGCTTATAGCACTCTCTGCTTAGGGCCTAGTTACCTGGGGTGGAGAAGAAAGTCTGGGTTCTGTATCAGCTGCCAGACAAGGACCTGGGTTATATGGCCATAGTACAGGAGTGGCTCAGGTTAAAGAAAGAGAAGGAGAAAATGAATGGATTTTATTGCTATTCAGATGGTCAAAGAGCAGGTCCAAGTGCTAGGCTGGCTAGCAGGAGGAGAAAGAGAAGTAAATTTTAAGAATAATACCCGCATTTCTGGATCACAGAACTCAATGGATGGGGGTGCTGTTCATGGAGACAGGAACCCTGGAGGAAAACCGGACTTTGAGTGGGAGCAGAGGTAGAGACTTGGAAGCCCAGTGTTGAACATGATGTGTAGCAGGAACCTTTGAGACATCTTTGCTATCTTGCCTTTTTAAGCTGTTAAGTATTGGGGCACAGGGGAAGTGATGGTTCTGGACCCTAAAAGTGTTTTCAAACCGTGTGTGTGTGTGTGTGTCTGTGTGTCTGTGTGTCTGTGTGTGTAGGTCAGAGAGCAACATTGGATGTCTTCCTTAATTGTGCTCCATTTCAGTTTTTGAGACAGAGTCTCTTAATGAACCTGGAGCTCACCAATCAGGCTAAAACAGCAAGCCCTGAATCTCCCCAGTTCTTGGACTCTGGGCTTGTTTTTTTACATGGGGCTAGGGAAGCAAACCCAAACCCCCTTTCTTACACAACAAGAAGTTTACTGAATGAGTCATCACCTCAGTCCCATCTGCTTCTTCACTGCCTAGACAGAAGATTACAAAATACTTCCTTAAACAAAATTGTTTAAATCAGCTGGGTGCAGTAGTGCATGCCTGTAATCCCAGCACTCAGGGAGGCAGAGGTAGGTGGATCTCTGTGAGTTCAATGCCAGCCTGATATACAAAGCAAGCTCAGGACAGCCAAGGCTACAGCGAGAAACCCTGTCCTGGGGCACAGGGGGCGGAGGGGGGGGGCGATGAAGGGATTATTTAAATCTTCATCAAGAACCATACTGGAGAGGAGGCAGTGGTTGCTCTACCGCTCAGTAGTTCAGTATTTGCCTAACAAGTATAACAAGTACACATCTCTGATTTCATTCTAGTACTGCGAAAAAACAAACCCAGGAACCACTGGAGGTAGGCCTAGAACATTTGAATCAAAATAAGCCAACTTTAGGGCCACTGTGTCAGCTCCGTGTCACCTCTGAAAGCAGCACTCTGTGTGCATCAAGAGTTTAAAGAGCCGAATGCAATGTCTCAACAGCTTCTGTTTCAAAGGCATATTAGGAGTTTGCACTTCTCAGCTCAGGGTCAGCCACGAACAGTAAACATGCAATTGTGTAGGAGCGAGAAGTAGAGGAAAGTAATTTACATTTGTTGCCCAATATGTAGTTCTTTCCAAATCAATTTAATAAGCCAAATTCTCACTGTAATCACACCCTATACTACTCCAATCAAATCAGAGCCTTCTAACTCTCCAACCCAAACAGGAGGGAAGTCAGGATTCCATGATCAGTGTAAAAAATCACTGTATAATTGCAAATTAGAACCATAATCATCACGCTGGCCCCTGAGCCTTCTTCATCACCAGGCTGTGAACTGAAATGACTCCTTGTAAACGTATCTGCCAGAGAAAGAGTCCACAGCATTGACAGAGAGCTGCCTTGTGCACGGACTCAGCTGGGAGAGTAGAGTAAAGGAGAAAATGAAGAAGAGATGTGTTATGCAAACAGAGGGCCTAAAAGCAGCAATATTCTTTCTGTAATGAGTTTGTTTTTAAATGTGAAAGTGACACATGTACATAGTTGTTTTCGTGGGGAAAGGGTTGTTCGAGCAATAAACATTAAATGGTAAGAAGGGTATAATATTGTAAAAGGAGTGACACAGACCAACGCAGAGACTCCAGCCACTCCACTGTACTGAAAAGGAACCCCAACTACTACCAAAGAGCAGCTAGGATCTACAACAAAGAGGTCTCTCAACAGACTCTCAGATGGCTTCCCCAGAGGTAACAACCATTATCTTCTTAGGACTCCTTCCAAAAGTGTTTTGGGCATCAACCAGCATGTCTGTATGCTTATATATCCCCTTTGGGGCTAGATTCTTATTTTTGAAAACACCATTCTATTCTGTAGATTTTTTTTTTATGCCTGTTATAGTCTGAATTTGTTGCCCTAAAAGTTTAGGTGCTGGAAATCCAATCCCTAAATTTATATGTTGGTGGGATTTGCAAGTCAGGTCTTTGGGGAGGTAACCAGGATAAGATAAAATCATGAAGGTAGGTGCCTCAGAACACCCTTAGAGGATTTGTAAGAATTGCTGAGGCAAGAGAAATGGTTCAGTGGGATGAGGCCACTTGCTGTACAAGCAGAGGACCGGATTCTGAGCAGCTATGTGAAACATACCTAAAAGCCTAGTGGGAATGAAAAGATTGCTGGAGCCTCCTGGCCAACCAGCCTAGCAGAAGAGAGAGAGAGAGAGAGAGAGAGAGAGAGAGAGAGAGAGAGAGAGGCAAAAAGGAAAAGTCAGACAAGACAGACAGACAGAAAGAAGGAAAGAACGAACAAAGACAGACCCTGCCTCAAGGAAATAAGGCAGAGCACAATAGAGAAAAATACCCAATGTCCTCCTCAACATGCACACAGAGACACATGAGCTTACATGTGCACACATGAGTATAACACACACATACCACACACACACACACACACACGGCACATAGGCCTGAGATAACATAACTTATTATCTTCCCTGTGATGGCCTCCTACCTTGTATACTATGGCATAGCAAGAAGATCCTTCCCAGTCGCTGAGCAGATGACAGAACCCTGTTCTGAAGTCTCCCAACTTCCAGAATTATGAGCCAATTAGCCTTGCAATCTTTATAAGTTACCCATTCTCAGGTATTCTGCTATAGGAACTTAAAATGAACTAAATATTTTAAGCATCTTTGTTTATCTGCATATGTAGAAATCCTTCATTTTAAGCTTTAGCAATGTTACTCAAACAGTCCATGAGCAAGTGTTGTTCTAGGCACCATTCCTCTGAGAATATAAGGAACAAATTTGCATGAAAATGCACATCAGCTCTGTCTCTATCCATCCATTGACTTCAGCTGACAGTCATATAAGTCGGTTGTTTTTGTTTGGGTCCTTGTTTTTGTCAGTAAGACAGTCTTGAAAAAGTCCTTGACTTATATGTTATTTATTCTTGTGACAGAATACTTGACAATGACAACTAAAGGGAAGAAAGGCTTGTTTGGGCTTATGGTTTCAGAGGGATTTCAGTCCACCATGGTGAAGAAGGAATGGCAGAGTGGCTCCATGATGACAAAAGGTGGCAGAACTTCACATGGCACAAGCCAAGAGGCACAGAATACAAGCTGAAGCCAGACGTGCACATAAGTTTCAACAGCCACCTCTAGTGACCTACTCTTGCCGGCCACATCCTTCCTCCTAAAGGCTCCACAGCTTCAAAGCAGCACTATAATCCAGGGCTAAGTATTCAAGACATGAGCCTGTAGGGGACAATTCAAACTTAAACCATACAATGTATCTCCTAGAAGACCAGTAATTCACAGTACATTGTTTAAAGCAATACAGGTATAGATTATTAGCATAACCTGTTCTACTAGTCCACTCTTGATGGACATTTGAATTCCTACAATTACATTTTTGTATGTGTACATCTTCGTGCACCTGGGGGAGCATTTCTGTGGAATGGATTCTTAGGAGCAGAATCAAGGGTTATGCAAATGATTTTAAAAGCCAATCATGATGGTGACAGATATTCAGGACTAGTTTCTATGATAACACACACATATACAGCACTTCATATTAAAATATTGAAACTTGAGACTAAACCCAGATTTAAAATAAACTAACATTTCCAAAAGGCAGGGGATACCATCAGTGGCTCTGTGGTCTAGTAGGAGATCATAGAGCCCACCTATAGGGATAGATGGGGTGGCTCTGTCTGTCCGATTGCATAATATGTAACACCTCAGTGTCTGACCCACAGGAAAGCAAAGTCTTGTCTTTTATGGATGTTGTTAGGCATACTATGTAGATATCTGTGAGGGAAACCCTGGAACACACCCACATCTAGGGCTTAATTTAAGTGACTCTGTGGAAGAAAAACTTTGCATTAGACAAGGATAACCTGAAAAAATAGATAATTCTTCTAGAATGTAGAAGGTTTCAATGACAATGGACTCTTGTGAGAAAAAAAGAAACAATGAAAAGGAATTGGGGCATGTAAGGGATTCTGAGGGTAAAGAATAGAGGACTAGGCATGTAGCTCTGTGGTACAGTGCTTACCTAGCACATACAAGGCTCTGGGCTTGATCCCCGGTACCTTAAAGGACCAAAAAGGAAGAGATCAGAGCTATGGAGTTTGTAGACAGAGGTAATATTTCAACAAAAGCTAAGAAAATAGATCACAGATTCAGAAGGAGAAACAGAAAAATGGAGTCCCCATGGCCAAGCTCAAAGTGCCTTAAGAGGGTTCCATAAGGAGTATAAAACATCCACTGGGTTTTGCAACCTGGGAAGCCAGAGACGTCAGTGAATAACACTTCAGGATAGCAGTGGCAGAAGAGTGCAGTGAATTGATGTTTTGGGAAACGGAGGGAGTGAGAAAATGGAGCTGTTGAGGGTGTATGACTCAGGCAGACCCAGGCCAGCTGGGGAGGAAGAGAAGAAAGGGGAGAGAAGAAGGAATCTGAGAGATCCAGGGACAAGTGCTTGAAGACCCTTATTCAGCATTTTTATGCTCGGGTAGGTCACTTGTTCTCAAGGCTAAAAGTTGCTCAAATCATATGTGGTAGCACATGTAGAAACTGACGACATGACCCCTCCATGACATGGTTAAGGGGAAGGTGTTTTTTTTTGTGGGTTTTTTGTTGTTGTTGTTGTTGTTGTTGTTGTTGTTGTTGTTGTTTAGTAGATTTAAGAGAGAGAACAACCAGAAGCCTCTAGAAGAGTCCAGAGCACAGAAAAGAAGAAGCAGACTGAACACGGCCAGCAGACTGGACCTGGCCATGAGAGAAGCAGGAACAGGGCAGAGAGAGAGAGATGGGGAGTGGGGGACAGAGAGAGAGTATGAGCATACTGCAAATAGCAGGGTTATAAGCAGAATGAGTAGCTGTGGAAGGGAAAACTGGTGAGCTGTGAGGAGTTAAGGGGAAAGAGGTGAGGATGCTAACTTGGACTTTGAAATGTATAACAGGTTCGGGTACTACCGAGAGGGCCTGAGCTTTGATATGCTAATAGCCACCACGGGTAGCCATTTATCCCTGACTCCTCAGGGCAGAGAGAAACTGGCTTCACGCGTCCCTGAGGAATGCTGGCTTTTATCTTCTACAGTCCAGGACTGCCTTTTGGAGTTTGCGGGATCAGAATTTCCTTGGACCTGACAGCATACACCTGTAATCCCGGTGTACGAGGGGAGCAGGTAGGAAGACCAGCAGTTTGAGATCACTTATGGCTAACATAGGAAATTCAAGGTCATGAATATGTGGAAGCCTATGGGGCTCTGCTGGATAAAGCTGAAGTAGTTCATCTCCGCATAGCCAACTATTTGCACTTAGTCTGTGGTGATAGATTCCCTTTTCTTAGTGGAGTTTTAAAAGTCTCCCCTGAGCTGGGTGATCTCAGGTCTCATAGTCATCAGGGCAGATTACAGGCCAGACCCTTCTGTGATAAGAAAACTGCTCTGGCAAGCATCTAGAAATTCCTAGAAATGCCCCACCCTGCTAAGGCTCTTTGTCCAGCAGTGACCACCCTCCCCCCCCCAGGATAATTAAGAACTATATTTTCCTTCTTGTGATAGGACCATTAAGTATCCATGACCCCTACCCCAGCAAATCAAATACATTCACCCTCAAAATCCCTGCATGCCCAGTGTTTATATTGCCTGTGAGACCACGTGAATAAAGGTTCATGCTTTCTTATTTCAAGACCATCTGAGATTCATCATTTATCCTCCGCTGGGTCGTGTCTCACCAGGCCTGTCCTCGGGCCTACTGGGCCTGAGCCTCCCAGGGCCTGGACCTCACCAACCTGACCTTACCCGGCCTGTGTCTTGGCTTCATGCTCACCCAGGCACCGGCTTTGCCCTGCACCTCTGCCATGCTCAGCACAGCAGGTTGACCAAGAGCTGTAACATTTTGGTATCACCATAGGTTTTGGAACGCCCGAGCTTCCAGGTACACCAGTGACTGGGGACCTCATACTAAAAGACCAAACTGTAACCCTCTGTGGAAAACCTTTTCCACACCCCAGATTGGCATACTCGGGCCTCACCCTAAGGCACTTCTAGTTGCCCCTGAGAGAAACAGAACTCCATTCTCCATCTGGAAGCTGAACTTCAGGACCCCAGCCAAGATCCTGGATCCCGCCAAGTGGAGAACTGCAGAACCCAATCTCAAAAAACCCAGGAGGAAGACCCACCAGAAAGCTCAGCAGGCAAAGGCACCTGCCACCAAGTCTAACAACCTGAGTTTGATCCCTGGGGCCCCTTTGGTTAAAGTTGGGAACCAGACTCCTGCCAGTTCTCCTCTGACCTCCATGAACATACGTGGCATGTGCCATGGTGAACACACACGGGCCACAAGCACACACAGACACACAGACTAAATAAATAAATTAATTAAAAGTGTATTTAGCTTCCTTTACCAGCCTTAGCTGAATCCTGGTTCCCTGGATTTTGCATAAATTATCCATGGTAATAGAACTCTGTGCCCATACTGTTTGCAAGATGTGAGCTTTGGGTATGATAATAACAGTAGCCACCACTTATTGAGAGCACATTTATGCAAAGCTAAGAGCTTTACATAAATTATCTCATTTAATCCCCACAACAACCCTGCCAGGTAGACCTTATTATTTTCTTCAATTTTGAAATGATGACACCTGAGACACAGACTGTTTAATTAGCCCGTTACAGTCATCCAGCATTAAGTGAGCAACCATGTCAACAGTCACAACCCAGGTCCCTCCTCCCCAACACCCATGTTCCTAACTAGGAAAGCTGGAGCCCCCCAAGGTGAACTGTTCATCACAGCCAGCAGGATCACCAGGAAAGGTTTCAAAAATGCAAATCCCCTGTCCCACACAAGACACACTCTCATTTTATTTTTCAAATGAAAATTGGAACCCATGGTATTCACAGTATTCTTAGGGAGTACCTCTTGCCATTTGAGCTCTCTGTCACGGGTTTTTCACTCATGGTGGGATTCATGCTCTTCACCGATAAGAAAGCCTAGACCATTTGAGAGGAAGGAGCTCCCTACAGCTTTAAGGCCCTGGCAGATGAGGATGGTATACTGAGATCGTATACTGAGAAAGCCCCCCCAGGCAAGTCTTAGCTCCTCTGTAAGATGTAGCTAAAAAACATTTCAGTCACTGCTCTGGACTCCGCTTTGATTCTAATCATTATTCTACAATTCATGAAATGGGTATAAACGTGCCTACCTGCAAGGTTAGATCCTGCACCAATTGCGAGCAGATTGGCCTGGGCACAGCAAAACAAACTAACAATGGCTCAAGAAACGGTGGCAGGCCATAGAACGTTCTCTTAGATTAGAGTTCAGAGGAAGGTAGTCAAGAAGCAGCCTGAGGCCCCCAATCAGTAGACGGGAAGACTCTTGCCTTTGCCCATCCTCTCTTCCATCATTAGTATAAAAAAAGCTTCTTGGCACAAAATGGCTACTGAAGCTGCAGCCATTAAAATCAATATTATGATATATGTTAGGTCATGAGACTATCTGGTGTAAGGAAACTTATTAGGGGGAGGGTAAAGGGATAGGAGTTAGGGCCTGCAGATGATTGAAAATGTAAACAGGTAGGCAGACAGACAGACGGGGACAGAGCCATGAGGGCAAAGAAGGACGGAGAAAGAAAGCATGGGGACGGAGAGAGAACAAAGAGATCGAGAGACCTGGGGTGGAGGGAGGGTCCCCTCCGTCTGCCCCCCCACCACACACACATACACCTGGCAATGGCAATAGGTGATGACTAAGACCTTGCTAGGACCATGAAGACAGGCCAGCTGAATCGCCCGTACACCAACAGTCAGTTCTGAGTAAGAAAAGAAAAGTGAGGTTGTACATCACAGCCAAGTCAGTTACCTTGTTTTTTTGTTTGTTTGTTTGATCTTTTTGTTATTTTGTCTTTTTTTTTTTTCCCAGAGTTGAGGACCGAACCCAGGGCCTTGCGCTTGCTAGGCAAGCACTCTACCACTGAGCTAAATCCCCAACCCCCACAGCCAAGTCAGATTCCATTAAAGTTTTTGGAAGGTCCTTAAAACACCATCTGTTTTTATTGCCTTAACCAGAACATTATCAAGTTCATCAAACTCTCTTAGCTCAGCATCATTGCCTCCACACAGGGCAAGGAAGGTTTCCTTCAGACAGACCAAAGGGACTGAGTCAGGTCACTCCACTGATTCTACTCAACCGCCAGAATATTTCTGTTACAGTGAAATCTGGCTTAAAGGAGCACTAAGGAATAGAAAGGCAGCTAAGGTGAAAGCAAGAGGACCTAAGCTTGATCCCCAAAACCCACATAAATAAGTTGGGTGTAATGGAGCATACTTGTGTATTCCTGTCCTGGGTACATAGAGATGGGCTGATTCCCAGAGCCTGCTGGCCAGTCGCCCACCCAGCAGGTAAGTTCCAGGCCACTGAGACCAGTCCCAGAAAACAAGGTAAGGCTAGAGCTATGGCTTATCGGGTGAATCACTGCCTTGCAAGCATGAAGACCCAAGTTTGGATGTGCAGAATCCACATAAAACCTAGGCAGGAATGGAGACACTTAGAAGACAAAGACAGTGAATGCCCAAGCAAGACAGCTGGTCAGACTAGCTGATACTATGAGCTTGGGGCTCAACAAGAGATCCTGCCTCGACGTATTCAGTGGAAAGCAGTTGAGAAAGACACCTAACATCAACCTTGGAGCTCAACACGCATGCACATGCACCGCACATATGTGCACATCTGCAACTACAACATATGGACACACAAAGATCAAGGTGGACGACCCGAAGAAAGCTGTCATCAAAGACCAAACCGAACTAAGTGGCTTTCAACAAAAAGGAAAGGAAAAAAGCAGCGAGGCAGACTGAGCCAAAACTGAACAGAATAGACCTAACAGCCCAAGCAACTATTTTCTCATATTGGAAAAAATGATGACAAGAAATCACTTGTCACGATACCCAAAGCATGAAGCTGAAGCACAACACTACAACAATCCTCTCCCCCTCCCCCACCAAAAATAATAAAAATCCCTGAAGAAAAAGAAAAAAAAAAAAAAACTGTGAGGGAAGACACAGTAACACCAAAAGGGAGAGGTGTCTGTGTAAGACACAAGTGATCCAAGCAACTCAACCAATTGTGTGCATCTAACACGTGGTAAAAGCTTAACAAGTAAGTAATAGTTCCCAGATAAATGAATGGCTCAAGACTACAGCTCACAGTTCATGCAAACCCTCCAGGAAGCCTGCTCTACCCCAGGTCCTGTGCTGAAAACCACAGGTGTCTCGGTAAGCAAGACAGTTGAAGCCTTTGCCTGATTCTGTTAGTCAGCACTCCATCGCTGCAGCAAAAGAAACCTGAAGAAAACAATTGAAAAGGGAAAAAGTTTCTGTTGGCTCAGAGTGTCAGGGTTTTTACTTCACAGTCACTTGGCTCTCGTTTCTCATCTGTGGAGAGGCAGAGTATCCTGGCAGAGGGCATGCAATGGAAATGGGTTCCCAGGGTCTCAGAACATTCCTTCTTCTCATTCTTAGCCCAGACCCTGGGAAAGGAGTGTATTACTGTTGAAAATTACAGATGCACACAGAAAACAGGGAGTTTACTGTGTCCTGGAAAAAAAAAAAAAAAAAAAAAAAAAAACAACCCTGTGTTTTGAGTGGGCAAACACTGATTTTCCTAGTTCTTGTTTATTTTGGTACTAAAGTGTCGGTATTACAGAAGAATAGAGTGAAACGGTGGTCACTAGAGACTAGGAGAAGCAGCTGGCAAGGAAGGATGGAAAGAAGTTAGGTAGGGGACTCTAAAGGACTCCAAGGAGGAGAGAGAGACAAAGGATTGACCTCATTACTATCGCAGGTGGAGACAAATTCTATCATTATGTCATAGGCTTGCATGGCGGGGGCCTAATGAAGTCATCGCTGCCTTCTTGTCATTGGATCCACATGAAAAAAATTCCTCTCTAATCTCAGGTCAGGAAAAATTAGGATCCTCTTGATTTATTGCTTTGTTTGATTAGAATAAAATCTGGAATTTTTTCCAACTGCTGACATTTGCCTCTTTGGTTCTTCAGGATTGGAACCAAAAGAGCTGGCATAGATCTCCTTGAGCTGATGCCATGCTACAGTTATTTTTTCTTGTTCTCTATTTTTGCCAATTCTTTCGGCTTTTTATCTTATTCTTTTGTATATCCCGTGCTTTTGTAATTCCTATCAAAGCGCCAGTGGATCGCAATGGAGTTCTCATATGTAAACTTCTTGCTCAAAGTGCTAATGACCTGCGGTACACGCGCCATCTAGTGGTGAGAAAGAACAACTGCCACGGCAGAAAACTGATTTTTTTTTTTTTTTTTCCACCCACTGTGTTTTCTGAGAAATTCAGGATTTGGATGAGGAATGTGGAGTGTAGCCACACTGGCTGCGGTGTTTTTAACCCTACCTGGATAGAAACTGTGGATAAGTAAGAAGACTTCCTAGTTTGGGCAGTCCTGGACCCTTGAGCGCCCAAGGCTAGTGACAGCCCCACAGGCGTACAGCTCAAAGCCTTGAAGGCTGCATCCCTGTTGCCTAAGCTTTAGAATCTAGAAACTTACGGCTCTAGATGGGCAAATTGGAGGCTTACTGCTTCTCTTTAGGGCTTTAGACATTTGGCAGCTATTGTAGTCCTTGGCTTCCACCAGCAGCAAACAGAACAGCAGCGCCTGTCAGTTACAGCACCTGGATGAGCTGTGAGTGTTGGGAGTCTCCGCGCCTTCCGTGGTTAGGTTACAGCTCTCCAGCAAAGGATATCCGGACCCTTAGCCCATAAGGGTTGGCAGTTTCCTAGAATTCTCCTATCAACCAGAGCCCATAGCTTCTCCCTCACTTCCTCAGTACTTCCATATCCCTAGACATTCTTGTTGCCTCTCATCCCCCATCGTTTCCTCCCTCACCCACACTCCAGAGCTCTCTCTCTGCAGTTGTTCTCTCACTGCTGCTGCTGTTGCCGCTGCCACCACGACTACACTGGCCTTTGCTGCCTGCTTTTGCCAATGCTGCCGCCTCTGCCAAAGCTATCGCTTCCAACGCCTTCCCATCACTTCTTGCCAAGTCAACACATTCTGCGGATGGAGATCGAGGCCAGCAAGAGTCTGGGGAAATGGTCCAGGTGATGGTGTGTTTTCAGAGCAAGCATGAGGATCTGAGCTCAGCCCTCAGTACCCACAGCTAAAAGATAAAAGCAAGAGCTGGGTCTATTGGCATTCACATGTAATTCCAGTGCGAGGGACACAGGCAGTAGCATGCAGATCCCTACAGCTGACTGGCCTGCCGGCCAGCCTAACAAAATAGGTGAGCTCCAGGTCAGTAGGAGGCTCTGTCTCAAAAAAGAAAGTGTCCTGAAGAATTACATCAAAATTGACTTCTGACTTCCACATGTACAAACACACTTGAGTGTGTCCACACACACACACACACACACACACACACACACACACACACACACGATGGCAAGAAAAGACCATTCAAGAGAAGCATTTAATGGACTCAACGTTCCAACACTAGGAGCAACGCAAGAGACCATCTCTCAGCTGTCTAGCAGAGTGACTGGAGCAGCTTGCAAATATGTATATGTATAATCAGAAAGAAGCGGGGTGGCAAGAGTGTTCACATCAATCACAGCACAGTCCTTCAAGGCTCGAAAACACAAGCTTGCGTTTGCATGAAGGACTGACATGATTGATGCAAACACCCTTGCCACACCTCCTTATGATATATAATTGGGCTGGTCAGCTCATTTTTCTAAGTCAACAGAAATATTCTCTCCCTATGGTGCTACACATAAGGCCCATCAAAAGGCTTCTCTCTGATGACCTGTGACCTTTCTTATTAGAGGAGCATGCTGAGCTAGTGACAGGAAGAATGGACAGTTGGAGACAGCAGAAGCGGTAAAGGCAGCGGTGACAGCCATGAGGGGGCTGCTGAGTTCTGGAGAGCTGCTGGAAATGGAAACAATGAAGATGAAAACTTGCACTCAGCAGCCAAGGGTGGAATCAAAAGGGAGAAGAGTTGGCAGAGACAATTAAAGACAGCAGAAGCCTAGAGAAGACGGGGCTGGGGGTGTAGCACAGTTAGAAGAGTGCTTGCCTCGCCCGCACAAAGCCCTTGGGCTGAACCACGGTGCCATATGGCATTTAGGCAGACATGATGGTGCATGCCTATAGTCTCAGAACCCAGGGGGTAGAGGCAGAAGGGTCAGAAATTCAGTATCATCTCCGCCTATGTGGTAAGTTCACAGCCAGCTTGGGATGTGTAAGACTTTGTCTCAAATAAAGTAAAATACAGGACACTAACTGACTAGAGAAAAAAAAATTGCAGGCCTTAATTACTAGACCCTCTGGGAGCTGCCAACCGTTAAGATCCAAGGCTGAAGAATTATAACATTAGCCATAGTCAGCTGGGAGTCCCAACACCTAAGGCCTGCTCAAGAGTTGGAGCACCAACAGACACTACCTGTTACTTCTGCTCGCTGCTATCAGAAGCCAGGAATTACAATACCTGCCAAGTGTCAGGATTGCTGGTAGGTAACGCCCAGAGCCACATATCTGGTTTCCAAAACCTAAAGTGATAGTCCCCTACCTGTCAGGACTTGGAGCTATGACATTTTTTGCTCTGCCAGATTGAGCCCTCAGGCACTGGAGGTATTTCTACTCACATACTCACAACTCCTGAGGGAAGAAAAAAAAAAAAAGGCAGAAAGACACACATGGTATATACTCACTCATATAGACATATAATATAGGATGAACTACTACAATCTGTACACCTAAAAAACTAATCTAAAGGGAGAACTCTGGCTAAAATGCTCCATCCCCATTGTGAAAGGCAAAAAGGATGGACATCAGAAGAAGAAAACAGGAAACAAGTTAGGAGCCTCCCACAGAGGGCCTCTGAAAAGCTCTGCCCTGCAGACTATCAAAGCAGATGTTGAGACTTATGGCCAAACTTTGGGCAGAATACAGGGAATATTATGAAAGAAGTGGGAAATGGTAAGATCTGGAGAGGACAGGAACTCCACAAGGAGAGCAATAGAACCAAAAAATTTGAAAACAGGGATCTTTCCAGAGACTCATACTCCAACCAAGTACCATGCATGGACATAACCTAGAATACTGCACAGATGTAGCCCATGGCAGTTTAGTGTCCAAGTGGGTTCCATAGTAATGGGAACAGGGACTGCTTCTGACATGAACTGATTGGCCTGTCTTTGATTACCTCCCTCTGAGGGGGAAGCAGCCCTACCAGGCCACAGAGGAAGACAATGCAGCCACTCCTGATGAGACCTAACAGACTAGGATCAGAAGGAAGAAAAAGAAACCCTCCCCTACCAGTGGACTTAGGGAGAGGCATGCATGAAGAAGGTGGAAGAAGGGAGGGATTGGGAAGGAAGGAGGGAGGGAACTAGAGGGGGGATACAAAGTAAATAAAGTGTAATTAAAAATAAAATTAAATTTAAAAAAAAAAGCCCAGTGGGCTAACTGGTAACAAGAGACGAGGGATGCTCTTCTGTACCTTGTCGGTGAACTGGGGATTAAAGGGAATCTAGGCACTCTCAAGGAGAAAGGAACTGAGTGGCTCAACTACAAGACTGCTAGAATATGAAGAAGCAGATAAAATACAATGAAGCTTTGCAGGTGAGGAAGGCAGTGTTAGTGCAAGGGTTCAGTGAAAGGTGTCAGAAAGAGTAAGCCGTGAAAATGGGCCAGATTCAGGCAAGTGATCACTTGAAAGTTGTTTAGAAAAATCCTTACCTGGCACTATGTGAACTGTCTGCTCCTCCTCCTGGGGTCCTAAAAACAAATGGAAGTTGGGTGCCATAGATGTTCCTCCTGGCAACCATTGAATGTACTGAGTTTACTTAGAGGGGCCACGGGGCAGGACTGAGAGCGAGCCTAGGGCAGCCTGCACTCCGCATGGGTCATGACATCCCTGAACGGGTGACAACTCCCTAGATGCGAGGCCAAGTGCAATTACGGCAGAATCGTGTACAACTAACAGGGGGAAGTGGCTGGGAACCAGTGCCCCTCACCCACTTCTTCCCAGAGGGAATGTCGACAGTGACAAGAGGAGCTATGGCGATCTGGTGCAGGCAGGCACAGCCAGTATGATGACTATGGCAGCTGTTTTGTTCGGAGGACAGTGCACCACAACAGTTGTTTAATATGGTTTGTTTCTGGGCATGACCGGCTAAATTTTAAGTATTAATAATATTTCATTTTATTTTTAAAACATTTTAATTTAATTTAATTTTTTAAAAAATTTTAAAAATAATAGCTACACAAAGAAGCTTAAAGCGTAATGTCCCCATTTTACTATCAAGAAAACAGGGCTTTATAAGCAACGAGCACCTTGTTCAAGGTCATACAGCCTGTCAGTCACAAGTCCAGGATGACTCCTGAGCCAGCCATCTTCCCATAGCACCATGCTGCCCCTAATCATAAGTAGCAGGTGTTCATTTGGGCTTTCATTTTACACGCAAGGTTTCAAAATAAATCATATCATCACATAAAACTGCAAAGAATGACTCACTGGCTCTGCAGCTGTCCCTTCACACACAATCCCAAAATGTCCCAATTGAAGAGATGGTTACGGAGCTCCTCGTTCCATTAAACTTCACTGACTGGCTAAAATTCATACGTTCAAAATGTGCCGGAAAGACTCTGGAAGCCAACGGCAGTAATCGGGAGGGCCTCAGCCTATAGAAATAGAAAAGATAAATTGACTCAGCTGCCGTGTTAACCCAGCAACTGCTCTGGGCCAGGGCCCAGGGAGGATGGGAGAGCAGCAATCACAAGCATGTGCTGGCCATCTCCTGAGCCACACGCACTCCCTCTCTGAGTGTGTATGTCCTTCCACACAGATTGAACTACAGCTGACCATACTTTGGACCTGTAGCGGGAGGGGGCACTTTTGAAGAGCTAGCCACAGGTCTGCATTCTCCGTTGAATGTCTTAGAAACACCTGGAGGTCAGAAACCACTGAGGGGGTTAGAGACACTGTCTTGCTTCAGAATTCCCCAGGCTTGCACAGAGCCAGAGTGTGGACATGATCTCAGCGAGTTCTGTCGAGCAGCCCCAGCCCTTTCCAGAACACTCTGTTTCTTTAGGTTCTGTCACACATTCCAGGTCTTCCATCCACTAGCAGGAACAGAGACTGATCTGAGTCACCGATTTCTGGAAGAGACGGCACTGCTGCAAAATGACCGTTCCAGGACTGATGTCCTCAGAGGTTCAAATGACAAACCAAAGAGTGACAGCATCGGGAATTCAGTTCTTAAATTTCCAGGTTTTGGTTCTGGCTAGAGATGTCAAAATGTGAGCAAGAGGAACACAGGTGACGTCGTAAGATTTAACTTTTGAGGTCAGATAGACCCAGGGTCCTGTCCCATGTTCTCAACTCCTATCTTGGTGGTCTTTGGGTTGAGTACACAAGTGGACACCGGTTTTCTGTCCAGCAAAAAGAGGCTAAGCCCTACAATTGCTTTGTGAATTACGCAAGACAGAGGATGAGACAGGATCTGACTCATGAAGAAAGTAAATTTCATACTCTTCTTTTTTAACCCTTTTGCTTTCTTTTTTGTTGTTTTGCATTCATGAAGAGTTGGGCTCAGGTTCTAAGCATAATACAGACTACCACTGAGCTACACTGCCAACCCCACCTCCTTCAAGATGCTAATCCCCGCTCTGCTGTGGAGAGAAGCCACTAGTCACCTTCTCATTGAGCACCAGGTGAAAGCAGTGGCTAACTATTCCACCATTTCTCTCAGTGGATACTTGTTGCAAAAATTCCAACTGTCTGCCCTGTGTTCTGCATCACACAGAGATTTAAAAAACAGGCCCCTGAAAGGAGGTGCCCCGCACCTCATAGGAGAGGTTGGCGTACAAACCAGTAATTATATAGCAGAAGAACGATAAGTTAATTGAAAACCCACAGGGAGAAGGGCATAGTTGAGATGATAGTTCAGCCAAGACCTAAAGAATGAAATGAATCTCAGCATATGTTTTGATACCCTGCTGGGTGGAGTCTTTCAGAGACCCTCTGTGATAGGCTCCTGTACTGTTCCCTGTTTTCTCCCTCTTCTGATGTCCATCTCATTTGCCTTTCTGAATGACGATTGAGCATCTTACCCATGATCCTTTTTGATTAGCTTCCTCAGGTGTAGAGATTTTAGTATGATGATCCTATATTATATGTCTAATATCCACTTATAAGTGAGTATATACCATGTATGTCTTTCTGCTTCTGGGATACCTCACTCAGGATGATCTTTTCTAGATCTCACCATTTGCAAATTTCACGATTTACTTGTTTTTAATTGCTGAGTAGTATTCCATTATGCAAATGTACCATAATTTCTGTATCCATTCCTCAACTGAGGGACATGTGGGTTGTTTCCAGCTTCTGGCTATTACAAATAAAGCTGCTACAAACATGGTTGAGCAAATGTCTTTGCTGTATACTCGAGCATCTTTTGGATATATGCCTAGGAGTGGTATAGCTGGTTCTTGAGGTAGCACTATTCCTAATTGTCTGAGAAAGCGCCAGATTGATTTCCAAAGTGGTTGTACAAGTTTACAGTCCCACCAGCAATGGAGTAGGGTTCCTCTTTCTCTACTTCCTCTCCAGCATGTGTTCTCACTTGAATTTTTGATCTTAGCCATTTTGATGGGTGTAAGGTAAAAATCTCAGAGTCACCAAGCTTTGGGCAGAGTGTAGGGAATCTTATGAAAGAAGGGAGAGATAGAAGGACCTGGAGGTAACAGGAGCTCTACAAGGAGAGCAACAGAACCAAAAAATCTGGGCACAGGGGTCTTTTCTGAGATTGATATTCCAAACAAAGACCCATGCATGGAGATAACTTTGAACCCCTGCACAGAAGTAGCCCATGGCAGCTCAGTGTCCAAAAGGGTTCCCCAATAATAGGAACAGGGACCGTCTGACATAAACTCATGGGCTGGCCCTTTGATCACCTCCACCTAAGGGGGAGCAGCCTTACCAGTCCACAGAGGAAGACAAAGAAACCAGCCCTAATGATACCTGATAGACTAGGGTCAGATGGAAGAGGGGGGGGAGGTTGGGGAGGGACATAGAAGAAGAGGAGGGAGGATGGGATTTGGAGGGAATAAGGGAGGGGACTACAGCTGGGATACAAAGTGAATAAGCTGTAATTAATAAAAATTAAAAAATAAAAAGAGTGAATTGAAGCAAGCATGAATAGCAAACATAGAGGGGAGGGCTTGTCCACCAGAGATTTAAAAGGTACAGGATAAAAGTCTGAAATAAAATACATAAGGACCACGGAGCCTCTAAAGAGCAGTAAAATGGTTGTGTTGAACAATGTCTTGTTAGACAAAGTTTCGCAAATACTTGAAACAATTTAAAATGAAGGCAGATTTGCTTGGGCTCACTATTTCAGGGATCTCAGTCCCTGGTCACCTGACTCCATGATTCTGGGCCTGGAATGAAGCAGAGCATCATGGAGGGAGGAATGGTGAAGCAGAGCTGCTTGCCTCAGTGTCTGGGAAGCAGGGAGAGACAGAGGAGGAGCAGTCAGAGGACTTGCCCCTGAGGATTTTCCTTAACTCAGACTCAGCTGCCAGTTTCTCCCACATCTCAGTAATTACTCAGTCGAGAGAATTAAAGCAGTGGTTATCGGAGCTCTGGGGAGGTAGTTACCTCCTCAGACCCTATTAATTGGGAAACAAGTCTTTATCAAATGAGCCTTCTGGGGACACTTCCCATTGAAACTATTACAGAGAGCATGCGTGAGTATTGAGAATGTTTCTGTATAGTTAAGAAGAGGCAATATATTAGGCCCTTTTTCTATTAGGCCCTTTTTCGGTGCTGTGTCAAAATACCTGACAAAAGCGGCTTAAGAAAGGAAAGGTTTGTCTGGGTTCACAGTTTGAGGGCGCAGTCCATAGTGGCAGGAAAGACACGTTCAAAAAGCAGACAGAAATGAAAGTTGCTGTTCACCTCACTTTCCCTCTGTACGCAGTTCAGGACCCCGGTCACCTATATGGCTCAGCCCACATTAAGGGTGGGTCTTTATGCTCAGCTGCCCCAGTCTAGAAACTCCCTCACAGGTATGTGTAAAGGTTTGTTATGTGGGCGAGACTATTAGGTTGGCAATCAGCATTAACCATCTACAGGCAGAGATGAAGAAAGGGAGGCTGGTCTCTGCTTCTTCCATTCTTAGCCTAGTCACCGCTCCAGTCTCAGGGGATTTCTCTGAATCACACCACAATATCTGACTCTTTGCTACCTCAGGTTACACTTGTGTTCCTTCTGCCTGGACCACTCTCTTGCTGGCTGTTTAAAAATTTCCATTCTCAGCCTGGCATGGTGGCACATGCCCCAGCACAAAGTCCCAACACTGGGAGGCAGAGGCAGGTGGAGCTCTGTGAGTTGGAGACCAGCCTAGTCAACAGAGCAAGTTCCAGGATAGCCAGAGCTACACAGATTTAGCCGGGGAGTGGTGGTGCATGCCTTTAAGCCCAGCACTTGTAGAGTAGAGACAGGCGGATCTCTGAGTTCAAGACCAACCTGGTTTACAAAGTGAGTTAGCCTTATAATAGCCAGGGCTACACACACACACACACACACACACACACACACACACACACACAAAGAACTTCCATTTTCTCAGCCTTCAAATCTTAGATCAAGTAATTTCTCCTCTGATTTCTCAATCTAATGCATGTCCCCCATTATTCTCTCCTAAAGCATCCTATTTCTTTCTTCTACATAGATTTTTATTATTTTATTATTTGTATTGTGATATCTGTCTTCTCCATTAGACTGTAAATTCCATGCAGGTGGGGTCAGTCAACACTGTCCCGAGCACCTTCACGGTGCTTACATTTTCAATAAATACTTAATAAATGAACGGTTCAGGACCCCAGTCACCTACACCACGACACAGTCCACATTAACGGTAGATCTGTGTACCTGTTATCTCAACCTTGAAACTCCGTCACAGGCATGACTAGAGGTTTGTTATGGTGGTGGAGGCTCAAAATAACAATGTGCCAGCCACCATGATAAGAAAAGATAGCTCCTCGGGCAGGTCTGAGATCAGATTAGTTCAGATGGTGCCAAGTTCCAACTGTACTTCTGTCTAGCTTGGGCGGGCCAACACTTCTTTACTCGTCCCTCAGTAAACTGAGAAGCACACAGCTGCCGCTTAGTGGAGCGGAGGTTTTCCAAGTCTGGGGACTGAGGACGATGCCAGTGTCCGCCTAAGAGATGGAGACCTGAAAGACAAGTCACCTCTCCAATAGAGGAGCTACTGCCTACTACAATTCTTTACTAAAAAGAGAGAGAGAGAGAGAGAGAGAGAGAGAGAGAGAGAGAGAGA
>NW_026586589.1:3003350-3047504 GCF_907164565.1 Psammomys obesus
AGAGGAGAGAGAGACTATCCCCTACCCCCATATGCACAGCACCAAAGTTAGTAGTAACATCTCAAAACTTCACAAGAGCAGCAGGTGTTGGGGAATAATTTAGGGCCATTGTTTGCTCATCTTACACATTTTTCCCATTTTTCAGCAAATCACTCTATAAGACGATTACTAGAAACCCAAGCCTGGTAACGCTCAAGATCACTGGAAGGAAGGAAGGAAAACCCCTCTGTGGGACAGCCTGCAGTCCAGTCCCTACCGGCCGATGTTCTTCCATAGCGCCATCTGGCGGAAGGGAGGAACCAGCGCAGACAGCCGAAAGTCTACGGTTCTTTCCCACTGACTTTTGGCCCCTACCCCCTGCAGCAAAGAGACTTAGGGCGCCACAGAACTTCAAGCTAAAGTTACTACATTTCCCAGAGGGCTTCGAGGCAAGCTGGTTCTGAGCAAAGGCTCCAGCTCCCCTCCCCAACAACAAAAATGAGCTATGTTAATTAGAAAAAAAAAAAAAAACTTTCTTCCTCACTGTCTATGAAACACCCAATGGCGCTGGGCAAACCACGCACCGCAAGCATCTAGAGGAAGTAGGAGCCGTGAGATCTGGGAAATGTAGTTTTCACGACGATTTCTAGGAATCTAGGGGACGAGCTTTTGAAGCCAGTTGGGGGTGGGGTCCGTTGAGTCACATGACATCTGCTGTCGGCTGTTACCTGACTGAGTGTGTGGAAATCCTGGGTTCAGAGCAAGTATTGCCCACCACTGCCTACCCTGGATTTCTAGATTGACCGCCTCAGCTCTTCTGCCATATTCCGTATTTGCATATTCTCGCTAGTCCTGAGTCTCCATAATTTTCAGACTCCCTAGGTCCTCCTGGTGATTTTGTAACAGCTGCGGCTGAGCAGCTGTGGAGACGTTCTAATTGCTTCACAACATTAGTTAAGAAGCCGTTAATGATCTGTCTGATCGCCTCATCTTTGGGGACTTTTTCACTGTGAACCTGATCTTACTCCATCTTCACCCATGACTGACTTCACAAAACTGGAAGTCCTAGCTCTATTACGACTATCAGTTTCCTCTTGGTTTTTTTTGTCCTTTAGCCAGCCTAAATCCTAGGAATCCGTGCCTGCCTCAGTACCCTTTGTAACTCAAAACACCTGATTTGGCTCGGCTAGGTTTTCCTAGGAGGGGAAACCGCAGTACCTAATCTAACACGTTCATAGCACTGAAATCAGGGTCACAGACTAGAGTGGACAGGGAGGTAACTTAAAAACCAGTAATTTTAAGACTCAGGAAAAAAGATGGGTGAAAGATAAATCACAGAAGAAGTGAAAATAACCAACCTATCTATGAGACGATGTCCATTCTCATTATGATCAGGAAAATGTAAACCAAGACGCAATAAAAGACCGTTTCAAATCAGCCAGGTTGGGAAGGTTTAAAAGCCTGATGGCTTCCTACGTTGGTGGTCACTGGGATGGAAGGAAGGCAGACAAAGGCAGAGAGCCTGTTACTGAGGACCACAGTAACTCAGGCTGTGGAAAGCTCATGCTTTTTGCTGTCCGTGTCACTTTTACCTTCCACGTTTAATACTCTAAAGACATGAGAATGAAAGACAGAACAAAGCGAAATAGTAAGGGAATATTCTACACTGGAAAACTTGGTGAGAAGAAAAAACATTACTAAAGTTCAACAAAAATATACAGAGAAACTAGAAATTGCAAGAAAATCAGACACTAGAGCGGTGTGTTGAAATAGATGCATTTGGGAGATGGGGTAGATAAAGCCTTTTCCAAAGCATTACGATAGAGAGTGGTTGTTTCTGATAAAAAGCCAAGCATGGGCAATGTTTTCTCAGATTTCCAAATAAATAAATAAAGGATGATAGCAAGAAAAAAAAATCTTTGAGAAGTGGCAGGTATTTTATGAGATAGTCCAACTTCAAAAACTAATTTTTAAAAAGAGATTTCTTTTTTCCCTGAGGGGAAAAAAGAGATCCCCACTGGTGTGTTTTAGCATATCAGAATCCCCTCCTGCATTGCTTCTGTAGAGACAGACTCCCAAGCAGCCTGGGCCCCTGCTGTCAAACAGGCTATTAAGCAGTGATAGAGACTACAGAGCCTGAAACTTCTCAGAAAGTATGCTGCCAAGCACTGGAGATGAGATTAACTTCATTTTGTTCTTACAATGATAATGTTTTATTAATGCATGTGTCTCATTCCCCTAAAGCATGAGGCCTGCTTATCATGCAAAACAATATTTAAAGATTCTCAAACGCCTTAAAGCATTTCTATGTCATTTTCCTATATCTTGTGATAGTTTATATAATTAAGAAAAAGGAAAAGTGGTGAGTTAATAGTTAATTACAAAAGGTATTGCTTTGAAAGCAATCTAATTTATTGCCCTTCTGCGCGTAGCTGCACCATCTAATTCTAAATTTAAAAATAAGTTGTTCATGAACAGGAAATTACAACTACATTTATATGTGTCTCTGGGGAAAACATGTTGGGAGAGTAGCCATATCTTTATATATACACAAGGCAATATCCGGAACAAACCAAAACAATTTTGGAATCCCACATAAAATTAATATTTTAGTAGTTGAGCTCAACATTTCCAAAGAACAAGAGAATATACACATCATAGTAAATTACATATACATCAATTCTGAGCAAAATAGAATAATGCACCTGTGATGGTTTGAATAAAAATGGTCTCCACAGGTCCATAAGCAAGTAGTATTCAAAGGTGCGGCCATATTGAAATAGGTGTGGCTTTGCTGGAGGAAGGGTATCCTGTGGAGGTGGGCTTTGAGGTCTCCTATACTCAAGCAACGCCCACTGTGGCACACAGTCTCCTGCTGCTGCCTGCAGATCAAGATATAGACCTCTCAGTTCTTTCTCCAGCATCATGGCTGCCTGCATGCTGCCATCCTTCCTGCCATGATGATAATGAACCAAACCTCTGAAACTGTAAGCCAGCCCCAGTTAAATGACACAGCAATGGAAACCCTAACAAAGACAGCACCTCAAGCGATTTGTGCACAATCAGTTGGGTTTTCTTTAAAGTCGTATCGATTCATTGCATACAAATATTTTTGTAAACCAAAAAGATATTTCTAGAAAAATATTATATACATGCCCATGTTCAAATTATTAGACTCAACCTAAATAAAAATAACTCTAAAATTTCAGTACAAGTTCCAAAACACTCAGGCTGAGTTCTATAATTAGTGCATGGCACACCAATTCATCAACTCACACTTGTCTGAGGACCATATTTTGAATAGCGCAGAGATAAAGCATCTAAAAATGGAGTTTTTGAAGAAACGTAGTACATTTTTCTCCTTGGCTCAAACTTTCATTTGTTTTATGGTACCAGCTTTTACTGGAATTGTGATGATATATAGTTTAAAAGGTCAACTGTGAGTGTAATGTTATATACATAATTTTCTATACTTTACTTCCCAGCTCCCAATTCCTCTTTCCTTTCCTTTCTGAACAGTAAAACTACAAGATGTAACCAGGCATGGTGGCACTCTCCTTTAATGCCCAGCATTTAGGCAGAGGAAAGTGGATCTCTGAACTGAACCTGGTCTATAGAGTGAGCTCCAGACAGCTGGGACTACAGAAAGAAACTCTGCCTCAAAATAAAATAAAATAACCTAAGTTGCAAATAATAATGAATTGCTATCAATTACTTTAAGAAACAAAGCAATGACGAGCAAGTGTACTCGGAGGTGAGTATGATGAAAATGTATTATATACCTGTATAAAAAATGTTGTAATGTGTAATTATTTTATGTAATTATCATAATCTAATTTAAACAACAACAACAAAAAGCAAAGCATTACACATATACTTAAACTTTGTGCCTCCTCCCTGATTTTCTTCCCTCCTGCCAAATTCACTACATCCTGAATTGAATGTGGCTGTTTTTATACCTCCACAACAGTTGCCTATATTCTCAAGCATATATTTCATGTTTTGAATCTCATAAAAAATGCTATTAAATTTTCTGAAACTTTTAAAATTAAACATTGTATTTGTTTTTTTTTGTTTGACTCTGTGTGCTTTGCCATTTTTATTTTGAGACAAGAGGTTACTATATATCCCAGGCTAGCTACAAACTTACAATATAGCTTAGGTTGGCCATGGCAATCCTCCTGCCTCAAAAATGCTAGAATTAAAGGCATGAGCCACCACTCCTAGCTAAATTCATTTTGAGAATTGCCATCAGCCACTCACACAGCGGTGGTTCCTATTTCTTCTGTCCCACATATCTCACTGTATAAACATGCCACAATTGATTTACCATCTTCTTGTTGATGATCATTTGGGCTGTCTCACCCTTTTTGTTGTTACACTGTCACAGTGAATACTATTGCAAATGTCTCCTGGGTCATATTCAAGAACTGTGTCATATACCCAGGAGTGGCATTTCTGAGTTAAGGAGCATATGCACCTTCTCTAAGGTGCAAACATAATCCAAGCACTAGTTTACACTTACTTCTACAGAGTACAAGCATCCCCTCAAAGGCTGATCACCAACATTTGAGGTCAGACTTCTTTCCAGCATGATGTAAAACACAAAAAAGCAGTATGTCATTGTGTCTTGATTTGCATGTCTTAGATCCTAGTGAGACTGGACATTTTTTCACAGATGCATTAGTTGTTCGTATTTCTTGTTCTGTGAGTCACCTGCCTAACTTCTGTTCATTTTTTTATTGATTTTGTTTTGTTTTGTTTTGTTTGTTTTGTTTTGTTTTGTTTTGTTTTGTTTTGTTTTGTTTTGTTTTGTTTGAGACAAGGTCTCTCTATGTAGCCTTCATGGGCCTGGAACTCTGTATGTAGAGCAGGTTAGCTAGCCTTCAGCTCACAGAAATCAACCTGGATGCTGGAATTAAAGGCATGTGCCAACACAACTAACTTCTACTGATTGTTTGTTTGTTTGTTTGTTTGCTTGCTTGCTTGTTTTTTGAGACAGGGTTTCTCGGTGTATCCTTGGCTCTTGGACTTGCTTTGTAAACCAGGCTGGCCTCGAACTCACAGAGACCCGCCTGCCTCCGCCTCCCCGAGTGCTGGGATTACAGGTATGCACTATTGTGCCCAAATTCTACTGATTTTTTTTAATCACTGATTTATATGTTGCTTGCATAATGTGGGTCTGAATGCTTTGTTAGTTATATATCCAACAAATGTTTATCCCTGTCTATAGTTCTTTTTTCCAATTTCTTACTATCTGTATGTAACTAGATATTTTAAATTATGATCATGTTTATTTCATTGTTTTTAAGTTCTTTGTGGATTATATTTCTTGTCTTTTGTCAAATTCTTACTCTAACCAGAGTGTGGCATATATTACCTCTGAAAAGTTTCTTATATTCTTTCTAATGAATTTTTTTTTAAATCAGGATCCAGAATTCCACCGGGAATCCCACTTTTTAAAAAAAATGAAACGAGAAGGTTTCGGTTTCATTTCATTCTTTTTTGGTTTTGTTTTTGTTTTTTTTTTTTTTTTCTAAAAGCTGTTCTTTCCCCGCTTATTTGTGGCACTACACGGTCATGCCTATCAGATGTGCATCTTTGGTGAGTTCCTGGGCTTTGTGTCATAGACCAATTGCTCTCATCCAGGTCCCTGTTTTGATGCCATCCTATCGCGACGTGCTTACCTGATCTTGTACATCTACGTTTTAGAATCATCTCACCGAGTCCCCGTAGAAACATTAAAGCTTTCATTGAAATTACAGTAAAAACCTATGTACTCCTGTGGAGAAGTGACATCTTTATGATATCATATTTTCCTTCCCATGCTCAGATGTTTTTCTCTTTATTTGGGTCATCTTTAAGATTTGTGTATCATTTTGTGAACACTTTAAACATCCTTTGTTAGATTTACTATTTGGCACTTTATCATTCCTCTCTCGGTGTTGCAAATGGTATCTTTAAAATTATATTCTCTTTCTGTGCCTAAACCGTAGGAAGGCAATCAAATTATCTTCCTAAATTCTCATAGTAACTCGAAAAACATCTGCTTGTAGGTTGCCTTGGTTTGTTCTGTATAAGCCATCGCAAGCCATGAATGACTCAGTGGACGTGATACACAGGAAGGCTGAATAATGGCCTCACCAAAGCTCCTCACATCCCAGTGCAAATTATGTTGTATGTGCATGTGAAGGCCAGAGTTTAATGTCAGGTACCTTCTCCGATCACTCTCCACTGAACCCAGAGCTCACGCGTTAGCTAGACTGGCTGTCCAGCAAGCTGCAGCAATCTACCCCTCTCTGCTCTTCATCCCCACTGCCAAAAGTGCCATCTACTGCCACACTCTCACTTGATGCCAGTTTCCAATATGTCCCTATCCACAGTTCTACCTAGGCCCTCAAAATACGTCTTTGTTAAACATCCCATCTCCCCTCACTAGTAGGGAGGATGGTCACGTAGTTATGTAGGATACGTGTAAACACCAGAAATCTTGCTGTTCCTCAAAGAGGTGGCTCCTGCATCAAGGAGCCTACTGCCTTCCATTCACTGTGTGTCCTCCTTTGGAAGTTTTAATCATCACCTTCCTCTGTTCTTCTAAGCCAGTTACTACTGACTCTTACATTCTTATTGTCTTTATTCATTTAAGCTTTTTTTTTCTTTAAGTAACTTCTTTACCATTGTTTTCAGTTTGGGGGAAGAAGGGAAATAAATGCAAACATGTTCAAATCACTGTTCTACAATGCAGAGATGTAAGATGTAGGCAAGTACCTTGGAGAAAGTATTAGTCAGGGTTCTCTAGAGTAGCAGAATTTATAAAATTTATATATATATATATATATATATATATATATATATAATGGAATTTATTAGAATCACTTACAGGCTATGGTCCAGCTAATCCAACAATGTCGAGCTATGAACAGAAGGTCCAAGAATCCAGAAGTTGCTGAGTCCACAAGGCAGGATGTCTCAGTTGGTCGTAAGTAAATGCTGAAATTCTAAAGACATGAACATTAATGCCAGTGAAGGAATAGACTTGCTAACAAGGCAAGAGTAAGCAGGCAAAGAAGAAAAGCTTCTTTTTTCCATGTACTTATATAGGCTTCGAGCAGGTGTGGCCCAGATTAAAGGCATGTGTCTTCAGGCCTCAAAGGTCCTGACTAGAAGTGGATTCACCCACTTCAACCAAGCAGAAAATCTCTCATAGTTGTGCCCTCCATTTCTAGATTGTAGTTCATTGCAGACATAGTCAAGGTGACAACCAAGAATAGCCATCACAGAGGAGAAACATCAGAAACCGTAGGATGTCTACAGGGCCTCTTGGATATCTGGAGCACTGTCTGGCTTTTAGGACTTCTGTATTGCTGAGTGATTGTCTAGCGTGGTTGGAATTTGGTTATATGGTCAATCCAGAGGGGTGTGTGTGTGTGTGTGTGTGTGTGTGTGTGTGTGTGTGTGTGTGTTCAGACCAGCAAAGCATGTACAAAAGGCAGCTGGGGAAGGTGCTATTGAACTCAGTTGCAGCATTCAAAAACTGATTAGCAAAGTATCTCTGGGCTAAATATGGGTGGAACCCCCTCACCTCATTCTTTTTGGTGGGGCTTACTCTCCAAAAGGAGGGAGTGGGGACTCAGGAATCACAGCCCAGTCTCACAGAGTTCACACTGGCAACCTCCACTCAGATTCCAGGAACCAATACAAGCATCACTCTAGCATACAGGTCAAATTCCTGAAAATGAAAATTTATTTCTCATCTCTAGAGACAACCCCATCCCCCAAAATGCCAAGCCTCTAGTAATGGCTACAGCTTCTGCTTGGCTTCCAGTGTGGGGCAGATCAAAATAAATACAAGCTGTGCCTTAGATAAGATGGTAATCTGCCTCTTTCATCTTGTAAGCAAAAGCTGAGGAGACATTTCTGAAAGCAGAAGGCAGTCACCCCCTATTGCAGCCAGAGCTGTGGAACCTGGGTGAGGCATTGTCTCAAATAGCTAAGGAAAGCCCCTTCTTTTCTTTTCTTTATTTTATTTTTATTTTTATTAGTTACATTTTATTAACTCTGTATCCCAGCTGTATCCCTCATTCCCTCCCAATCTCACTCTCCCTTCCTCATCTCCTCCCTGCCCCTTTCCAAGTCCACTGATTGGGGAGGACCTCCTCCCCTTTCATCTGGCTCTGTTTTATCAGGTATCCTCAGGACTGGCTGCAAAGTCCTCCTCTGTGGCCTAGCGGAAAGCCCCTTCTAAAAAGGAAGCCAAGCTGTTGTGGATCCCCAGAGCTCAGCATGACTGCTCCCCCCCTCTTCTAATGGCAAGCATCCTGCAAATTGCAGTCATCCTGAGAAGCCAGTCCATGCCCAAAAGGTCAGTGAGAGAAGGAACTGGAAGAAGAGCCTTTGTTCTGGCGAGCCAGCAGCTGCCATCCAAAAGGGATAGATAGCTGCTGCATCTCTCCTGGAGTGCAGAGTGCAGGAACTCACATCAATGAGGAAACTGTTCTCCGAATTCACTCTGTCTGTGCTGTCACTCCCCACAGCCTGCACCTGCAGCTCTTGGATATCTTTGTCCCCACAAGGGACAGCTCTTAACAAATAGCTGGCAAACATGGGAGCCTATCCCTTCAGCTCTCTTGCCTCCCCCAGGCCCGTGCCAACTGTGGGCCAGTTTAAAAGGTCTCTCCAAACTTCCCAGGAAAGACCACACCAAGCAACCTTTAGGAATAGCTGATGTCATGACTCTGCTTGGCCTTCTGCCCCTCCCCCAACTTCTCATCTAGTCAACCTCCAACAAAACTTGGTTGGGGTCGGGGCGCACTTCTTAAATAATCTTTACATGAGGGCTGGGACATAGCTTGCTGGTTGAGTGTTTGTCTAGTGTGGACAAGGTCCTTGGCTTAATCTCTAGGACTGCCAGGAAAAAATTAATGTAATTCTAAAAATAATGCTTACATGAATCCTTTACTCAGAGCCTGCTACTGGAAAATCAGCCTAAGACAGCCTCCGGTTTCAGAATCCCTTGCTGGTTGTTTGCTTCTGAAAGATTAAAGGAGTGGGGAGCCCTTAGTTTATCGGTCACACAAACCTCCTGATTTCTGTGGCTTGAGCAGGCAGGCTCTGGGGTGAGTTAAGGGTACAGACTCCCATTGCTTCTGACAACTAAATGCAGAGAAGTGGACTTCTAAAGGGAGCCCAGAGTGGGGGACAGTGTCTGAGAAGCAGAGGAGATGAGTGGCAGCGGGAAAACTGGCTAAGGCAGTAAGCCTTCAATACCCTGCTCCTCGCACAAACATTGTGTGGGTGTGAGGTTCAGGGCAAAGGGAATCTAATGAAAAGGCTGCCTGGGAGACTGCAGTGCTGAAGAGAAGAGCACCATGGGAAAGCAAATGATCCTGAACTCCGTGGCAGTGAGAGGAGGAGTTCCTAGCCAGAAAAGACTAAGGATGATTTTTACCACTGTGAGCCCATAGTCCCCCCCCACATCATATATCACATGCACATCACACATATACACACCACACACACACACACACCGTATACCGATTGCATAGCACACATACACACACACTCACAAACATACACCACACACACACACACACACACACACACACGCCAATTTAACGGAGAGATTAAAAAGAATAAGACATGCCCAGCTCTCTGGATTTTCATACAATGGTAAACTTGACACAATTATCAAAAGAGACAGTCTAAAACTCCCAGGAAAGCATTCCAAAGCATCTGCTGCGCCACAGCAGCGCTTCCCAGCCTTTGCCTCCGGATGGACTTCTGCAGCAAACATGGAAAGTCTTGGAGCAAGCTGAGGCAGTATGTTCCAAACCACAGTGGGGGTGGGGCTTACCCCACCCATGGACCCATGCACATGCTTCCTGTTTCCTCAGCCCATGACAGGAACAGGGCAGTACCCAGACTCTCTTCTCGGCAGCCTGTGCTGACAGCTTTGACCTAAGGGACCCTCTTCAAGCCCCTGTCCCTATCTTACCAGCCTCCTCTCTCTGTGTTCCCAGAGTTCCAACAAATCTGTGCTCCAGGGCCACTGAGCTGTAATGCAGGCTGGGAGCCAGGGGCTTGCCTCTCAACCCAAATTCTGTGTCTTGCTGCCTTTGAAATCTTCCTGTCACAAACACTGATTCTCCACAGGCTCTTTAGGGTGTGGTCCCTGCGTCCTTCCGTATCCCTGTTGTAGTTTCCCTGTCTCTCGCTGAGCCCACCCCTGCCTCTTCTTCCTCCTTCACTCTTTCCTACTCTCATCAGGTCCCTCTCTCCCTTTCTCCTTTCTCCTAGTCCTGGACTCCTTGAATCAAAGCTGGCCAATGTCTCCAAAGAAGGAAGGCACAGCAAATCTGACTGTGCTCACGGCAACTGACACATCATAACGCAGTGTTTGCTGTGGAGTCCTTTCTACTTCTTTGCTATTAAAAATAACCACGTAGTGAACGTTATTTCAGATCTTTATCTACATCTCTGAGTAATTCCTTCGGGCTGCTGTACTCCCTAGAGATGGCATTTTAAAGACATTTTCAAGACTTGTCATGTATTTGCAGAAATCGTTTTTACAAGAACGTTGTACACATTAACAGGTCTCCAAATTCACACCGATCTCAGGGATAAAATGGGGTCACATATATTTCTCTGGAGTCCCTGAAAACATTCACGCTATGGAATAGTCTGAAAACGTTCTATGTGCAGAGGGTAAACCTAATCCCCTTTCTTACACTTAAATATTTTAATTCATACGTTGAACTAATCGTCAGTTCAAACATGTACCAAGTGCTAGCAACAGCCTGGGTCTAGATCCTGTTGATTTAAGCTCAACCTGAATGTTTTAAAATATCTAAATAAGTTGCACATTTTCAAATACCATAAGGCAGAACATGCTCAAAGATTACTCTCACACCCATGTGTTCTCTACCCAGACAACACTAAGCAACTTTCAACTCTTTTCCAAGCTGCCTTGGATCTCTGTTGGTTAAAGTTGCTTCTTTTTCCAAATATCTAAATGGCCTCAGACATCCTAGAATGCTTAGTCATTGCTTTAAAGAACGGGGATGGGTTTCCCCCAATGTCCTCTCTTAGGACAGAGCTCATGGACCAACGTGCACATCCACATTCTTTTACGCCATGTGTTACATGTTCAGTGTGCTGCTTCCTGTGTAAATACCCAAACCTCAGCGTGAAATACCAACTGTTTCCCATTTGCTGCAGAGTATGCTAACAGGTCTTGGTGCAACTTGGTCAATAATCTCAATTTTTAGCTACAAGAGGAGTATCAGGGGCTAATTTGAGATCCACAAGGAGGAACTTGAATAAAAGTCTTATTCCTTGAATAAAAGTCTTGTTCCTGTGATAAAAGAAAGAAAGAAAGAAAGAAAGAAAGAGAGAGAGAGAGAGGGAGGGAGGGAGGGAGGGAGGGAGGGAGGGAGGGAGGAAGGAAGGAAGGAAGGAAGGAAGGAAGAAAGAAAGAAAGAAAGAAAGAAAGAAAGAAAGAAAGAAAGAAAGAAAGAAAGAAAGAAAGACTAGGGGAGGAAAGGATTGATTTGGCTTAGACTTCCAGATCACAGCCATCATAGAGGGAAGTCGAGGCAGGAACTCAAGGCAGGAGCCTAGAGGGAGGAGCCTTGGAGAAACAATGCTTCTGTCTTTCTCTGGCTTCCTCACAAATTCATCCTTAGCTATCTTTCATATAGGACTACCTGCTTACGAATGGTGCAGCCCATAGTGGGTTGAGCCCTCAGGCATCATTACACAAAACAATCCCTCCCAGACCAGCCCACAGATCAACCTGATAGAGACGATTTCTCCGTTGATACTCCTTTTCAGGGATTCTAGATTGCATCAAGTTAATGCACAGTTAATGCTAACTAGGACAGTCTCCTAGTCCTTTGGATACCCTTGGAATGTCCAAATCTAGTATGAGGTATAAGCATGCCAGTTAAATAATTACAATACAGTATAATAAAGGCACTTCTGCAATTGTAAGATTGGCAAATGTGGTGGATGAATGGTTGAGCCAGAGGACTAATCATTGTGCAGCAAACAAGGACAAGAGACCTTACTGTCTGTCAGCTACTGCAGCATAACAAACACTGCAATAATCTCTGTCACAAACAAGACTTACTTGCAGATTTTCACCCAGATGACTGGAAGTTTGCTGGGCATTAACCCTGGGCTTGTCAAGGCTTAAATAGGCTTGACTACAGACTACGAAATTTTTTCTTCGAGTCTGTTTTGTACATTTGGGGCCTCCTTTGACCTGGATAAATAGTTATTACAGCAAGGAAGAGGAACAAGGCATGGAGGAGACCAAATCCAACATGCAATCACATTTTAAACCTCTGAATACATCACGTGCACTGAAAAACCATTGACCAACATGTGTTACAGAATAAAGGTCAAAGTCAAGGAACAAAAAGCAAATATGCAAACTCCAATAAAGAGAGAGTGAAAAGCAGTGAATATTTGCTGAATAGCAATCTAATCTACCACAAGCCAGATCTCAAAGAACTGAGAGATATGCTAGAGAGAGGGAAAAGGAATCAGTGGTCCATGGAGAGAAACCATAAGAAAAGGTAGAGCCACAAGGACATAAAGCACACTAAGGACATTGTGGTTCCCTCGAATAGAGAAGCTCTAAAGGAAAAAATTCAGTGGGAGGCAGAGTGCATGTAGGAAGCTGAGGCAGGAAAGGGAGACAAAAGTTGGTATTCTAGGACAAAAGGAAACCTGAAAGAACTAGACTGATTGATGCAGAGTAAGAGCTCTGTTCTAAGCTGACCCGGCCAATTGTCTTTGAGGGAGTGATGCCCTCAAATCCCACTACCACCATCACTTTTGACAAGCAGGAGAGCTGGCTCTGCCCCCTCACTGGTTGTAGCACTTGGGAGAGCGGGCTCTGCACCTCATCTGGGCAACACAGTGGAGCTGGCCCTGATGGCGAAGTCACAGATGAGCTAGCCCTGTGGATGTGAGAGCGGGAGAGCTGGCCAGCCCCTCACAGGCTGCAGCACTTGGGAGAGTGGGTCCCACCTTGACTGTGCAGCACAGTGGAGCTGGCTCTGGAGGCATGGGTGTAGGTGAGCCAGCCCTGAGCGCATGAGAGCAGGTTAGTTGGCCCTGCCTCCTGATAGTGGCATTGGTTGGCCTAGCCGGAGCAGTGCCGGAGAGCTTGTCCCAGTGGTGCAGGTAAGAGAGAGCCAGCACAATGTCCAGCTCAGCCACCACCCAGGCCCAGAAACCAGGGCTTTGAGTTGGCCCACCCCCAAATCTATATCCATCTGCAATCGGTTGGGAAGCTTGAAAGAGCCAGTCCTGCTGATGCTAAGCTGCAGGATCTCCACAACACGGGGCAACACAGGACAACCAGGAGAAGTTCTGGTGAAGATCTGATATTTATGGTTGCAAGTGAAAATGTGTAGACAGAGGGATATACTGTGAGATATACAGCTTCCATGATGAGATGTTTTTATGCTTTGTTATTTTGTTTGTTTGTGTGTGTGTTTTATTTTGGGGAGGGAAGTTGGAAGAGCAAAGGGCATATATGAGGGGATGGGAAGATGAGCAGGACTGGGGTACGTGATATGAAACTCACAAAGAATCAATGAAAAGTTTTGTTTTGTTTTTCGGGGTTTTTTGTTTTGTTTTGTTTTGGGTTTTTGTTGTTGTTGTTTTTAAGAGTCCCGCTCTCCTTGCTGGGTCTTTGGGATAATCCTGCCTTATCTCTCAGGGACATTAGTATCTGGTAATGGAAAAATGAATAAATCAGTAAGTGAATGGGAGTGAACCCTCCCATCATACTCTGTGCTATTTGGACAACCAGTACTTTTACTTTGCCAAAGAACGTTAAAAGCCACACGAAAGGGCTATGGCTGTGGCTCCATGTTAGAGCGCTTACTGTGCACATGCAAGCCTCTAAATTCACTCCTTAGTACTCCCAAAGTAAAGAAACTAATAAGAAAAGAAGGGCCCAAGAAGAGGGCTCAAGCCGTAAAGCACTTGCCGTGCAAATACAAGTTCTAAGTTTAGAACTACACATAAAAGTGTAGTTGGGCGTGTGTCTGTTACGCCACTGCTGGGGGCAGAGCTCGCTGGCCAACCAGTCTAGTGTCATCAGTGAGCTGCAGGTTCACTGTGGAGAGCAACTAAAGAAGATATCTGACATTTATTTCTGACCTCCACCTGCACACATGTACACATGTACATGAACCTAGACAGGAGAGAGAGACAGAAACAGACACACACAGAGAGACAGAGACATGCAGAGAGACAGAGACAGACACACACAGAAAGACAGAGACATACAGAGAGACAGAGACAGACACACACAGAGAGACAGAGACAGACACACACAGAGAGACAGAGACAGACAGAGAGACAGAGACAGACACACACAGAGAGACAGAGACATACAGAGAGACAGAGATAGACACACACAGAGAGACAGAGACAGACACACACAGAGAGACAGAGACAGACACACACAGAGACAGAGACATACAGAGAGACAGAGACAGACACACACACACAAAGAGAAACACACACAGAGAGACAAAGAGAGAGAGAAACAGAGAGACAGAGACACACACAGAGACAAAGAGAGAGAGAGACACAGAGACAGAGGCACACATTCAGAGAGACAGACAGAGACAGAAAGAAAGACAAAGAGAAACTACTGACTCCTATTCTTTGACGTCTCTACTGCCCAGAGTGGACCTAGTAAATCCTTCCTGTACCTCAGAAAACTTAAGAATCTACCCACCACTGCCACCACCAAAAAACAAACAAACAAACAAACAAAAACTGTGGTTTCTGATAAAGGACATTTTTTTTTAAATTGTGCAAAATATGTGAATATTCACCGTTTAGCCACTCTTCATTCTAATGTACATCTTTCCATGTCATATAATTATATGAATAGAGTCATACATCCTGTCATAGTTAACTGTTAAAGATGAGTTTAAGGTCCTGGAGAGATGGCTCAGAGGTTAAGAGTCCTGTCTGTTCTTCCAGAGCTCATGAGTTCAATTCCCAGCAACCACATGGTGGCTCACATGAGATCTGGTGCCTTCTTCTGGCACATATCCAGGCAAAACATTGTATACACAATAAAACATCTCTTTAAAAAAAAAAAAAAGATGAGCTCAAAACCTATTCTACCACGTTCTTTTAATGACTGTACAGTATTTCATATATGTATATCTAGTCTAAGAAACTTTCATTGTACTGGGTCTCTGTATCCACCCCTTGAATGGTCCTTAGTTCTAGCTGTCCCCTCCAATATTCCCTCTTCCCCCTCCCTCTTTGATCTTCTCATTCCACTCCATCAAGAACCATCCATTCTATTTCCCCTTCCTGGGGAGAGCCATTCCTCCAACTGCACCTGACCTGTCTCTGACTTCTGTGGTTATGTGAGTCGAAACCTGCTTATTGAAAACTCAACAACTAACATCCGTTTGTAAGTGAACACATACCGTATTTGTCTTTTGGGGTCTGGGTTACCTCACCCACAGTGGTTTTTTTTCTAAATCTGTTCATTTACCTGTGATTTTCATAATTTCACTTTTTTAACAACTGAATAATATTCCAATGTGTAAATGCTCATGTAAATGTAAATATTTTCTTTATCTATTATCTTGCGGACTGACGTTTAGGTTCTTTCCAGTTTCTGAGTATTAGGAATAGAGAAACAGTAGACATGGTTGAACAAGCATCTCTGATGTAGGTTATGGAATTCTTTGTGTATATTCCCAAGAGCGGTATAGCTGAATCTTGAGGGAGATCTAGTCCCAGCTTCCTGAGGAACCCCCAGACTGACTTCCACAGTAACTGTACAAGTTTGTTTTCCCACCAGCAATAGATGAATGTTCTTCTTACCCTACAGCCTCACCAGCATGACTTTTCATTTGTTTTATTGATCGTGCCATTCTGGACTGGTGTAAGATGAAATAAAAGTTGTGATTTGCATTTCCCTGATGCCTAAGGATGTTGAACATTTCTTTAAGTGTTTCTCAGTCATTTGTGTTTCTCTTTTGAGAACTCTCTCTTCATATCTGCACCCTATTTTTAATTGGTATATTTGTTTTCTTAATGACCCGTTTGCTTAGTTTTCTATATATTTTATATATTAGTTCTCTATCAGACATGTACTTGATAAAAATCTTTTCCTATTCTGTAGCCTGCTTCTTTGTCTGAATGATGGTGTCTTTTGCCACACAGAAGCTTTTCAGTTTCATGAGATCCCATTTATTGATTGTCGTTTTTAGTGCCTGTGCTGCTGGTGTTCTCTTCAGAATGCATTTCTGTGCCATTGAGTTCAAGACTATTCTCCACTTTCTCTTCTGTCGGATTCAGAGTGTTTGGCTGTATGCTGAAGTCCTTGATACATCTGGAGCTGAGTTTTGTGCAGGGTGATGAGTATGGACCTATTTGCATTCTTCTACGTGCAGACATCCAGCCTTACCAACAACATTTTTTGAAGATGCTGTCTTTTTTCTAAGAGAAAGATAGGTTTGTGGGTTTGGGAGGAGGAAGTTACAGAGGATCTGGGAGGAGCTGGGAAAAGAGAAACCATAATCAGAATATATTTTATGAAAAATCTATTTTAAATAAAAAGAAAACTAGAATAAGTTTAATTTTTAGTAAGTGTAGGATACATTAAAATATTAATGAAAGAATTTAGGGGCAAAAAAAAAACAAACCCGAGCATTACACATGTGAATGGGGTGTCGTGTAATTTTTTGACATATAGCCATATTGTATAATGTTAAAATATGTATTAAAACATTTATTTCTTTATGGTAAAAGCTTTTAAAACTCCTTACTTCTAGACTTTTGAAATGTCTAGTATACTATTGTTATATGGCATCAGTCACGTGGTGCCATAACACGCCACACTCTCCTGCTGTATCTAATGGCAACTTAGTGCACACTGATTCACACTTCCCTGTTCCCCCAAGCCACTCTAGCCACCTCTAGCAACTGCCAATCTTCTCTCCCGCTCCCTTTCCCTCTCCCCTCTCTTTCCTTCTCCCAGGTTTGTCTTGCCTGCAGTGGACGCCCGGCCCTATTCCGAACAGACAAGGTCAGGCTCTATGTGTCTTTCAGTGCCTGACTTATTTCACTTACCATAATCTCCAGTTCCAGTCACATTACCACAAGTGACAGAAATATTTCTTTCTACAGACTGAGTACCACTAGGTTGCAAATATTTACTGTTTTTTTTTTTCTTTCTATCCACTGATGGACTAGAAAAAGAGATGAAGGATATATACTAAAAGAGATAGAAAATTATCTTTACCTTCAGGCTATAGTCCCTTCTTCTTGGAAAATTCACAAGAAACATTAAAAATGTTATTGAATTTAATAAAAAAATTCAATAAGGTTGCTCAACACATGCAAATATATATATATATATATGTATATTGATGACATTTTATTGCAACAATAACAAGTCAGGAAATGCATTGAATAAAAGGGAGAGTCCATTTATAATTGCATAAATTAAAATACCTTGTTATGGTCTGAATCTGAAACGCTCCTCACAGGCTCACATATACAAAAGAATACATTGTGAAAGGAGCCAAGAAATCTTTGGAAGGGCTCATAGCCACATCGAATAAATTATGTTCCCCAGTCTTATTTGTAGCTAGGTATTCATATGACTAAGTTCTGAACAGTCAGTGTTTTGTTGTAGTATCATCCAAAAACTTTTCTTAAGAAACAATTTATGAGCTGGGCGTGGTGGCGCATGCCTTTAATCCCAGCACAGAGGCAGAGGCAGACAGATCTCTATGAGTTTGACAGCCAAGGGTACAGAGAAACTCTGTCTCAAAAAAAGCCATAAGAGAGAGGAAGGAAGGAAGGAAGGAAGGAAGGAAGGAAGGAAGGAAGGAAGGAAGGAAGGAAGGAAGGAAGGAAGGAAGGAAGAAATTTATAGGTCTGGCAATATGGCTCAGCAAGTAAAGGAGCTTGCTGCCAAGCCTAACAACATGAGTTTAACCCCGGAGACCCACAAGATAGAGCGAGCCATTACTGAAAGCTGTGCTCGAATCACCACACATGTGCCTTGAAACATGCCCAAATTCACACATGTAAATAAGTAAACATGATTTTTTTTTTCATTTGTCTCATTTTGTTTCATTTTATTTGTCTCTCTGTGTAGTTCTGGCTGTCATGGAACTTGCTCTATAGACCAAGCAGGCCTCAAACTCGGAGCTCTGTCTACCTCTGCCTTCTGAGTGCTGAGATTAAAACCATGTACCACCATCACCTTGCTAAACACGACTTTTGTTTTGCTTTGTTTTGTTTTTGAGACAGGGTTTCTCTGTGTAGCCTTGGCTGTCCTGGACTTGCTTTGTAGACCAGGCTGCCTCTGCTTGTATTACAGGCATACACCACTGCAACCAGCCATGATTTTAAAATAAAGATAGCTCTCGTGTATTTTTTCCTCTTGCTCTAGCCCCATTTTCTATCATGCTACTTGGAACGTGGTTATGAGAATGACATTCGTATTCTAGAAACAATGGCAAAACTGGAAGGAACTTGGGTTCTAGATGTTTTGGTAAAAAACAGACACAATATTAGCTTCAGATTAACCTGGGACTAAACTACCAGAGAAAAATAAACTATTTAGGCCACTAGTGTTTAAGGTTTCTTTGCTCACAAATGAGCCTGTTCCTATTAAAATATAACCTTTTGTATTTCCCCTCATGCCTGTGTAATTACATCTAGACATACACACACACACACACACACACACATTCTATGTCCTCTTTAAATTTCTTTTTTTTTTAACACTTATTTGTTTATTTGTGGATGGGGCGTGCATGCCATGGTGTGTATGTGGAAGTCAGAGGAAAACTTGTGGAAGTAGGTTTTTCTTTTCTACTATATGGGTCCTAGAAATCAAACTCAGGTCATCAGGTTTGGCAGACAGAACCACCTCCTCTACACACACACACACACACACACACACACACACACACACGCACACACACACGGGCTGGGTGGGAGAGGGAGGGAAGAAGGGAAAGAGGCAGGGAGGGAAGTGGGAACATGTTTCTTTCTGTAGTGCTATTCTGATTCTAAAGAACAGAATCCTAGGAGCAAGATACCTGGATGAAGTTCATGTGTGTTTGACATTTTGGTAGACATTATTGGATTGCTTTCCAGAAATACTTTGAACCCCATTTAGCCATGTATGAGGCAATTGTTTCTCCCCATCCCTACCAGCATTCACCCATTGTTACTTTATAGAGGGCTGGAGAATGTGAATGGCTGTTGCTTTCATTTGCCTCTCCAGGAGGAACTATTATTGATTGGTAATACAAGACTCATAGCTCCTCATAGTTTCTCAAGCATTTCAGGTAATACGATTACTGTATCCAAACCATAAACCGATGGGATTCTAAACTGAATTGAAATAAACTGGTATGTAGATTTTGAGAAAAATTTAAAATTTCATATAGAGCCTTCTGATGCAAGAACCTAGTAAACTTATTAGCTTGTTCTTTTATGTCTTTCCATAAACTCTTATCATTTGAATATAGTTTTTCCCCACCTTTTTCTTGCTCAGTTTAGTCTTTATTTCTTTTGAGACAGGGTTTTGTGCAGCTATGTCTCAGAGGATGACCTTGGCCCCCTGATCCTCCTGCCTTTACCTCCCCACTCCTGGCATTACCAGTGTACACCATGCCTGGGGTTACATGGTGCTGGAGATCATACCCTGGCGTCATGCATGCAAAGCAACACCCTCGAGAATGAGCTACACCAGCAGCCAAGATTCTCCACTTCTGTCCTGAGCTGGATTTTCTTGTGCTCAGTCACTAACATTCAGAAATGAGCACAAGCTACAGAAATGAAAGCATGTGTGTACCCGTTTCGAGAAGGAGATGCTTCATTTAAATGAAATCCAGTACCATATCTTGAACTCACCCATTATCTCTGTCCCTTGCCTTGCCTTGCCCCTGGATCTCCCCTCTATTGCCTCACCTACAAATTGCTGCCATGACTTCCTGGACTCCTTCTCATTTGTTCTTTTCTCCTTCCTCAATCTATTCTCCCTTGCAGAGAACCTGTTTGCCTTTGCTTTAATTTGTTTTTCATTTTGTGTTTCAGAGCAATTCTCCCTCCTCCCCACCTTTTTCTCTCCTGGAGTTCAAACTTGTAATTGCTGTACAAGTGCTCTACCACTGAGCTATAAAAAAAATAATAATAATTTTTAACACAATGAAGAATCAGCAGCGCCAGAAAGATAGCTTATCATGTATAGCAATTGTCACACAAGTTTGGTGGTCTGAGTTCAGTCTCCGGAATCCACGTGATAAAAAAGAACCGACTTCCTAAAGTCGTCCTCTGACATCCACATATATGCCATAGCACTCACAGGCCTATACACACACATCATACACACAACAATAAATCAAGTAATTTAAAAGCAGGAACCAAGCTAGGCGTGGCAGCACACACCTTTGAACGCATTACTCCAGGAGGCAGAGGCAGACGGATCTCTGTGAGTTAGAGACCAGCCTGGTCTACAAAGTGAGTCCAGGACAGACAAGGCTACACAGAGAAACCCTGCCTCAAAAAACAAAAACCAAAACAAAAAAGCAGGAATCAGCAAAATACACCTTTGCGTCTACAAGACAAGCCTTCCTGGTGAGGTCCCAGAGGTATTGACATTCATCTATGACTGGTAAAACCTGTATCTGGGAAAAACCTATTATTGGGCCTTCCAACTGCCAGAAATCAAGGCAATTGGTTTCTGCCTTGAGGAGATGAATGTGGTGGGGACTCAGTGACCACCTTTTGAGGTTCATGCATACAATTTTCCTTAAGACTGTTTATTTTCCCACTGTGGAGCCTGTTCAGATGGTGCTAACAGCTGGTAGTAGTGCCCAGCCCATTTCTCTGCCAAGCGTCCCCTACAGGAGGTCTTAATGTCCTGTGTCTGCTGCATGGGAGAATGATTTCTCTGAAAGCTGATTTATAGATCTGTGCCTCAGGAAGGAAGCAGCAGGTGCAGATGCGAGGGGGAGAGGCTTCTTGGAAGACTTACTTCACACTGAAGCCTCTCAAGGTCTGGACTCAGCAATAACCATGGTAATGATGACACAGCTGGGTGGTTGTACTATCCTCTAATTCCCCTTTTCTCAAAGCCTGGCATCTCATGATTGAGGAGATAGACGTCTAGTGTAAAAAGGTGCTGTGAGTCCAGCCTGGACGTGCAGCCCTTCCACCCGCATTCCACTGATTGGCACCCAATCCTCTCATCACAGCCACCTACAAAGCAGTCTGGGAAATGTGCTCCAGCCGATGCCCTAGAGTGAGTAGAAATGTGGTAAGTGACTGACTCCTCTCTACTACCTGTTCCAACAATATGAGAACCGAGCATTGACTACTGAGTTTAAATATACAGACGAAATTGGTGAGGTGTAGTTCAATCTTGATAGAGCATTAACTGTATAATTTGAATTGGATTCAAGAGAAAATTGAAGACAGCACCTATTTAAAACAGAGTGGCCTTTAGTCCCAGCACTCAGGGAGGAAAAGGCAGGTGGATCTCTGTGAGTTTGAGGCCAGCCTGGTCTATAAAGTGAGTCCAGGACAGCCAAGGCTACATAGAGAAACCCCGTCTCGAAAAACCAAAAATAAAACAAAGACTGGTTTGGGGGCTAGGGAAATGGATCAGTAAGTAAAGTACTTCACATGCAAGCAGAAAGATATGAGTTCTAATCCCCAGAACACATGTAAAAAGCCAAGCATAAGAGGCTGGAGAGATGTCTCAGCAGTGTAAAAGTACTAGCTGACCTTCTAGAGGACCCATGTTTGACTTCCACAACCATCTGTAACTCTAGTCCCCAGGAATCTAATGTCCTCTTCTGGCTTCTGTGAGCCCTGCACACACAGTAGGCCCTATACATATTGTATAGATAAGTAGGTAGATAGACAGATGGATAGATAGACAGACAGACAAAAATGTAGGCAAAACACAGGGACATATAAAATAAAACAATTTTTTTAATTTAAAGTCAAGCCTATGGCATATACTATAAACCCAGTTTGAGGATGGATAATAGAGACAAAACATCCCTAAGCTGCTGGCTAGTCAGTGTAGACAGTCAATGAGCTCTAGGTTCAATCAGAGACCCTGTCTCAAAAGATGAGGTGAAGCACTAGAGGAAGATAGCCAATATCAAACTGTGGTCTTCATGCACACCTGCACATAAATGCACACCTGTGTTCAACACACACACAAAGTTGAAAAACAAAAGTGCTTTTAATAAAGTTTGCTGTAAAGGGAAGCAAAGCAATGAGATAGTAGCTGGAAGGATTATGAGATAACGAGTTTTCTTTCTTTCTTTTCTGTTTTTTTTTTTTTTTTTTTTTTACAATGAAGAAATACCAGCACGTTTTTGTGCTGATGGGAATGTTCCAGCAGAGAGGAAAATTGATGATACAGGGAAGAGAGGGAAAATTGCTCGAGTGATGTCCTTGAGTAAGCAAGAAAGGAGAGGATCTAGTGATAAGGAAATGGTTGGCCCTGGGAGAACACGGGCTGCTCCCCCACTGTAATAGCAAGGAAAGTAAAATATATGGATGGCCTCGCAGGGAGCAGCCATGATAGAATGAGGTGCCGAAGTTCCTCCCTAGCCATTTGTGGTTTTCACTGAAATAAAAAGCCACATCATCTGCCCAGAGTGACTTTGAGGGAAGGATTGTCAGGCATTTGGGCAGGAAAATATGATACATTGACCTGGGGAGATGAGAGAAATCCTAGTCAAGTAGTTAGTCCTTCCAGTGAACAGTCCCCCATCTCTGAGACAGTTCAGCCTGAGTCCACAGTCAGTGCCATCTGACTTTCTCCACTCCGTCTGTAAACCTCCCCTGACCCTGGTCCAGCGTCTGAACTGGAGAATCACCGCAGTAAATGACACTCTGAGCACGGAGAAGACTGTTGTAATTATTTCAGGTGTAGATAGTCACAGTAATTCTGAACAGGCTATTACAGCCCCACTTTATAGTGAGGGAACTGAAGCGCATTAACATTTGCCTAAGCTAAATCTGAATTCAAGCCGCTGGCTCCAGTGTCCTTACACACGGTCAACTTTCTTACCAAAGCATCCCGCATCTGCGAATTTAGACAACTGTGAAGCAAAAATCCCCGCCCCGTGTTTGTGCTGAGAACATACAGACTTTCCTTCATCAGTATTCCCTAAACAACATAGTATATAACACCTACTTACAAAGTATTGCTTTGTCTTAGGTACTATAAAGAATCCAGAGGTGACTGAAAGTATTCAGAATGAGACAGGTGGATCCTATGCCATTGTAGATGAACGGCTTGGGCAACCCCAGGGTTTTGATATCTGCAAGCTACAATCAACCCCCCCAGGGATGGGGTATGTGTGTGAGCGTATGTTCTGTATTATACATTGTCAGGAAATAGTAAGAACTAGAGAGTGTTAGTCGTAAAAGGAATGGATAAAATTCTAAAAAGTCAATGGCTAAGAAGCTGGAAATGAGATTCTGAGCTTGGGACAGTTTCACAGTTTGTTGGTAGCTACCTGAAGTCTCAGAAAGCCTAGGAGCAGAAAATGAGCCATTGTCATGAACATAAGAACAAGTTTTTTAAAAAGGGAAAAAAAAAAAAAACCCTTCATGACTCTTCCCTGTTCTTCCTGACTCTTCATCATTTGGCACATAATGCTTGGCTTAGTTTTCTTTTGATTTTGCTGTATGTTTTATTTGTTTTCATGACAGGAGGCATGGTGCTGGAATGGTCACAATAATGATGCTAGAAATGGCTTCCAACCAATGAACAGTGAACGTTATCAAGGACCTTATCAATGAAAAAAAAAATCTATTCCGTGAGCATAGTTATTATATTAATTCAATGGTTATGACATTCTGAGAGTTACAGAGCTTTATTCTCATTTACAGATAAGAGTATTGAAGCTAAGAGATATGGTAGCACATGGCCAGGGTCTCATTGATAATACAGGGTGGAGGTGGCACTTAGAAACAAGCCTGATGGAGTCCAAAGGCTGTGCTGACTGCATTGTACCAGCTGCTTCTCTATTTGGAGATGAAGCCCCAAGAACACTAAGGAACCCTACAGGGCCGCAAGGGCTGCTGGGCCAGAGCCTCTGGGTGAGAGGAACTCCCTTTAATGAAGGCAATTGAGAAACAATCCTCCTCTTTATTTCCCTGTAACAGGGGCTCAGAAAAGCTAATTATCTTCCTGTGAACCAGTTAACTATTCAATTTTCTCCATTTGGGTAATTAATTATCAGAGTCAAATGCGGAATCCAGCTAATTTTAGAAACATGCAGCTGTAGGGTCAGCTAGGGAGCAAGCTCAGCTGAGAAAGGAGGAAGAGGTGCCTGCTTCTGCTGAGGCTTACAGGAAGAGGAGTGTCAAGAGACCTCAGACAGGAGAAACCAATCCAAGGCAACATGGCTGGGATTCCTTTTGCATCGGAGCTAGCAGTCAGTGTCCTGGACATAGGAGCATAAAGCAGCTACTGCGGCTGTAGAGAGGTAGGGGCATTGCATCTTCAGCTTCTGTTACTGCCCTCTTTCTCTCTGAGGGGCCCAAGGTCCAGGATGCCACTGGTCCTCAGATTTTCATTGGAAGCCAGTTCATAAAAGGATGGGTGAAAGAATGTGAGGGAGGAAGAGAGGTGTGTGTATGTGGGGGAGTGGAGAGACAGAGGCAGATGGAGAGAGAGACTCTGGATCCCACCTCTGATTATCAGACATGCTAATACCACTAACACTGAAGAGACAAAGATATAGCTCAGACCTAATATCTGGAAGGTTAGGCGCTCCCACTCTCCTTACCTGGGGGAGGGCAGCTTGCTCACAGGGTATGGTAGAAACCGGGGTTGGAGTTCAACTGCTGCTAACCCCGTGATCCTGCTGCCTCCTAGAGTGTCATGCTGCACGTACAATTTTCAGAGGACTACCCGGCATCACAACACCAGGTTGGAAAGGCACATGGTTCACCAAAACAAAGATAGCTGCTCAAGAATATTTAACCCCAGCCAGCACCCCTGGGGCAGGAGGATGTCTCTTTATCTGCACATAGAGATCTCGAAATTTTGTCACTTCTTACTGCTACGGGCTCCAAGAAGCAGACCCGACTATAGCCTCCATCTGTAGGGCCGGTTGCTTAGGAGAAAGGGTGATGATGACTTCACTGAGCAGGTAGTGTAAGCGGATGTGTGCTAACCACTTTAACATGTGCTCTTTGGTTTAATCGTTGTGCCGGTCCAAGTGCTCTCCATTCCTACTGCACAGACAAATGAACTCACACACAGAATTTAGTCCCTTTCCTCTTGATTGAGGAAGCTGAATTCAAACCTAGGCACTCAAAGTTCAAAACCTTCTTCAAAGTCAAGTAGGCCCTGGCGACAGGAGTGGAGTGGGGAGGGAAGATGAGGAAAAGAAAGGAGGCCAGAAGGGTGGTAAGGAAACTGCCCAAAACCATGGACAGCTCCTCCGTGGCTGTTTGAATAGGTTCCTGGGTGGACTCATGGTACCTTCTATTCCTGCCAGTGTCCACTCACCATGAAGAACCATCTCTCTGCAGTGGGAGATTTCCCTCAGACTCACTTTTAAGAGCCAAGTACTCTAACCTGATGCAAGTCCTCAAGATTTTCTACAGGAGGCACATGCTCCTTAGTATTTTGGACACACCCATTCTCTGAGTTGCTGGGGTTTTCTCTAAGGCAGGCCAGGCAGAGAACTGCTACCTGCCACCAACCCAACAGCCTTCCTGTCCTCACCAGCCATGCTATTCTTACACCATCCACCCTTTGTCGTTTCCACTGGAGAGCCAATCTCCTCTCCATCTGCCATTCTTGCAAATGCTCAAGGCCTTCCTCTTTTTGCCAGGTGTGATGGGAGTTTCCAAGTTCAAAGCCAGGCTCCCTGCCCCAAGCTGCTGGCCCAGAGCCTCAGCAGGTGCAGCATCGCTGCTAAGCAACATCTCCAGATCTCTGCATGTTCCTGTCATGTGGTGTGGTTGCTATGGAAACAAGTACCCTGGCATCCCATGTTACAGCAAGGCCTAGGCAGTGGTGTGTTATCTGAGGCCTAACAAAAAAACAAAACAAAAAAAATACTGTTGTCCCATGTTCTAATGATTTCTGATTTCCTAAGTCTGATATAGGTACACTTGATCATCAGTTGGATCCTTATGTTTCCCTCCAGGGACTAGCTTTTAAAAGAGAAAGCCTAAAGTGGACGAGTGGTGGTCATTTGTTGGCCAATCATAGAATCATTTCCTTTGGGGTTGGTTAGGAATTGCCTTTACAGGAATATATTACTAGGCCAGATTCTTAAGGAATTTTATATCCTTATTTTACCCACCCTTTACCCAGATTTGTAGGGTAAGAGCATTTGTACTCTGTATCGTCTAGAGAGTTGTACCAGGGTCTAAGGACTACCAAAAAAAAAAAAAAGAGCCAGAGAAAGCCCCCAATTCCACCTTCACACTCTTGATAACAAAGGGTAGATGTCACATCAAGGATTCTACAGGCTCTTGAGGCTCAGGTCCCTGGGTCTTCCAATCCAGACTTTCTGTGGATCTATCTCTATTCAAGATTAGACTCAGAAAAAAAAAGTGAAAAATTAGGGGGGGAAATGGATAGGCAATTAGCAAATTGTGCAAAATAAAAGATTTGGCACACCAGTGAGGAGGTATAAAGATAAACTGACACAAATTAAAAACAATCGAACAGAGAAATAGATATGAAATGATCACAGAACTACTGAAACACATAGAAAATAATTGGAATGTCCCAGGAAAAAAAAAAAAAAACTGACTAGTTTCAAGAGTCCAAGGAACAGCCAGTACAAACATTGGAAATATTTCTACCCCAAGTCACATCTCAGAAAGATTCAGAACACTGATAACCATGAAAAGATCCTAAAAGCTTTCAGAGACCAATTGCAATTTTAATAGAAAATGCCAAAGGTCATAAAAGCATAAAATGCTTCAACATGTGTGGACAGACAGTCTCTAAATACCCCCAGGAAAACACTTCATCTACTCATCTTTTAAATTACAGATTTTCCTCATTCCTAAAGACTTTTTTATTTTCCTTATTCAATTGATTGGCCTTATAATATCTTGCCTTTTTTTGTCATAGAATCAATGTCTAATCTTACCTTCTTCCTATGTGATCTTGAATTTCTCAACTATACTTGTCAGTCTGGGTTCTATCTTTTCTATAAGAGGGTTTTTCAGAAGCCTCAATGCCTTAGTTTCATTTATTTGTTATGATTAAAAAAAAAAAAAAAAAAGACCGACAACAAAGTAGCCTAGGGGAAAGGGGATTAGTCTGGTTTACAGTTCTAAATTAAAGCCCATCATTGCAAAGAAGTAGAGGCAGGTACTTGAAGCAACATCCACATTCAAAAGCAGAAACAGAATGCAGGTTTTACTGTTCAACACACTTACTCGCCTTTCATACCACTCAAACGCAAATCCAGAGAATGATGCTGCCCACAGTGGGCTGGATCTTCCTACATCAATTAATGTGATCAAGGCAATACCCACAGATATGTCCCAAAGCCAACCCCATCTAGAGGATCCCTCATTGGAACTTTCCCTCAAAGGATTCTATGTTATGTAACATAGATAATTAAAACCATCACACACAGGGATGCTTTGCAGATGTTGGATATTTTGATGTTGGAGCTGGGCTCAGATCAGCTGTTAGTTGCCCCATCAGCCTCAAGAGTGGAGCATAGAAAGACTGAGCAGAAGCTTTTGGCTTGCTTTGGGCATATGGGCTGATCTTTCCTTTTAAGGTGAGTCTCCTAGGTCCACTGTGAAGTCCTTCTTAGACTGGCCAGATTCTCCAGCAAGAGAGGGCTCCTGATCACCTCTCTGGGAGATATTATCCTGACTACCAGCATCTAGCACTTGTGAGAGAATATAAAGGTGTGTGTCACATATTCAATGTCTTATATTAGCAATAAACATCCCTGCCTCAATGTAACTGACACCCAAAATCCAGAAGTCTTTTGCCTCCTCAAGAAAAACAAACCTTCTGCTGGAGCAGAAGAAAGAGCTCTGCGAGTCTTTATGTTGGGCTTTATTTTAACCCCATCCAGACATACTAATACCGGAACCTTTGAGGGATTTTGCCAATGACATCAAGTTATTGCTTTTTGGTTCTCCCATTGCCACATTAGGATTCTATTCTTTGCTAAGTCAAATATCATTCACTTATCTGTTTTGCTAAGTTTGTGTTTTTGTATGAGAGAGAGAGAGAGAGAGAGAGAGAGAGAATATTTCTAAACCAGTGAGTTTATGGTGGCTACCCACAGAAGCATAGGTAGCTCAAAATCAGCTGTATCACCAGAAAGTTTGGATCACAACCCATGAAAACTGCATCCCCGGGGCTGCCTGGACCACTTACGGGCGGTTCCACGGAAGAGTGTGCTCTCCAGTTTTAAAGATTGTGTTGACGCTTTTGAGTACTGTCTTCTCCAACCTCTTGGTCATTGTAGACTTACACCTTTTTAAAAGGCTTATACATAGTAGGATCTTGGCAGAGAGTATGATGTTTATGTAGGAAAACAATCTGTACTAAAACATCTAGGACCCAGACTGACTAAATACAAATGCTAGCTCTGGTATCCTGGCTCTAACGCGTACTAGCTGTTTAATCATTGTCTGTTGCTAGTAACATATGTCACAGCCTGGTAGCCTTATAAAGAAAAGAGGTCTATTTTGCCTTTTGGTTTTGGTTCAGGGTTGAAGGGCTCCATTTGCTGATAGCTTTTCTGCTGTCAGAGTCCCAAGGCAATCCAGGGTATCAACATAAGAGATGAAGAACATGTGAAAGATCTAGCCAAACTAGCTACCACAGTTCAACCATTCTTGAAATAATCCTGTAAATCCAGTCATGAAATAAGAGCTCTTATGACGTCATAAAGGTTCCACCATTCAATATCTCATTACAGGGATTATGTTTAAGCATAAGGTTTCAGATAGGGCAAACTATGTATCGTATAACACAAAGATAAGTTTAGGAAGCCCTCAGTTTCCCCATGTATGAAATGAAGATAACAATAGCAAATATTTCATAGGACACTCTAGACTCCTAAAATAATGCCCAATAGACATCAAATTATACTGTCCAAGTTCATGATTATGGTTATTTAGTATTTACCATATGCCCAACATCTGTGGCAAGGGCCAGGTTTGTGAGACCAAGAGGAACAAGGCAGTTTAATTTCTTCTCTTTCCAGCTTCGTACTGGAATAACCAGTTTTCCCACTTGGGTCTATACCATGTAAATATGTTATGCACCTAAGTAAATTATCAAACAGGAGGAAGTTCTGGTTGTACAAACACAGCTGGTAACAGTGTAAATAGACTATTCAAATGATGTGAGGGCCAGTGAGGCAGCGCAGTCGCTTTCAAATACAGTTGAATCTCATAAGCATAATGAGTATCAGCACCATTTGCCAAATGACTGGTCCACATAGTTTCCTCTGAGTACCAATGTCACGTGCTTGTCACTTGTTTCATGGGACAAATGACATGCTTTGGAAAATGACTCCACTCTGACCCCAAGTACCCTAAGCAAAGTCTCTCCCACCCTTTTAAATAAGCTTCCCAGTGGCTCCCTTTTTTTTCGTCGGCTTGCCTTTTATATCTTCCCTCTGCTCTCTGATCATGCTGAGCAGGCAGCAAACCAGCGGCTTTTGCAATCCAGAACCTGCTGTTCAGCTTTAAAACAAAACAAAACAACAACAACAATAACAAAAAAACCATCTGTAAACTCTCTCTCCCCACAAAGGGAGGAATGGAAGCCCATCAATGCACAGAATGGCCAGCCAGCTCCAGGCCCAGCTTCAAGAAAACAAGACTTATTTAGCATTAATGGAAATTCGGGCCAATGTATTTCTATCATGGATGAGCCACAGATTTGAAAACGGCTAGACCTGGATTTTTGTTTTTGTTTTAGAGATAGGCTCTCACTATATAATCCAGGCTCTCAATCCTCTAACCTCATCCCCAGCCTTCCTAATGCTGTGATTGTAGGTGTGTGCCACTACAGACATCTTTAAAGTGACAGCAACACGGCCAATCTTAGAAGATGGAGTTATTCAGGCTATGTCTTAGTTAAGGTTTTTAGTGCTGTGAAGAGACACCATGACCACAGCGAGTCTTATAAAGGGAAATATTTAATTCCGCTGGCTTTCAGGTTCAGAAGCTTAGTCCGTTACTGTTGTTGTGGAAAGCATTGTATATAGACAGATATGGTGCTGGAGAAGAAGCCAAGAATAGATCAGCAGGCAGCAGGAATAGAGAGAGACACTGGGCCTGGCTTGGGCATTTGAAGCCTTAAAACCTGCCCCCACTGACTCATTTCCTCCAACAATGCCACACCTACTCCAACAACCACACCTCCTAATAGTGCCATTTTCTACGAGCCTATGGAGATAACTTTCATTCAAACCAAGAGACTACAAGTGTTTCCATGATCTACCACTGTGTTGGCTAGTTCTTTTGTCAACTTGACACATGCTTGAGTCAGCTAAGAAGAGGAAACTTCAATTGAGGAAACGTAAACTTCTCCATGGCTTCTGCTTCAGTTCCTGCCTGCATGTTTTCAGTTCCCAGAAATCAGCTTTTAACTCCTGCAGTGATGGACCGTTACCTGGAAGTATAAAATGAAGTAAGTCCAAATCGGGTTTGGTCATGATGTGTATCTCAGCAATAAAAACCTTGCTAAGACAATCAGCCTCTTCTTGGACAATTCTCTCTTTAACAGTCTGTATTTTGATCTCCCACACACAGAGAGAGAGAGGGAGAGAGAGAGAGATAGAGAAAGGAAGAGGGAGAGAGATTCAAATTCCAAACCCAAATTTCAGGCAAGAATTTCATACCAAGCAAAGGCCTTCGTGTGCCTCACTGTGCTTTGCCCTAGGACTATCCTACATATATATCCTACATATATATTACAAATATATTCTTCTTTGACTCTGGGAGTGGGTACAGCAAAGTACGTAGTTTTTGCTAGGTAATGCTTTCTTCCTGCCCTGGTTGCAGAGATGTACAGAGGTGACAAAGATATCATATCTTGGACATCAACAGGACACTCACAGATACACTGCTTGAGAACCAAGGAATTTATAAAGTATCTTGTGTAAGGACTCTTCCAGTTGTTCCTTATATAGCATGTTTTCAGTTCCCAGAAATCAGAGTTATCTCTCCCCTTTGTTTAATCTCCATTTCTGTCTCTCCACCAGACACATGCCCGCTAGTTATAAAGGAGTGGAAACCACCGTTTTCAACTCTGCCTTGTCCAAGATGAGGGCTTTGCTCATGAAGGTGTGGTTTCCTCTTTGCATGGGGTAAGTTTTCTCCCTGGAAGCCCCTCATACGTTTCCTGCTACACACTGATGCCAGGCACTCTACAGAAACATCCCCAGAGCTGTCCACACTCCAGATGCAGTCATAGATTAAATCAAGCTTGTAGATAATATTTCTTGATCCCAGGAGAGATTTTGTAATTGGCTTTCATGAGTCTGTTTACACCTCCATCCTCCACAGAAAACGAATATACTATTCTTCTGTGGAGAATAGGATATATTGAGGACCAGGATCCACTGGGTGCTTCTTCAGAGTACAGGCTTTTAGGAACAACAATGTTAAATAACACTTGATTAAACATCTTGTAATATGAGCAAACACTATTCACTAGCTCACCCCGGGAACAAAGTCACTGGGTCCTATCCATATCCTGTGATTAGGAATTTGTCCATAGCACATCTTATCCAGCTCCAGAGTTGGCTGGGTAATGATTACTCTATCAGCTCCTGAGTGACATGGAGGCAGGCAGCTGTCTTTAGCATGAAATCTACAGGGATTATCTGGGTCTCTGCATATTGCCTCAACTACAGTTTCTTCATGTGCAGGTTGATTTCCATGCTGGTTATGGGTGGAGAAGAAGACCCTTATGCTTCCAAGAGGACCACTTCATCATGCCCTGTGCTTGATTCTTACTGTAGACTCAAACAAAGCTTTCCACTTGTTCTCTCTTTGGGAGGAGTGGTGGTGGGGCATTTCTCTGCATTGCACATGGCCAGGAGGCCAAGAGGTCCTGTTTTCTTCTGGGAAGTAAGGGGATTTAACCTATCCATACCTGGACTTTGAAAACCTTGAATAGAATGGTAGGAGAACAAAACCTATGACTTCATAATAGAGTTTTTCCAACCTTTTCTAAAGGAATTGGCAAAGCTAATTTCTAGACCATCCAGAGTGGCCCCTATTGCTGTTCTTTCCAGTAATCTACTATTAGTCATTCTTTAAAATTCTGTGGACTTTCCTATGGTCTTTCAACAAATCTCTCTTGTTATGTTTAGGTTTATTCACCTCCAAAGACTCTTACCTAATTCAGTAGGGATGGCTCTCCCCCTGTTATATTCTGGCTCCTGGATTTAGTGGCTGAACCTCTTTAAAATGACCTTTCCCTTGTCATTCCCAGACAAACTTCAGCTTCTGATACCTTGCTGTTTTCATCTAGAAAGTGAACACCATCCTTTGAGAGTGTGAAAGATTGAATCAGAGAAACAGGAGAATGACTGTGCATAGAGAGAAGCACAAAGAAATGCATCAAGCAGAAGCCACGAGGCAGCAGAGCCATCCATCAGAAGGAGCCTGGCAAGAAGCTAAGACCCACTGAGAGCTAAAGTCTGGGGGTTGGGGAAGTCATCTTGAGGACCTGAGGCAGAGGCCAAGAGACACAAGTGCAGGCAGAGATGAACAAACTCGTGAGTGCCGTGGACTGACAAAGGAGCAATGACATCCCTTTAGCAGGAGACTACTCCACACAGTACCCTGGGAACACGGCAAACATTCCCTGCTCACTCACAGCAGCTGGGCTGTAGGAAGACGTCCAGCTTCTGTCTCTCTGGCTCTACCTCCAAGCAAGTGACATGCCAGTGTGCATGGGCAGAGGGCCAGGATGCGAACCAGCGCTTTGGGTGAGTCTTCATCTTAGATTAGATTAGTTTTGAAATTCTCATGTTCCCATGTGTCTGAGAAGGGGAATGGCCTGGGTGGTTGAGCTACCAGTCCATCGAGAGAGGCCAAAAGTGGGTGGCAAAGTCAAAAATCCAGAAAGGAACTGGAGTCTCTCTTCTGCTCAGTACAGTCTCTCTTGTTTTTGCCACTTTGCACTACACAGGTAGTTGTAAGAATGGGTTCTCTAGCAAGAGCTATGAAGCAGAAGGAATACTGTATATGTGATAAAATAAATGGAACTAGGTGTAGTGATGTACACATGTAGCTTTGGAGGGGTAAAAGCAAGGAGATAAGGTATTTAAGGACATCCTAGTTACATAGCAAGTTCAAGACCAACCTGTGCTATAACAGACCTGTCTCCAAACAATTAAAATTGAAATTAAATTAAAACAAAAATGACCCTTTGTATTAACCCTGCATCTACCAGGCAGAGTCACACTAGGAAAACAGATCCATTTGAATAATTTGAGACAAAAGGATTTAGTGAAGACCATCCACTCTACAGATGATAATAAGGCTGGTGAGCCAAACACAGGGGGAGTGAAATAGCATCCAGAAGCCACTGTCATCCCAAGGCTGGAAAGACAGGAACTAGATGCAGCTGGAAATCAGGGTTCAGGGTTGCTGGGGGAAGCTAGGACGTGACAATCAGGTCTAATGAGAGCTGGAGTCTGGAGCCACTATTGAATATGTCATATATATATATGAAGGGCAACTGCCTAACATACAACAAACACTGGGCTCGATTCCCCAGTGCCACATAAGCTGGGTGTATTGGCAAGGTCCTGTCACCTCTGCACTTGTGAGGCAGAAACAGTAGGATTCCCATAATCTTCAGCAACACAGCGAGTTTGAGGCCAGCCTGGGGTGCATGAGACCCAGCAGGGGCAGAGAGAAAGAACCGCTCTGGTAGTCCCCCCCCCATCTGCTTCCAGCCTTGCTGTGCTCCACCTCCCCACAACCTAGCTGATGTAAGATCCCGAGAAAGGAGGCTGAAGGGTCAGCTCTACTGTCTCACAGAGTAACAGAGAAGGGGGGAAAAAAGGAATGTGTGCACTCACGCTTTGAAGAGCACATGGCCTGTCACTTAAATTCCATTTCCTTGGATGTTAGTGTTTAGAATGAACAGAATACTTCAGTAACCAGCGTGACACATGCATAAAGGACCAAACGTACACATTCCTTCAGTTCCCTATTAAACACAGATACTATCACACAAAGAAGTCTTCTCTGACAGAAAAAATTCTAAATATTAATATTCTGCACAAAAGCAACAAACCATTCCGTTGGTGTATATGTTGTTACCCCTCTCTTGGAATCAATTTTGTGGGGGAAAAGGGTTGCAGTGACACCCCCTCTTCCAACAGCAACATCAATAGGAGAAGCAATGTTCGTTATCTCCACACATCCACGCCTCAGAGAAGACAAAAAATAGCCGGGGAGGCACTACGTGTCAAGTTAGGAACACAAATTACTGAGTTCCTGCAGAGGCTCCTGCCTTCTCTGCATCATGTCTCCAGTGCTGATGGCTGTGAGACAGCCTGGCCTCACATCAGAGTGCTATGAAGTGTCGCAGAGACATGATGACAGCAGCTCAATGATAAACGAGGCTTCTTTCTCTTACACACGTTGTGTGTGAATAGCTTGCTACACCGTTCGCTTTGCTTTGGCTTTGCTATTTTCACTGTACGTGTGATGCGAAGATCACAGGAGCATCCCTTTACATCAGTCTGTGCTGTCTTAAGCCTGGATTCCTGAGTTCTGCTCTGGCTTACATAATTCTGAGGAGGCGGTTCTGGGGCAGCAGCCAGGCTCAGTTCCCAGCAGTGTTGGCCATCCTCTCTTAGGAGACCCTAGAAAGAAGGGCAGGACCTCAGGACAGGGCACCAAGTAGGCCTTTGATAGAGTCTATTGCATAAATGTCCAAAGGCAGAGACTCTCTGCAGGCAGTGTCTGGATTCACAGCCAAGGACATGATTGGCAGCCAGCATGCTGGGCTCAAGTCTCCTCCACTCTCCCCACTGACACAGACACTGTCTTTCCTCTCAGGAAGTAGGCCAAATCTCTACCTGTTATCTACCTGGGTGTAGGTCAGCTCCCTTGGTGCTAGTGACCAAGGGATAAACAAAGGAAAAGTCCATCTCTTTCCCAAAGCTCAGATACTGTCATGTCTACTCCACTTTAAGATATGTCAATGGCATCCCACTGCCCCAGCATGAAATCCCAAACTCCCTGGCATGCTCATTCCACTCCACTCTTTTCCTTATCTCTATAGCCACTGGGAGTTAATTTAACTGATTAAAATGGACTGAGCACACATTCCATAAATCAGATCTTCCTAACCACTCCCTCTTCTTTGACTGACAGTTACTTACCCATCAGGTCTTGCCTGGTGCTTGTCTAGAAAGACTTGCCAACTAAGATGAGTTAAGACCTGACAGGAACTTGGAGGACACCCAGGATTCCCCAGACCGGAACCTTGCCTATCAGTCATCTTACCCCTTCCTTCTGCCCCACTCTTGCTGGAGTATGTGGAGAGGAGAGTGGGTGGTCTTGCTTTCTCTGCACTTCTGGCCTTTTGTTGTACTAGGTGGAACAATGTGGAGGATTTTTTTGGCATGGGATGAAGGAAGACATAACTTGGAAGAGGGCATTTGCCATTCAGGAGTCCTACGCGTTTGAGCACCAATTCCATTTGGAGGAAAGGAGTGGCAAGTGTGTAGGAGGGCTGCCTCAGCATCATGGTGCTGATAGAAACGAACTGCCTGCGCTAAGGTCTTGTCTGGCTTCCTTTAGGCCATTTTGCCAGCCTTCTAATCACTTTGAGCCACATAATCTTCTTCCAATGAATTCCTCTCACTTTAGTGTCACTGTTGGAAGCCAGAAGCCTGGGTAGTACAACCTCCTTTCCTCTTCCCCAGCTTCTGCCACGGGACCCATTTCCACTCCTCACTCCAGTGGCTCAAAGTAGCAAAAACAAGAGAGACTGTACTGAGCAGAAGAGAGACTCCAGTTCCTTTCTGGATTTTGACTTTGCCACCCACTTTTGGCCTCTCTCGATGGACTGGTAGCTCAACCACCCAGGCCATTCCCCTTCTTATCCACAAGGAACATGAGGATTTCAAAACTAATCTAATCTAAGATGGAGACTCACCCAAAGCTCTGGTTCGCATCCTGGCCCTCTGCCCATGCACACTGGCATGTCACTTGCTTGGAGGTAGAGCCAGAGAGGCAGAAGCTGGATGTCTTCCTACAGCCCAGCTGCTGTGAGTGAGCAGGGAATGTTTGCCGTGTTCCCAGGGTACTGTGTGGAGTAGTCTCCTGCTAAAGGGATGTCATTGCTCCTTTGTCAGTCCACGGCACTCACGAGTTTGTTCATCTCTGCCTGCACTTGTGTCTCTTGGCCTCTGCCTCAGGTCCTCAAGATGACTTCCCCAACCCCCAGACTTTAGCTCTCAGTGGGTCTTAGCTTCTTGCCAGGCTCCTTCTGATGGATGGCTCTGCTGTCTCGTGGCTTCTGCTTGATGCATTTCTCTGTGCTCTCCACATCCAAGCCATTCTGCTTTTGCAATTTGCCTCTTGGATGTAATCTTCTCAAACTTGGATGTGATAAGATCTGCTGACCACTGCACAATCCAGAGTCCTCCACAGGTCTATTGCCTATGCTTTCTTTACTCAGAAAGTCTAAAGTAGCAACTAATGCAACATGCTTTAACCCAGTGATTCATATGCAGCTTGTACAGGGTTAAGTACGCCTTCTTCACTCGCAGTCTGTTTTTTTTCTGCCTTTCTTAACTCAGTGGTTGTTCTCCTATTCTGCTCTAGAGTCTGAGTCTTCAACACAAAGTCCCTCTCACAACGTACTCCTCTAGCTCATCTCCTGTTCTTCACCACACCATCAGAACTTCTCTACACACAGCTTTGAAAATGAAATCAGCTGTCCCAAGTCTCGGTTCAATGTACTTTCTCCTCTTCCACCTTCTGCATACGTGAGTTTCTTTGTACTTCTCTGTCTCCACCTATGGTTTATTTCTTCTCCAGGAAGAAATGTTTTTACTTCTATCAGTTGTTGAACATGAACCTTCTTGAGATAAAGGCAGATTTGGGGGTGGGGGTGGGGAAAGAAACACCACACATCAGGTCTAGTTTATGTTTCTTGCTGGTTGAAAGTCAAGACTTCCAACCCAACTGACAACATTACTTTTCTGAGGGGTAGCTCAAACAAGAGTTTCAAACAGTTAGTAATGAACTCTACTTAAAACCAAAATGTATTCAAACTCTGAGTTTATCCTTACTGATGCTCCCCTCTCACCCCCACACCTGAACAACGTACCTCATAAACAACCCTGCAATTCCATTTTACAAGAAAGAATTCTTTAGAAAAAGAGAAGTAGTGGGTCTGAAGAGATGGCTCAGTGGTTAGGAGCACTTTCTGCTCTTGCTGAGAATCTCGTTTAGTTTCCAGCACCCACGTGGCAGCCCCAGTTCTGATGTATCTGTCATCCTCTTCTGACCTCCATGGGCACAGCACACACTTGGTATACACACATATGCAGGCACACATACACATAAAATTAAACATAGTCAACCAGTTCATTTGAATAAAAATCGTTAAGCTTCTTTTTTATCTTTGTACCTGCTTGGTTACATTCATTGAGCCAAAAACCACAAAATCATGTCTAGATAGCTATTACTAAAATACTAGGCACATCTTTTCTTTCTCTTTTAGTGCACATGCTTCAACTGATAGCACATGACATCTCTTTCTGAATAAAGCTCAAATTGCTCTGTATGGACTGTAATCATTTGAATGAAAATAGCCCCCCTTAGGATCACAGGGAGTAGCACTATTAGGAGGTGTGGCCTTGTTGGATTAAGTATGACATTGTTGGAGGAAGTGTGTCACTAAGTGTAGGCTTTGAGGTTTCAAATGCTCAAGCCAGGCCCAGTGTCTCCCTCACTTCCTTCTGCCTGCCCATTTAGACGTAGAACTCTCAAATTCTCAAGCACCATGTCTGCCTGCATACTGCCATGCTTCCTGCTATGATGACAATGGGAAAAACCTCTGAACCTGTAAGCCATCCTCAGTTAGATGGTTTCTTCATTAAGAGTTGCCATGGTCAAGCTGGGTGTGGTGACACACGCCTGTAATCCCAGCACTGGGGGAGACAGATTTAGGCAGATCTCTGTGAGTTTGAGGCCAGCCTGGTCTACAAAGCAAGCCCAGGACAACTAGTGCTACAAAAAGAAATGCCTCCTTGGGGAAAAAAAAAAAAAGAGTTACCTTGGTCACAGTGTCTCTTCACAACAACACAACACTAACTAAGACATCAGCTCATCTTGAAATTTTTTCCACTGGAGTAAAAACTTGGTCACAGCAGATAATTGTTCTTTGGGGAAAATTCCTCAGCCAGCAGCCTAGGGATCCATCTCCCAGTTGAGTGAACAAGCTGGGGCAAGAATGACAGTTCAGCAACTTTTGTGCCTGGCTAGGGAGTCAGGAAGTACCTATAAGCTAACTCAGCGATTGCCCTCAAGCATTCTATCCTAGAGCCTGGAACACACAGCACAGTTCCTTGTTAGTTTCTTATCCCTGCCTCCCAGAGCTCAATTATGGGAGGTGTGCAAAAAGTCACATGAATTTTTCTAGGGAAACAGAGATAGGGCACCGGCAGACCAAAGAAAGAAATCCATCCAAGACCAACTTGGTGAGACAATGAATTTACTGACCATGCTTATAAGAGCATGGGTGACTGATTCAAAGACACCTCTACCCACCAGTAAACCCCACGAGCAAATAACGGACGGCTACAGCATGGAAGAGTCACACCATAGTCAACTGCTTATCTATTATATAACCTCTGGGAAAGAAGAGATTTCATGAGGATCTTGTGACAGCTTGGAAGCCTCATGAGCCCCTGACTCTTGTCTTTCCTTCCAGTACAGAGTATTAATAGCCCAAATCTGGTGTCTTTTGTAGATGATTATAGCTGCTCTAATGGATGATGGCAAGCCTGAGGAAACAGATACAGGACAGCTAAATCAAGTATTCTGGAAATGTTCTAGTGGGTTCCCTTTCCTATGATGAAGCCTGCTCATCGACAAATAAATGCCTCTTCAAGATTTTTAAGAACACTTCTTTCCAAAGAGTTACAAGAGCTGAGAGGTCACAGGTGTGACCTGGGTATTTCTTTGTCCGGTGTCCTCCAGGGCGCTGGGCTGTCCAGCTAATTTTACTGCTATTCTGTGGAATGAGCTCATTGCCTCTTGTTCTGTTGATTTCTGTTGAGATGCTGAAGGATTCCTAGCCAGCAGTGACTCAGCTGATTTGTCTCCTAACATGCCTGACACAGTGTGGCAGGGGCAGAAAGTAGGGAGTCGTTTGGGAAGCCAAGTTTGGTCCCTCTGGTCATAAGGAGGCCTGGCCTCATGCCTATGAAACCAAGTAGAAAGCCGGAAGAGTTAGGGTCTGGGCTTGGATTTACCCCAGGAGTGTAGAAGAGATAATGGGAATCCTGCCAGCTCGAAAAGGATTTAAGAGGTTTGCAGAGTTTTTACTGCAGCCTAGCTTTCAGGACTCTCCCACCAGGCAGCCAGAATTAGTGATGAGGAGTCCAGCTGGTAGGTGATACAAATCAAGAGATATATGACATCCTCATAGCAAGACAGGGACAAGAAACAGCCTTCATAGAAAGTCGAGGAAACAGCAAATCCCTCACTCAAACAAACTAGATCCAAAGCAAGAAGTAGCTTTATGAGTCAGAGCCTAAGATGGGAAAGAGCGACTCAGAAATGCCCTCATCCATTCATCACTTGATGCTGGGCACCAAGAACACAGATCATAGTCTTGGCCCTAGAGGAAACCCATATTTAACGTTGATAGGCAGCCATATATATGAGCAGGAACCCCAATCAAACATTGTTAAAGCTATAGCAAGATAAACACGGGCCCTGTGGAGGTGGAAGTGAGGACCCAACTCTGCCTTTTGTGAAGGAAAGTCTAGACATCCTTCATAGTAGGTACACTGGAGAACATAAAAACAATCAACAGATAGAAAAGAAACCCAGCTGTGGCCACTGAGGCAGGGTATAAAGAGGCCTGTTTGGGGTACTGCAGACCATTGCATGGGCCTGACTGTCAATAGGCTTATGCAGCCAATGCTGAAGACACTGATGAGGGGCAAAGAGAGGATGTAGTCCTGGCTATGATGTTTTATGATCTTACATAGAAATAAAGACAGATGAACACTGCACAGCCTTAGCATTTGCTCCAGTCAAATGACACTTCCTTGTAAGGAAGGAAGATGATGACAGCTATGTGGTTTGAATGAAAATGACCCCCAAAGATTCATAAGAAGTGGCACTATTAGGAGGTGTGGCTTGTTGAAGTAGGTGTGACCTTGTTGGAGAAAGTCTGTCACTGGGGACAGGCTTTGAGGTTTCAGAAGCTCAAGGCAGGCCAAGTATCACTCTCTCTTCCTGCTTTCTTCAGATCTGGATGTAGAACTGTCAGCTTTTTCTCCAGGATCATGTCTGCCTGCATACCGCCATGCTTCCTTCCATAATGACAATGCCTCTAAACTGTATGACAGTCCCCAATTAAATATTTTCTTTTATAAAAGCTGCCATGGTCATAGTGTCTCTTCACAGCAATAGAAACTGTAACTAAGAGAGCTAGCTGTTGTTTTCTTCTGCACTCAAAGACTCAAAGGGTATCAATGACTGCACAGGCTAGCCCTGTGATAGATGCAGAACACTCAAAGGTCCCAAATGTGTTGTTTCATGAGGGACCCAAGGCTTGTTTTGCCTCTGTGATGTGCAATATTAGGGATCCTCACCTGGACTCCTCTCAGATATTCTGTTTTTGCCCTGTGACATGGAGATACTGCGGCTCTGGATCTGCAGGACTAGCCCTTTCATGTGCTTCAGCAGATCATAGATGATGTAGATGTTGGAATGGGCCAAGTCTCAGTCGTGGATCTTGGCCTGGGTGGAAGCTGGGTTGAGCAGCCTGCCATCACTCCTGCTGTCCAGCTACCAGGGCCAGCTCTCCTGCCTTGCCCAGGTGAGGGACAAAGCCAACTCCCTCACTCTCACACCCTGGGGCCAGTTCTTTCTTGCCAACACCACCAGGGCCAGTTCTTCTGTGCTCATACTGTACTTATAAATGTAGTATGCTGACTTAGCCTGACAAAGGAGGAAAACAGCTGATGCAAGAGGTAAGGGAAGACTGAATTTGGGAGGTTCTTGTGAGTCCAAGCCTCAGTCTCAGCCATACAAGATTCCAGAGCAAGGACAGCATGACTACCTTTGGCATATTGATCATTTTTGCCCAGCTAGTTCAGGAAGGAGAAGGAGCTACACCTGCAGCCAGGTCCCTAAATGTAAAGGCATAGAAATTAGGAGATTACATGGGTACTCTGGATAAACATTTCCCAGGTGTGAGCTGAAGTTTTAGCTAGGCACCAAGGAAGACACCTGTAGCCCCAGCTACCTGGCTGCTGAGGCCAGCCTGGGTACATAGCAATGCCGCATCTCAAAAACACCATGCAGCATTAGGTGCAGAGCTCAAACACAACTTGTTAACAACTGTGTGACCTTGAGCAAACTGCCTAGTCTCTGAGCCACTGCACCTTCAGCTATAAGATAAACGCTGTTGTGCCTGCCCAAAAGTGTCATACTCTGGTGCTGGACAGATGTTCAATTATAGGGAGTTTTCTTCTGCTTCACACCTCAAGACCATGTCTCAAGAAACCCAGAAAAGGAACGAGTGGAAGACTTTATTCAACATATGTAGAATATGGGTTAATGCATACATACATACATATATACATACGTACATACATACATACATAGTTTCTTCAAATCAGTAAGAGAAAAAAAATGTTTCCTATAAATTAATTTCTTATAATCTCAGTACTTGTGAAGTCAAGGCAGGAGGATTTTAATTAAGTTCTTGGCCAGCCTGATCAACAGAGTGAGACACCATCTCAAAAACAAGAGAAAAAGGACAGAGAGAAAAAGAAAAATTTACAAAGGATAGAGGTAACTACATGAATGCATGTTGATAGCTATTGACAATATACAAACACTGTATGTGTGCAAATATATAGCCATACATCTGTATTTCATTAACAAAGTGGTAAATTATGACCATAAAATACAATTCTCACTTACAAAAAATAAATAAGCATGCTTCCTTCCTGTTTACAAATCCTTTGTATTCTTTGTGTATGTGCAAACTATCTATTCATTCTTGACTATCTTTCTGATGGAAGTTGGCCTTTTCTTATTAGTCAATATGAGTTCTCTATGCATATTATTTTAATTTTTTAATTACCATACTTGTTTCAAATTATTTTCTAGTTTGTCATTTTCATTTCGACTTTACTTCCGGTATTTTGATTAAAAAATATTAGGTGATCAAAATCACCAGTGAATATGTGTTCATCCATTTTCTATTGCTATAATAAAACATCTGGGAGTGGGTACTGTGTGGTTTGTGGTTTTACAAACTAGGAACTCAAGAGCATGGTGCTGACATCTGCTCAGCATCTGCGGGGACCTCCTGCTACATATTAATGTGACAGAGAGCATCCCACGAATAAGCAGAGTTGGCAATCTAGCTTGGATCTCTCTCTTTGTATAGAGTCAGTAATGCTAAGCTGGGCATGGTGGCTAGGGCCTATAATGCCAGCCCTGGAGAGGCTGAGGCAAGAGGACTGTGAATTTGAGAACAACTGGGGTTGCATAGAAATATCCTATTTTTTAAAGTACTGATTAATAGAATCACAAACGCCAATACGAGGGCTCATCTCATGACTTCATCTAGTCCTAGTTACCTCTCAGGGCATTGATCCCAAACACGATTAAAATATAAATGTGAAGAATAAATTGCCAACACGTGGCCTTTGGAGGACAGGTTTACCAGATAACGTTTCACAATACACAGTATAGGAGGGTCCTCCATCACGTAAGGCTTGGATCGTCTAAGATTTGTTTAGATTGTCTCAGATGGAACACATCTTACATTACAGCTTCTAAGTCTTACCTCTGACTTTTAATTGTGCATTGTATTCTGTTCTCAAGCTTTGTCTTTGTGTGTAAGTGTGAGAGCAGAAAGAGGATAGAAACCAATCATACAGACTTGGGTACCCTGATATCACCAAAAGTTATGTTTCTTACTAAAACAACTGACCAAAGAGCTTGTTTTCACATTTATCTGTGAATTTGGTTAGTACGCATCTTCCCTAGAAATGAATTCCTTCTTTGTGCAAACAAACAAAAAAAAATCCAATTTATTAGCTAAGTTCGAGAGTAAGAATCTAAGAGTGTTACTTCCCACAGGCATCGCTAAGAATTGTTAGTCTCTGCCCTGGTCTCCTGGGCATAACGCCCCAATGTGTTCACAGATGAGCAAGTGTTTCTCTTAGTAGTAAGTCCTGTCCTCCTTAGTTTTATATCAACTTGACACAGCTAGAGCCATTGAAGAAGAGGGAGTCTCAGTTGAGAAAATATCCGGTAAGAAAGGGCAGTAGGCAGTAGGCAAGGGCATTTTCTTAATTAGTGATTGATGTAGAGGGCTCAGCCCATTGTGGGTGGTGCCTTCCCTGGGCTGGTGATCCTGGGTCCTATAAGAAAGTAGGCTGAGCAAGCCATGAGGAGCAAGCCAGTAAGCAGCACCCCTCCACGGCCTCTGCATCAGCTCCTGCCTCCAGGTCCCTGCCCTGTTTGAGTTCCTGCTCTGACTTCCTTCAGTGATAAACAATGATATGGAAGTGTAAGTCGAATAAACCCTTTCCTCCCTAAGTTGCTTTGATCATGGTGTTTTATAAGAGCAATAGAAACCCTAACTAAGACAAGTACCAAAGAAAGGAGGGCTGGAGTGATGACTCAGCAGTAAGAGCACTTGCTGCTTTGATGAGGACCAGGGTTTGACACACAGCATCAACATAATTGCTCACAGACCCCATAACACCAATTTCAGGGGATCTGATGTTCTCTTCTGATCCCCACAGGTACCAGGTAGGCATGTGGTACATATACATACATACGTACATAAATACATACATACATACATACATACATACATACATACATACATACATA
>NW_026586589.1:3047514-3061212 GCF_907164565.1 Psammomys obesus
ATACATACATACATACATACATACATACATACATACATACATACATACATACAGGCAAAATACTTAAACACATAGAATAAATAACCTAAAACAAAAAATGAATAAAAGTTTTTTTTTAAAAAAACACATAATCATAATAATTCACAATTACTCCCACACCGTGATTAAATAATTCCTAGGTGCCCAGGACTGTTGTGGCATACTATATAAACAGTATTTGTTTCTTGTTTACAGAGAAAGTAGAGACCCAGCGAAATGGAGTTATTTGACTAAAGTTACAGAAACTAGAAAGTGGTACTGGGAGCTGAGCTTGGTGGCACACGCCTGTAATCCCAGCACTCTGGGAGGCAGAGGCAGGTAGATCTCTGTGAGTTCGAGGCCAGCCTGGTCTACAAAGCGAGTCCTGGACAGCCAAAGCTACACAGAGAAAAACTGTCTCGAAAAAGCAAAACCAAAACCAAAAATAGACAGACAGACAGATAAGAAAGTGACACTGGGTCCTGGGGAGCTAGTTCGGTCGATATTGCACATGTCGTGTAAGTGCGAGGCCCTGAGTCTGAACCCCATAATCCATTTTTAAGAGCCAGGTGAAGTGAAATGCTTGTCATTTCAACGCCGGGGAAGCAGGGCCATGCAGAACCCTGGGACTTCCTCGTCAGCCCCTCTCGCCTATCAGGGAGTTCCGAACCCCATTTCCACACAGTGGGGCATAAGTGAGGAAAGACATCCAAGACTGTTCTGTGTCCTCAACACCTGTGTGCACACCTGTGCATGTGCAGCCTACACACAAATGCACACACATTAACAGGGGCCTGTCCCCACAGCAATAACAAGTGCCACTGCCACCACTGGAACCTGGACCAGCCTCGCTCCTTTGTGTTTGTTTGTAAGAAGGCCTATGACCCCATCTTGACTCTCACTTTAGCTCAGGGAGCGTCACTGTTTTCCCATTAACAGTGGCAATAAGGAGCTGGTAAGCACTTTCCCGTTCGTTTTTCCATTCTGCCCTGATTTTCTAGATCCCCTGCACAAAATAAGTCACATGAGCACTCTTCGGGTACACTCAGGGATCTCCTGCCAAATCTCCCTTTGCCGGAAAACATGGGCTTCAATTCTTCCGCTAGGTTCTCAGAGGCTGTGGCAGATTTGAAGTATAAAGGGTTCCTTGTGCACTGTCTTCTAGCCAGCAGAGCTAGCGATTGCTGACACATTCCATAGAAGGTTTGGGGCCTCAAGGAAAATGTCTTTCCCTAACCATTTTTCCAAGGTCGTGATTTAGTTCTTTATTTTCTGAACAGAGATCTGGAACTTTATTTACCAGCTTTAGATGCTTTGGTAATGCTCAGATACCTAAAATTGACTAGTCTATAATTGAATTGAGTTGTTTGGAGGATGTAAAAATACACTGTGCAGTTTCATTTTATGTGTTGCTATTTTTGCGTTGGCCAGAAAATGGGGAATAGAAAGGGAGGCAGCACGCCGCTGCTCCACAGAAGGAGCAAGAATGAGAATGCATGGGAGGGAAGGAGGTGGGTTGTAACCATCACCTTTGCCAGCCACTGCACTAGAGCTGTCATTTAGCCGTCTCCTTTAATCTCCACATCCACCCTGAGGTGTGGATTTGTTGCAATTCATGGATTAGGAAACTGAGGCACAGAATGTTAAACATCCTGCTCAAGGGCACAAAGCTAGTTCAAGCCCTGCTAGAATTTGAATGCCATCCTCTCAGACTCGAGTGTGTGTGTGTGTGTGTGTGTGTGTCAGGGGGTGGCGGAGTGGTACAGAAAAGAATTGATTCCAGCCAGGTGTGGTGGCATATGCCTTTAATCCCAGCACTCGGGGAGTCAGGGGCACTGTGAGTTTGAGACCAGCTTGGTCTACAAAGCAAGCCCATGACAGCCAAAGGCTACGCAGAGAAACCCTGTCTCAAAAACAAACAAACAAACAAACAAACAAACAAACAACAACAACAAATGATTCTAAACCTCAAACTGAAGCCTAGCAGATAATGGGAAAGAGAAAGTGAAAACAACCGGAAGCTAGGAAAGAAAACCATGAGTAGAGTGACAGAAGGAACGGTGCAGGGTGGTGTGAGAGGTGCGGCTTCTGAGCCTGCACCCAGAGTAGGGCAGGAGCAGGCAACTGGGGCCAGCACTGGCGGAGATAACTATAAGAGATGGTGAAGGGGGCTCATCCAGTCAAAGATAATGCTGGTTTATAGCAGGTGAGTACGGAGGACCTGAGAGAAGGCAAAGAGATGTTTGTCCTGGCCCAAGGTGGGGCTCTTGGGTACCGTGAAGCAGAGAGGATTCTAAATGGAGTTGGTCCCGAGCCCTCAAGTGGACTCTTCTCTCCTGTAGGACCATTGCTCTTCTCAAAAATCTCCCATCAGTAAAGATAGATTTGGCCCGTCAAGATCATCCTTAAGTAGTGCCATGAAGCGCTGTCTTGTGGACGTGACCCGGCTGTTGCGTTCATAAAATCCGCAGCAGCTGTAGTTACCTGCGTAAGACTTGCACAAGATGGGACCACGCAACATTACACCATGGAGCATGCGCAACTTAACAGTGGCTTTACCATTGAAGAAGTGATGGCTAGTTTCAATATCAGCTTGCCACCATTCAGAATCACCTGAATAGGGAGCCTCAGCAGAGGAATTGTCCCGATTGCATTCATCGATGTATGAAGACCCGCCTTAAGTTGGGGTGGCCCCTTCTGGTAACAGACCAGATTGAAAAGGACATAGTAAAAGAAAGATCATCTGCCTTCTGCTGTTTGGGCCTTCCCTTTGCTGCTGGTTAATTTATCCTGTTGCCACTGCTGCTGATTGCTTACTGAAAGCAGAACCAGCATTTCCAGGTTTCCATCATCGGCTAAGAATCAGTGAACCCTCCAGGGTTTTAGCACCAGACTGGGTCTCCTAAAGCACCCAGCCTTGTGAGTTGAGCAACTACTGGCTTCTGAGTCTCTCGGATATGAGACAGCTGTTGTTACTATATCAGAGGTAAGCTGATTTAATAAACAATATACATATATACTTAGTTACTGTTCTGTGGCTGGAAAGAGACACCATGACCAAGGCAGCTCTTATAAAAGAAAGCATTAATTGAGGGCTTGCTTACAGTTTTAGAGAATTAGCAGTGAGAAGCAGACAGGCAAAGTACTAGGGCAGTATCTGAGAGCTTTATATCCTGATCAGCAGGCAGGAGGGAGGGAAGGAGAGAGGGAAAGGAAGAGAAAGAGATCTGGGTGGGCTTTTGAAATCTCAAGCCTACCCAAGTGACACACCTCCTTTATCAAAGCCACAGCTACTAATCCTTCCCAAATAGTTCCACTGAGAGCCGAGCATTCAAATATATGAGCCCACAAGGACCATTCACATTCAAACCACCGTATACCTGTGTGAGTGAGTGAGAGAGAGAGAGAGTCATTCTTTTGGTTCTATTGTGATAGAGAACCTTGACTAATATGGACATTATTGGAAATAGAGAAACCATCAAGTGCGAAGACCATTTGTTTTAATGGTTTACTCTGGAGGATTGAAGCTTAGTCCAGGATCAGATTTTGCACACATTCTACAGTCCTTTTGAAGACTCTTCTCCTCGCTAGAAACTTTCTAATGACCATGAGTCCTTATTTAATCTAAAATATAGTGTTTCTGCATTTGAGCATCAAATATCTTTCATTCCTTCATATATATATATATATGCAAATATTCATTTATCCAATCATATTGTTAACATATACATGTATATACATACATACAATATATGTATATAGTCACTAATTATCTCTTGATGTCCACCTAATATCCATTGTAACAGTCCATGTGTTCATCTTCCAGATAATCATGCATGCATCTATCTCTTTACATCCACCCCAACTTAATCTCTCTGTGTGCTTATCTATCAGTGTATCTGTCCACTCATCCACATATTTGTCCATGACTTTCCCTATGTATCTCGCCTCAAGGCCAACTTTCTCCAACTTCAAAAGCAGTGACATAACATTTTCAAATCTCTGCCTGAACTGATCTCTTCTGCCTTTCTCTAATTCTCCCCCCTCCCCGTGTGTGTGTGTGTGTGTGTGTGTGTGTGTGTGTGTGTGTGTGTGTGTCTACTGACTGGCTGCACTGGATCTCACTTGTTCCCAGAGCCCTGCTGGTGTTAACTGTGAGTTGATCCTACTCATACCCTGAAAGGACTTGAGCAGTAAACAACCCCACAGTGTGTGTATAGGGACAGACACACTGTATTAGAGCCGTGTGTCTTAACACTTTTTCTATGACCCTCCCTTTACTGATTTTATGAAGTAGCTTTTTTTTAAACCTGTATCTCTCACAATTTATCTTGCTGCTGTTTTTTTTCCCCCAAGAAGACAAAGAATGCTGTAAAATATTATAAAAGTGTTTTGTAAATAGTTGAATAATGAAAAGTGGCATTTAAAGATCTCAAACACTGCCACTATATAAGGAAAAATAAAATAACTATAGCTAATGTTATTTTTAACAAGTTTTGTTCTCCCTCAGATGTTCCCCCCAAGGTGCCATTAATAAGGAAAAAGCGTACGCTACTGATGTAAAGGCATAAACAGTGGCGGTAACTATAAAGCCACCACTCACAAGCACAACTGTAATTCACAGCTGTCAGGACTGCTAATGGTCTCACCGCAGGCTGGGACACAGATAAGGTGGGCTGTGGGCTACGTGAAATTCCCAGCATTCAGCTAAAATGCCACCCCCTGCCTTGCTGCTTGAGAGAGCACATCAGAATTCAAATTAATGCAAATAAGCATTATTATAAAGATAACTGCTCCCGTTTATTTTTTTTTTTTTTAAGGCAAACCAGGGACTCTGGGTAGGCTCATTCTGTAAAGCAACTACCTGGTAGATTGAGTAAAGTCTAAGTAATTGAAATTGGATTCCAAGCATCCCTGGAAAAAGCTGAGCCCAGTACACCTGTGACCCCAGAGTTGGGAAGTCTGAGACAAGAGGATCTATGGTGCTCACTGACCAGAGAGTCTAGACAAATAGATTCAGTGAGAGACCCGGTCTCACATCATCGTTGTCGTCGTCATCACCATCATCACCACCATCACCACCACCATCCTCACCGTAATCATCAACCTTTGACTGTCCACATAAACACACACACACACACGCACGTGAACCTGCATGCACTCATGCTATACACACATGCAGAGTGCATACACACACACATACACTTGTGCATGAATGCAAATCATTCACACATACATGTAAATCATTCAGGCTGTGGCATGTATTATTGATTAATAACTAATTACTGGTCATATGCCATATGACTGGCCATGTGAAGGCGTGATCACTGAGGTATGTGGCTAAATGATTGCTAGATCCCTGCATGGTTTAAGGTCATTAAGCCATCATGGGCACAGGCTCACAATAGCATGAAATCATTTTGGACATGCATGTAGAAAGTTCTTAGTTTGGCTCCTCCCAGCATTGAGTCCTCAATCATATTTCTTTGGGGCTATAAGGACATCTTTCATGGATGCTACCAGACTTCAAAATTGACACTGTAATGACTACCCCAAACTGTCAGTGGTTCTAGGGTCATGCTGCCTATCTAGGTTTAGCCTCAACTGAGGCTCTTAATTTAATAACTCTAAAGGGGTGTGTGTGTGTGTGTGTGTGTGTGTGTGTGTGTGTGTATGTGTGTGTTATATGTGTGCATGGCTGAAGGCCAGAGAAAGAGGCCAAGTTTCCTGCTCTGTCACTCTCTACCTTATTCCCCCGAGACAGGATCTCTCACTGAACCTGAAGCTGGACTGGTAGTCAGGAAGCCTCAGCAATCTTCCTGTCTCCACAACCACTCCCTACAGTGTTGAGGTTATATACCCTGATCATGCCTGGATTTTTACATGGGTGCTGGGGATTTGAACTCAGGTCCTCATGCTTGCTCAATAAATGTTCCTATCCACCAAGTCATTTCCCCAGCCCTTCAAGCTTTAATATATATCTAAGTCAAGGATTCTGAATCAGAGCTCACACTTTGAGGACCATTTCCTTCAACTTAGTCAGTTAAGTTGTGGCTGTCCATATTTTTTAATTAGTATTACATACCTGCATTAATCAGAGTTCTCCAGATAAACAAATAAATGGGATAGGAGACACATGAGTACATGCAGAGGGAGAGAGAGAGACTGGAAGAAAGAGAGAGAAAGAGAGTGAGATTAGAAGAATTGGCTTACTTGATTTCAGTGGCTCAGAAATTCTATTACCCACTATCCATAAGATAGAAAACCAGAAAATCCAGTGTTGAAATTCAGTCTGAGGCCAAAGGCCTGAGACTCAGGGGGCTTGTTGACGTGACTCTTAAGCCAAGCCCGAAGGCCTGAAATCACAAGATGGAATTCTAAGGGAGTGTGGCTTTCAGTCCTTGTCCTCGCTTGCCTCCTGTTGCTGTGACAAAACACTGATCAAAGGCACATTGGGGAAGAAAAAGTTTTCTTGGTTTCAAGGTTACAGCCTACCACTGAGGGAAGCCAAGGCAAGAACCCAGAGGCTGAAACTGAGACACTGCTTACTAGCTTGGTTTCCACGGCTCAGTTCCCCCACAAACGTGCCTACAGGCCAATCTAATGGAAACATTTTCTCAATTAAGTTTCCCTCCTGCCAAACTACTCCAGCTTGTGTCAAATTGACATAAAACTAGTCAGAACAGTCTCCGAGTCTACAACCCTGCGGTCAGGAGAAGATGAAGGTCTAGCTCACACACACAGAGAAGATTTGTACTTCCTCCATCCTCTTGCTTTACTGGGATGGGCCCTCCAAGGGACTGAACCAATAGCATGCCCACCAAGCGTTGATAAGAGATCTCCTTTCTGCAGTCTTCTTAATCAACACTAATGTCTTCTCAACAAGCTTTCAACAGACACACTGGAAATCATGTTTGTGGGGGTGTGTTTGTGTGTGTGGTGCATGCATGTGAATGCTTATGATTGTGCAGATGTTTTGGACGTATGTTCAGATGGGTTTTGATACACCTGTGCATACACATACGCAGACCAGACGTCAACTTCAGGTGTTTCTGCTGTCACTTTCCACCTTCTTTTTAAAAACAGGGTTTCCCAGTGAACCCAGAGCTCACCGATTGGCTAGACTAGCTGGCCAGTGAACCCTCAGCATCTTCCTGTTTCTATCTTTCAGCACTGGCATTACAGGCACCAGACAGCCATGCCCAACATTCTGTGTGAGTGCTGGCGAACTAAACTCAGGTCTTCATGCTTGTGCAGAAAGCATTTTATCTGCTGAGCCACAGATATTCTCTCTCCCTCTCTTCTTTTCTGTTTTTTTTTTGTTTTTGTTTTTGTTTTGTTTTTTTTTTGAGACAAGGTTTTTCTGTGTAGCTCTGGCTGTCCTGGAACTCACTCCTCTGTATACCAGGATCTCACGCTGTATACCAGGAAGGGCTTGAACTCACAGAGATCCACCTGCCTCTGCCTTCTGAGTGCTGGAATTAAAAGTGTGCACTACCACTTCCTGTCCAGAAATAATCATTGTCTGTTGAGGCATCCCTGGGCCCAGTAAAGTAAACAAACAAAATAAAATTAGTCATCACACCTGAGTTCTATAGTCTTCATTTTATTCTTTTTCTTTCTTAGTGTGTGTGTGTGTGTGTTCCTTTTCTTTCCTTTCTGTGAAATCTTGGCCTTATTTCTTGCTTATTATACCTTCAATAGGAACTCTGGGGAACCTAGAACCTTAGACTGAACTTCTGGGGATGTGCTAGCTATGGATAGACTTACTTTAGCACCTGGGCCAATGGCTCACAGACGGGAATGCAGAAAACTCTAGATCCTCCCTTCCAATGATGTGCCTCAGTTTTACATCTGTAAAATGGAGATGATAATTTTTCCATTTACAAGAACTGAATATGGTAATACATGTGCATTAAGTATGCACATATTAAATGCTCAATAAACACTACAGCTGTCAACATGACAGCCCATGTTTTGTTTTCACAGGAGCATCCTTCCAACTTTACTTTCTTCCAGAGTGTATCTCTGGAAAATACAAAAGGTGAAGGTAAACTGTCTGGAACCCGGAATTTTACCTACAGCAATGAAAACATAAGGCTTGGAGCTAGAAAAACTTGGGGATGGAGAGATGGCAGGACAGTTGTTATTCTTCTAGAGGGCCTGAGTTGGATTCCCAGCATCTAAGCGGCTCACAGCCTCCTGCAACTCAAGCTTCAGGAGATTCAACATCTTTTTGTGGCCCCTGAGGGCATCTGCACATACTTGGCATATATACACATACATTTTTAAGAAGAGAGGAATAGCACATAAGAATCATTTTAAAATTTGAATTGGATAGAGAAATACAACTTTGTGCCATCAGTCATAGTGATGACATTATGTAGTATCTCAGTGTGGAGGAGGCTCTGCTTCCAAGACAACTCACTGACATGCCCATTGTCAAGAGGTCTCAGGTCCTTGTCTCATGGACCACTCCTAGGGCTAAGTGTCCTCACGGCATGGCCACTCCCATTGCAATGGATCCCAAGAAGTAAGGTGCTACAATATCATCTATGACTTAGCCTTTGAAGTCACAGTATCATTTCAGCAATATCCTACTCTTTACCCATCCAACTAAGCTCGTTACAGGAAGAGACAATGTAGAGATTCAATTGCCAGTAGGTAGAGATTTGGGAGAAGCATCTTGGAGAATGGCTACCACACTTCAACAAAAACATGAAAACAAATTAATTATTTTTCGAAAGCTGAACAAGAAAACGAAACTGCAGTGTGTTTTTCCTAAGATGTAAAACAGTGCTGCTTCTTTTATTGTCCATTTGCAGGTGGTGGCCTCTCTAAATGGGTCAGCGGTGCTGAATGAGGAACTGCACACGTAAGGGAAAGGACTCCATAGCAGCTCCACGCCTAGCTAAAAAGCTTCAGCTTAAGCAAATTTCTGTGGCTAAAATGGTCTCGCTATTGTTGCAGGAATATATGCCACCGAGCGAGGACCAAGGTTTTAGGAAGCAGTTTCAGGGTGAAGCGACCAGCGTTTTTAAAAAAAAGATTCCTGCCCAAGAATGTTTAAGGTATGACTCTCCATAAATCCCAGTTACTGGATGTCCCCATAGTCATTTACGTGTAAAACTCAGGTTTTAAAGAATGAACATGCTAGCAGTGTTATTCAGAGATGATGTGAGCTTCGAGGCGCTGTGAGAGTTAAAACAATCAGATTACTCCATGGGGAAAGGAGGCTGTGGATGTGCAGAAGGTACTAGAAAGAGATGAGAGGTCCCCCAGGCCCCACACAGGATTAGTGACTCCAGTCTAATCAATGTAATTCACAGGTTTCATGAAGGCCACGTCAGTGAAGAGGGAGGCATAGGGAAGTGGAGCAGAGGACAGGATGCAATGGTAGTATGGTAATAGATAGTGCGCAGGTATCAGGTGATAAATACCCTGTGTGAATCACTCAACCCACATGACTCTAATAGCTGGAATAAGATATGTAAATTAAACGAATTTCTTAAGGTAGCAGAGCTTGGGTTTCGATGAAATATGGAGCATTTTCAGCATTTCAGATAGGGTTAACTATCCTTTTCTAGTTATGTCCTAGGGAGTGGTAGTTCTGTCAAGAGGACCCCAGTCGCAGATTCATACCCAGCGACTGCAGTTCCACAATACACACTAGCTATTAACATCACTTCCTTGGCTCTAGGTTGCAGATTCTGGAAGTCACCTTCCAATCCTAACTCCTCTTCCCATGGAGAGAAAACAAGGTTAACATTTGGTAAGACAGGACAGCCCACACAACAATTTTCAAGGAAATATTTAAATATATATGCATATGTATTTATATATTTAAATGCAGAATCATAAAACATTTCAAACATACAGAGAATAATATGCAAGATTATCCTCACCTGAGTGTGGTGGTATGTGTATATAATCCTAACATTTGGGAGGTAGAGGCAAGGAGAGAGCAGATGTTTCAAGGCCAGCTTCAGCAACATACATAGCTAATTCAAGTTCAGCCTAGGCGACATGGGGTCCTAGTTCAGAAAAAGCAAACAAACAAAAAGCAAAACAAAACAAAACAAACAAATAAAAAACCCACCACCAGTCTGATGGTGTCATTTCCTCACTTGAGGTTCCCTCTTCCCAGATGATCCTGGCTGTGTCAGGTTGGGACAGGAGGGGGGTGTGGTAACACACTCAAAGTCAACTGCAACAAGTAAACAAAGGAAGTATTTAAGCCTCACCTGGAAATGGGCTTTTCCAGGAACCCATCCTGTGTTGTGAACATTGATCATTGTGTCCCAAGATGGGATGCACAGTGGTAGAACAAGAAAAACTCCTGTCTCACCCTCTTACCTTTACTAGTGGGTAAAGCACTTGGTTTAAGTTCTATCTGCAGAACCGACTTTAAAAAGCTGGCCATCGTGGTAGACGCATGTAATCCCAGCACTGGGGAGGCAGAGACAGTAAGATCCCTAGGGCTCACTGGACATCTGTCTAGCCCAATTAGTGATCTCCAAGCCAACAAAAGTCCCTGTCTCAAAAGAGTGTGCTGAATTCTTAAATATGATGCCCAGGGTTATTCTCTGGCCTCCGCACATATATGTACCCACACATGCATGAGTGCATACACACATACATACATACATACACACACACTTTTGAAAAAGGGAGGGACTGGTAATAGAGCACTTGCCTAGTATAGGTAATACCCTGACTTCAATCCGTAGTATTGAAAATGAGGGGTGGTCAGAGGTTACCCAACACTAAACTTTATTAATACTTGATTGTGTTTGCTTAGAGTCAGACACAGACCCCCAGACACTGAGAGGTTACAGCCTATAGACTTCATCTGCAGACAGACAGACAGACCTGAAACCAGCACACCTGCAAGCTGCTTTCAGGGGACAGCATTGGTGGAAATACCCTTGTGGTTGGCATGCTTCAGATCTTACTCAGCTCAGGACAGTTTTTCTGGTTTCCTTGACCAACGAAGATCCTTCTAGCACAATCTCACCACCATGTAGCATCCCTTTCGTGATACTGTGATATTGCCTTTCAAGATGTTAAAATTGTTTCTATGCTTGTTGGACTAATTTGCACCCTTTGCATAGACTGCAGGCTCCGAAAGGCAGAGCATGTACCAAATTTTACTCACTATTGTGCCTCCAGCAGCTAGGACAGTGGTTGTCAGTAGTGGGCACTTAAGTACAAACAAACAAACAAAAGAATGTTCAAGGTTTGTATTCAATGTTGAACATCAACCTCTTTAGAATCCCTCTAAGAAATAAAAATGCACAAAGACTGAATATGGAAATTAACAGCAGTACTATTCATAAAGGTCACAGATAGAAACAATCTAAATGCCTGTTACACTGTGTGACTTTCCTTATGGAGATGTAAGAATAAAACTTCAGCCCAGACAGGGCTGAACAAACCAAAGATCCCACCCAAGTCTACCTTTGTGAACCTGTAAATTTATTGGGGTTTCTTGCAGGAGCATGAACAATTCAAAGGTAGCTGCAGCAATGAAAAGCCCACACCAGTGTGCGCAAAAAAACATGAAATCTGCATCCCTTGCTGGACAGGATAGAGAGTGTCTTCTTCTCAGGAGTTGTCTACTAATTGTGTGATCTTGGGGAGGGGCCTTGCGGATCTTTTAAGTTTCAGGAGACTGAGACTTGTGTGTTTTATTTAATTTGTGAATTTTATGTGCCTCCCTTCTTCCTTTAAAAAGAAACCATTACACAAACCTATCATAACCAGGCTTAGAAGTACATGTCTGTAATTCTAGCCACTTGGAAAGCATAAGCAGGAAGATCTAAAGGTCAAGTCTAGTCTGGACTACTGAGTTAGATGGAAACCACTCTGGGCAACTTAGTAAAATCATTTCTCAAAACAAAAACATAGAAAGAGAACTGGGGATGTATCTCCACTGCAGAGCACTTGCCTAACATATACAAAACCCTGAGACTGATACTCCATGCTGTTTAATAAATAAATAAATACCCACCATTTAGTGATGTATAAACAAAAGGTGGCATATTCATTATGGAATTAGTTTCAATGGCACACTTACACTATCTAAAATCACCAGGGAAGAGAGTGTAAATGAAGAGTTCTCTAGACTAGGCTGGTCTGCAGGCATGTCCTTAGGGCTCATTATTGGAAATCATTATTGGAAGACCCACCTGCCATGGGTGACACCATTCCCTAGGCAGGGGATCTTAAGAATGTGGGAAATGAGCTGAGCGCAAGCATTCTTACATTCATTTCTCTTTTTCAGGCTATGGGTGTGACATGGAAGAACTCCTTCAGGCTCCTGCCACTGTGACTTCCTGTTATAATGACTATAACCTTGAATTATGGGCTTAAATAAGCCCTTTCCCCCCTAAGTTGTTTTTAATAGGGTATCTTATCACAGCAACCCAAAAAGAAACTAGGACACCCAACACAATGAAACATGGCCCACCAATTCAAATGAAAGAATGAATTAACAAAAACACTTTACAGTGTAGATGGGCAAAAAAAGTATATTATACGAAAGATGCCAGATATGAAATACTACATGTAGGTGGGAAAGTAAATCAATGGCTGCATGCGGCAATGAGGATCAACCTCGAATGGAGGTTTGGTGGGTGATGGAAATGTTCTGAAGCTGAATTATGGGATGGCTGCTTGACTATAGATTTACTAAAGATCATCAAACTGTTAACTTTCTTCAGTAGGCAAATTATACAGTATTGAATTTTGTACCACAATAAAGTGGCTAAAATTGTTCGAGAAAATCAATCCCCTTACTTAGTCACTTTATCCAAGTGTGTATGCTCTGTGGAACGTCACCTTTGTGGCACATTGACCTGGTTATGCAAGTTGAGTCTATCAGTGATAGATCCGATTTTTAAGTTGACAACATTGGGGGGAGGGGGAACAAAACAAAAAACACCCTTATTTCCCAGCCTCCTTTGTGTCTTGGAAAATCTACGCAAGCAAGTTCTGGCCCACAAAATGTAAACAAATCTGATGAACAGTATTTTCAGAGTAGCTGTTGAAGACAGTCAGCGCCAGGCTTTGTATTTTTCACCATTTCCTTTTCCCTTTCCATCCAAAAATGTGTTATATGAAATATGCCAGGCATGAAATACTACATATGGGGAGGGAGAAACTAAATCAATGGCTACATGTGGCAATGAGGGCCAACTGCAAATGGAAACTTGGTGGAAGTTTGCTATGATGGATGTATTTTGTATGATGGATGGAAATATGATGAAAATATTCTAAAGCTGAACAATGAAACGACTGGTGCTCCAATAGTTATCATGGAACCTGAAGTGAAGAGTGAAAGCTAAGAAAGGTGAAGCAAAATATCGAAGCCTGATTTTCAATGCGCCATGCCACTATCAGACTGTTTGCCTCTTGTGGTTCTTAAATAGGATGAAAATAAATTTTTAACATGATTATTACTTTGCAGCCATTTCTTTCAACTTTCTTTTCTTTTTTTAATTTTTTTATGTGCATAGGTGTTTTTCCTGCATGTATGTGTGTGCAAGGGTGCCAGACTACCTGAAACAGGAGTTGCAGACGGTTGTGATCTGCCATGTGGGTGCTGGGCCACTCTTTAATTTAATTTAATTTAATTTAATTTAATTTAATTTAATTTAATTTAATTTAATTTAATTT
>NW_026586589.1:3061222-3091697 GCF_907164565.1 Psammomys obesus
TTAATTTAATTTAATTTAATTTAATTTAATTTAATTTAATTTAATTTCCAGTCCTCTGGAAGAGCAGCCAGTGCCCTTAACTTCTGAGCCATCTCTCTAAAAACAAGTTTGTTTGTTTGTTTGTTTGTCTGTTTGTTTTTTTAACACTTTTAATTATGCGTGTGAGTGCAAGTACCTCAGTGGCCAGAAACACTGGATTTCCCTGGAGCTGGAACTGAAGGCGATTGTGAACTACTTAGAGTGTTGGGAACTGAACTTGGGTCCTCTGCAAGAACATTAAGTGTTTTTAACCAGTAAGCCATCTCTCCAGCACCACTTTGCAGCCATTTTTATTATATGCAGCTGTCTTAGTTAGGATTCCTATTGCTTCGATGAAAACACCATGACAAAAAAAAAAAAAAGTTAGGGAGGAAAGGGTTTATTTGGCTTATACCTCCGCATTGCTATTGACCACTGAAGGAAGTCAGGACAGGAATTCAAACAGGGCAAGAACCTGGAGGCAGGAGCTGATGCAGAGGCCATGGAGGGATGATACTTACTGACTTGTACCTCATGGCTTGCTCAGCCTGCTCTCTTACAGAATCCAGGACCACCAGCCCAGGGATGGCATCTCCTACAATGTCATGGGCCCTCCCCCATCAGTCACTAATTAAGAAAATGCCTTATATCTGGATTTTATGAAGGTGTTTTCTCAGCTGAGGTTTCCTCCTTTCAGGTACCTCTAGTTTGTGAGTCAAGTTGACATATGTCTAGCCAGCACAGCAGCCAAGTTTAATTTTAAGTATTAGCAGTTGTAGTAAGTGTGAAATGAGAAAAGACTTCTGTGGTCAAATAACTTTAAGAAATATTAAAGTTTTACAGGCTTTAATAATGCAAGGTCAGCTGAGATTTTGGGGATATGCTAATAAGTAGTTCCCAATAACACCCTAAAAAGGCTGCAGAACACCAAACTCGGATCCCAGAACACTTTTAGTTGGGCATCTCAGGCAATGAGTGATATGGAAAAATGGTAAGTGTTGTTTTTAAAAATTTGTATTTTTGGCTCTTCTTTTCTAATCTTTTCTTTTTCTAGACAGCTAGCAGGATCACCCTTAAACGTAAGTGGGATGAAAGGACATCTTAATTTTAAATGCTTGAAGGATTCCTATAGGATAAATTTCAAACTTCCTGTTTTCGTGCTTCAAAAGTTTATTTTCATTCATGAAGACATAAGAATTCGTATACTACTAAAATTAAATGCATGCGAATCAAGAAGTTCTGCAGAATGTGAAGTCTGGGAATATTTGCCAAGAATATGTTTCTTTTCAGTGCTTTCAAGTCAGGCCAGAACTTCAAGCATTTTCATGAGGTCAATGCATTTTTTCTGAAGGAGGGTGAGGCAAGAGTTTTTCTTGTGCATCCCATCTTGGGACACAATGATCAATGTTCACAACCCAGGATGGGTTCCTGGAAAAGCCCATTTCCAGGTGAGGTTTAAATACTTCCTTTGTTTACTTGTTGCAGTTGACTTTGAGTGTGTTACCACGCCCCCCTCCTGTCCCAACCTGACACAGCCAGGATCATCTGGGAAGAGGGAACCTCAAGTGAGGAAATGACCCCATCAGACTGGGGCATATTCTTGATTGATGATTGATGTGGAAGTGTCCAGGCCACTGTAGGAAGTGCCGTCCCCGAGTAAGCCAGGAGAAGCAAGCCAGTAAGCCATGTTCCTACAATGTCTCTGCTTCCGTTCCTGCCTCCAGATTCCTACCTTGAGTTTCTGCTCTGACTTCCCTCCATAATGGACTATAAACTGTAAGCTGAAATAAGCTCTTCCCTCTCCAAGTTGCTTTTGGTCATGGTGTCTTATGGAGAACTGATTTTTTTTTCCTTTAAATATATTTTTAAATTTATTCTTTGATAATTTCACACACGTATATGATTTATTTTTATCACATCCACTCCTCATCAGGCTTCCTTTTTATGGTCTAGTCTTTGCCATCTCTCTAGCCCCACTCTGGCCACCTCCCTTTTACATCATGGGCCTTGTCAGGACCGAGACAGAACCATGATTTCCCTAATCTCTCTCCTGGAGCACTTTCTACCTGATGTCTACCTGTCTCCTATTTGATCCCTGAGCCTTTCAGACCAGGCTCAGATATCAGTTTATCCTGTGAGCAACGCCCACCATGTGCTAGACATTGCACTAGTGCTTGGGTTACAATTTGTCTCTGTCTTGGAAGGATACGGGATTCAGTGACATCAGATAAGTCCTGTGTTAGTTAGGCAGGGTACAATACTGTGTGCAATAATCAACCTGCACGTTTTTGTTCGCTTGACACTGAGTTTATTTCTTGCTCAAAGTGCAGGTAAGCACAGGGGTTCTGCTCTTTGCAGTCAGCCAGGAACCCATACTATTGCCATTTCCTAGTTCTTCCCTGGATAATTGTGCTTATGAACAGCAGATGAAGGAAGGAAGTGAGCTTGAAGGATCAACAGAAGTGTTTAGGGGATGCCCAGAAATGACATAACTCATTTCTACCAAGATTTTATTTTTCAGTCAGATGGGCCTACTTGATCAGTGAGAGGAGTAATTTTGCTATAAGCTTATGAGGACAATGAATGGATTGGTGAAAAAGCCTCTTTCTTTCTTCCATAGATTTTGAGACAAGAACAACGAAGAAGCCCATGGTCATATGGAAGGAACAGAGGAGCGAGGGTAAGCAGGAAATTAAGAGAATAGAGTCAAATATGTCCTATATCCCACCTCCCCTTGTAGAATTACTATCAGAAAGTTCTAAAATGCAGGAAGTCTTTCTGAGGCTACCCTTTTGAGTTGAAACATTTGTCCCCTCCAGGGACACTCTGGAAATGAGGCATTACTATATTGAAAGAACCAGGCCTGACCCCCTCCCCAAAAAGTCATCAGTCCCAGGAACTAGGCCATAGGTCACCAACTCCAGGAATAAGAAAACCATAAAATTCCCTACCCAAGGAATAGCCTGGAGGTAACCACAAGAATGGGAAGGTTTCTTAATCTCAGGGTGGGCCATCTGTGCTGGACAGCCCACCGACCTAACCATAGATAGATAGCTATCTACAGATAGCCCACTCAATGTTAGCTATGTTAGCTAGCCAATCACTCTGTAACAAGCTTGCCCTTGCTGAATGTCATCCACTTGTGTAACTGCTAAGCTGGGAATTCTGAGTTCTTGTTCAAACCCCAAATAAAAACCCTGCCATGCAGCTACTCTGGGCTCTCCTCTCTGATCCACTGCACTGGTGATGATGGCGAGACCGAGCTTAAGCCTGAATAAAGCTCTTTGCTCTTACATACGTGGTCTAGCCCCTGGTGGTCTTTGGGCACAATGTCCAGGATCCCCAAGATCCCCTAGGACCCCTGGCAAGTGGAGCTGCACACTGGCCAATAAGTGAACGCTCTGTTCATGTCTGTCTGTCCATGTCTGTCTGTGTCTCAGAGATATTGGTTTATGTTTTGTGTTTCTCTGTGTCTTTGTTCTTGTTTCTAGTGTCTACTTACTTGGTTTTGGTTTCCTTTTGCAAAAGGAGCTGGAATTGGCCCATGGGATTGGCAGATGAGCTGTAAATCCCCTGGTCAGAGGTGTGGAAGACGCTCTTGCCACCTCCTTGGGAGAACCTCAGTTTTTGTTGGTTTTGGGGGGCCTGGAAGCTCTCAAATTTGTTCTTTGGTTCTGGATCCAGCAAACGGTACCACCGCAATTCTCTGGTCGACCAAGTTCTCCCTGGGAACGTTTGTGGCTGTTCCTGAATGTCCTTGTCCTTGTTGTTTTACAGTGGGTCTTTTTAAATTGATTTAGCCATGGGTAAAAGTTGAGTTTAGTTCTAGGCCAGCAGAGCCATGGGTAATAGAGGCTAAAGCACAAGCTTCAGGTCCCTGGCAGGGTGGCTTGAGCCATGGTCCACCAGCTCTGGTCCTCCAGCCTTTAGCTGTGGGTGGGAAGGAGCCTGCTGGGAAGGCAGGCAGGCCATTGGTGTACAAGCCTGGCCTCTGGGAGAAAAAATGGTGCTGGTGGCCGCTTTTCTTCTGGGGTCGGCATACCAAGGAATGGCTGCAGCATGTGGCCACACTGCTAGCAAGTAACAAAGTGCTTGAAATCACAGCTGGAGAAAGTAAGGAACTTTTGTTTGTTTTAAATGTATGTATGGCCATTACATGTTTGTTTCTGACTGATCTTAAATGGTTAATATGCTCTGTATGTTTTGGTTAGGCTATCAGCTATTGGATATGTTTAAAGTTTAAATTCAAACTCTTGTTTAAACATATATATGTGTGCATATGTGTTTGTAACATTTATAGTAGCATAGATGTTTTTAAATAGCAACCATGTGACTTGCCATGTGATGTGGCTCCACCATCTTGAAATTGCCTCGTGATGTGGGGTAGGGTAAATTAGTTACAGAACCCCTTAGTCATAATGAATTCTGTTCACCGTCCTATCTCCTTTTAGACTAAGAAGACAAGTCTCATTTCAAATTGGTATTGATTTTAGAGATTGAACTGTATACACTGGTAAATTTTGGTTTTGACTTTTAAAATTATGCTTTACTTTGTGAATTCACTCCTAAAAAGGGTAGTTTATTTTGATATTGCAAAAAACCAGATTTCTTTTAAAAATATGTTGAAGGCTATGAACCATTTTAAAAGTTATCAGGTATTTTATAATAACGTCTTTATGGAATATATATATCATTATATATATATATGAATATATAGACATATGGAATATATATAGAATATATATATATATTTCAGGGCTGTGTTCTTGCAGCATGCTGTATGTGTGATTCAGCCCTGGTTTGTAAAGGTCTATTCAGATTAACAAGCTGATCTGAAGTATGTGCCTGGCTTCCAGTTCCTGAATGAATGGATTAATGCTGTTTCTTTCTGGCTGATAGGGATGGTATGGCCAGAATTGTTCAAGTACAATTTAAAATTGTTCTATACTATTCTATTATATAGTTGGTTTTAAAATTTACTTGATTACAATGTTAGAACTTGGTTACGGGAAGCTGTAAATGCTCCACAGTGCTATACCATGGGAGGCAGCAACACAATCAGCGACCTCTGATGGCTATGTTTTAAATTACCAGCCATGGCCTGTAACAACATGTAGCTAGCCGCCATGTTGGTTCAGGGATAAAGAGGGTGGAGCCATGGTTTTCCGCCATCTTTTTGAGGGCTGCAAACTGTGTTCAATTCCCTGTTTAGTGCTAAAATGCAACTTTTGTCCTTTAAGCTTTTTGCTGTTTGGTCTTTTTTTTTTTTTTTAAGATTTATTTTATTTATTATGTGTACAATGTTCTGCCTGCATGCCAGAAGAGGGGGCATCAGATCTCATTATAGATGACTGCGAGCCATGCGGTTGCTGGGAATTGAACTCAGGGCCTTTAGGAAGAGAAGCCAGTATTCTTAACCTCTGAGCCATCTCTCCACCCCTTGCTGTTTGGTCTTAATAATACAATGTGGTAGGATCAGCAAAACTTGCTAGCCCTCTATGAACTGTATCATTAAACATTTTTTTTATTTTAGTTCAGAAATATATTTAAAGTTATGCTAATGACTGCAATTGGTTATAAGACTGAGCTTTAGCTAGTCTTTTGTTTATGTTTTCAAGATTAACCTAGCATCAGTAACTACAAAGTTTGTAAATCTACTTGAAATATATATGGTCCTAAAACACTTATCTAAGGAATCTGCCAGAATTAGAGATTATAACATTCTGCTTTACAGGATGCAGTTTAGAGTAGATAACTAAAGATAGTCAAAGAGTAACTGTGCCCCTCAAGCTTGTCAGAGATCTGTGGAATATGGCACTTTAACATGTGTAAGCTTATTATGACAGATAAAAAGTCCCAAAATCCTGGCAGTAGCTCCTCAAGGTCTTCAAGAGGATTTGGGCACAATGACAGATGACTTCAACTCTGGATCGTGGTATGCTAACCACTGGGGCAAGACTGTCTTAACTGGCCCACCACTAGGGCCCAGCCCAAACTGTGGACAAAGCTGTGGACACCTGGAGAGTCATTGTTTCACGTTGCTGAAGACAAAGTGAGATCAGCCTCGCATGTTCTTTTTTCCATAGAAACAGTCTCTCATCCTCTGTGCCTGATGGCCAGAGTGCCTCTGTTCATGATACCATGAGACCACAGGAGACAGGGACAACAAGGGGTGGTGGACTGACTGGTCTTCTCTGTCATTTTGATTGGTACATAGATTTATTTAGCTTATAATTTATCAGGTCTCTGATTACATTGGTGGCTAAGCTAAGCTAATGGTAGCTTTGCAGCTAAAGAACAGACAGTTAGATCCACTGTTACTTCATTGGTCAATTCATTAGCTAGTTAGAACTACTAGGTACTAGATTTCTTACTTAGAAAGGCAAACAGGTTTGCCTGTGTCTTATGGTGTCTTCATGTTAATTGCCTGTGTCTTATGGTGAATAACTGAATAGAAAGATGTAAAGTTTATGTAAGGTCTTAGGATATGAAAGTTTAAGTTATGAGGTTCTAAAAAAATTGAAGATTGAGGAAGATGTTTCAAGGTTGGTAAATGAAAGTTATGAAGGAAAGCCTCTCTAAGAAGGTGTTTCAAAGCTGGTAAATGCAAGGAAAATTGGAGGGTATAAGTAGGCATTTTAAGGTTGGTAATTGCAAGTTGTAAAGTGTTTGTAGGTCTAAAAAGGTGTTTTAAGGCATGTAAATCCAAGTTGTAATGATATAAGAAAGTAATTTAAGGCATATTGAAAATGGGAGATATTTCTGATCCCCCCATGCTATTGTTGTACTTATGTTGTTACAAGATTTCAAAGGTTCAGAGTTTTGACATTGATCAATAGAGTTCTGATAAGTTGATGGAGCACTGACTGCTTATTATTCAATCACAAGCCTGAGGTTTTAATTTTCCTTTGGCTGTCTTCTGGAGATAGACTCTAAGGTGCTTCTAATTATGCTAAAAACATCTCTGTCTAATATGTAGAGCTCTGACCCAAAAGCCATAGCTTTCACTAGGTCTTAATGGCATGAGTCCACTCCTGCTGTCTTGCAGACACCTGTTGGCTGCTTTTTTCTAAAGTATGGATCTCAATACAATGGTGATACTAATAAACTTCCATTTGTAAACTAAAATTCATATGAGTTTCAGGAAATCAAAAAAAGTCAGAAGACCTGGATCTGCTATAACTCAAATGAACTCCAGATGAGTTTTTCCCTTAGTCTTAGGATTCTTCATTTTCTCCTTTTCCTTGACAAATTTTAACTTCTGTCTCTGAGTTTGTCTCAGCAGATTTTCACCTGGCTGACAGACTCCATTCAGGGATCAGCTATGGACTACAAGCTGAAATCTGGACTTGTTGAAAGCTGAAGTAATCCAGCACAGCTAATGTGATGGCTCCCTGTGTCTTCAACTGGAGCACTAATTAGATGGTTCCCCATTGCCTATCTTTTGACTAGCTCTTGAGCCTTTCTGGGTCCCTAAAATCTCTGCCCTAATGTCAGCCTGAAGAAGCTACAGAAGAAGAGAACTTTGTTGGCCATTATCCTACCTAACAGGCTGAAATGATAAGTCAAAAGGGGTTCCCTGGCATAAGGAATGGGTTTCTATAATGACTATTGACATACCAGAAAATTTTCCCTTAGTTCTGTCTCTTGTAGTCATGTTTTGTGTCCCCTGTGCAATTATCCCTAGGGGAAAAAAAAAAAAGTCTCAATACCAACCCTTGGACCCATCTCAAAGATCTGAAATTGTATCCTGTTTGGGGGGGGGAATGAAAGGACCAGGCCTGACCCCGTCCCCAAAAAGTCATCAGTCCTAGGAACTAGGCCATAGATCACCAATTCCAGGAATAAGAAAACCATACCCAATTCCCTACCCAAGGAATAGCTTGGAAGTAACCACAAGAATGGGAAGGTATCTTACTTCAGGGTAGGACATCTGTGCTGGACAGCCCACCGACCTAATATTCCTGAGGTCTACAGAGAGCTCACTCAAGGTTAGCTATGTTAGCTAGCCAATCACTCTGTAACAAGCTTGCCCTTGCTGAATGTCATCCACTTGTGTAACTGCTAAGCTGGGAATTCCGGGTTCTTGCTCAAACCCCAAGTAAAAACTCTGCCATGCAGCTGTTCTGGGCTCTCCTCTCTGATCCGCTGCATTGGTGATGATGGAGAGGCCAAGTTTAAGCCTGAATAAAGCTCTTTGCTCTTGCATATGTGGTCTGGCCCCTGGTCGTCTTTGGGAACCTTAAGACTATGATACAGAAATTCTTATATTTCTGGTCTCCCCTTTGTATTAGGCTTTTGTAGCCTCATGGTGTCAAGGGATTCTTCTTGCAGCTGCTGTTGTGAGCAGCTTTGAGTGGGCTCCATCTGACTTCACACAAGTCAACCCTGACAGTGCCTTGGCTCATGGCCCTTCTTCCAGGGTCCCTGTTGACACTGCCTTAGGGGACATCACAGAAGCTTGCTTGGAATATAGCCATGAATAACTGATGTGAGTCCCTTCCCAGTGAAAGATGAACTGGTAAGTCAACTTCCTTTTCCTACCCCAGGCAATACTAAGACTCCTAAGGCTTCTTAGGGAATAGTCTCTGAGAAGCCATCAGCAACACTTTGAGTAGGCCGTAATAGTCATCCTGGAATTCGCAAAATGCAGCTCAGCTGCTGCCTCTTCACTCAGTGACGCCTCAGGGCCCCTAGTTGTTCTGAAAGTGCTTAAGAGTCGGATTTCACTAACCCTTCTCCATTCTGCAGACCTATTCTTTCAAGGCTAAGCCTGCAGTACCTTGTCTTCTGAATGTAGCCTCAGGTACTTCTTTTGCTCCCACTCATTCTACTCAGTGGTGAATCCATCTTGGATTCCTATTGATTCCTTGTCTGACCACCCAACATTGTGTCTTTGTGGCTTATGCTATTGACTTTCCTCAAAAGTCTGAGAATGGCAAGTCAAGTTTACCTTTCCTTTCTGTGTAGCTCCTGCCTGTCCCCAGGTTCTCTCTTGCCTCTGTGCCTTAGCATAAAGGTACATCTTCCTCTGTCTGATTTTTTTATTTCTCCAGCCTCATCCAAGAAACTATAAATTCATAGATGCCATCCCCTCGAGTACTGTTGAGAACTCTAGAACCCTTGATCTTGGTATTGGGCTGAAAGGGTCTGAGCACCAGCTTAATGGTCCTTTAACTATTACAAAAGCTGGCTTAGAAGGTAAATAAGCTATTTCTTAATAAGAGGCCAGAGCAAGGAGGAAAATTAGCTACTGTAAAATACAGTATAGTGGTTTTGTTTGTTTGTTTTTACCGGTTCTAGCGCCCAAATAATGGCACTGTGACCTATTACATTTATTAATAAGCTTTAGAGCACTAAGATGGGCAGATATTCATTTATTCTAACTTGTCTACACTGGTCTGGATTATTTCCCAGCCATGTACCTGTCATCTAGCCCCGCTCAGGCCACTCCTCATGGAAACCCCCTCATGGCTTCCTTCCCCTTATCTTCTTCTTTCCCTTTGGCACATTTCTCCTCCACCTTCTCTCTCACCTGGGATCCCCTCCCTGGGATCAGAAGTCCCACCCTAACTCTCCTGCCCAGTTATTGGCTGATAAGCTTCCTTACTAACCAACCAGAGATAATGGAGAGCATTTATTATTATTATTATTATTATTATTATTATTATTATTATTATTATTATTAATTTTAACACTACCTTGAGACAGATTCTTCATAGAAATGACAATGCCTACACCCTGCCTGCAACCAGATCTCAGGGCGCAGGAATCAGCATCTGAATACACAGTGCACAAGACTGTTCCCCCAACCAGTCTACTCAATCACGAGCATGGCAAGACTGGAGATCCTTGACACGCCTTCCTTTCTGCCTTGCCTCCAATTAGACTGCAAGCTCCTTTAGAACCAGAATGTTCTCTGCCTTGATACTCTTTGTGTCCGCAAAAACAACAACCGTTGACACTTAATATCTAAGGAAAGATGAAAGAGGAGCAAGCTTTGGCTGGGAGACATCTCAGCCATCCTTGAAACAAATGAAAGAGGGTGCCAGGTGAGGAGACCATGTGATACACGGCAGCTACCTGTGTAGTTTCAAATCGGACAACTCCCTGGGATCATCCAAGAAATGAAGAAGTGTCTTAGCTAGGGTTACCACTGCTGCGATGAAACACCACGACCAAAGCAACTCGAGGAGGAAAGGGTTTAGTCCCTCAAAGTTACATAATAACAGTTCCTCACTAAACGCTGTGAGGGCAGGAACTCAGAAGCAGCAGGAGCTCAGGCAGTGGCCACGAAGGAGTGCTGTTTACAAAAGCTTGCTCAGCCTGCTTTCCTATAGAACCCAGGACCACCGGCCCAAGGGGCTGGACCTTCCTCCATGAGTCCTTTAGGAAAATTGCTTACAGGTTTGACTACAGTCCGATCTTACAGAGACTCCACCTCTGATGACTCTAGCTTTTGTCAAGTTGTCATAAAACTAGCCTGTACAAAAAGCAAGACTCAGGAGAGAATTAGGGCTACCGCTGAAAGACATAGGGAAACTGCAATCAATCTCTAAGAAGCTAAAAATATTCTCTCTGGGGGCTACAGGAAGGCCCTGTTAACGCTGTGCTTACCCTTGGCACACTCAAACCACACTCATCTTAAATACTTCTGACAGACTGTTCTTGGAGTCATCAGACTCGGATCATTCCTGCTTTAATTAAGTTAAAATGAGTTTTGAAAGTCAGAGTTCAACCAGTTATTTATTTCTTTCCGTTCTCTCTCTGTTTCTTTCTTTCTAGGCAGGGCAGGGATCCTTCCCCCACCTCTGGTCTGATGTCCTTTCTCCCTCTGTTTTCTTTATGGCATTCATCACTACCTGTCCCTGTATTCATTTATTTATTTTCTTTATTGCCTTTCTTTTGCCTGTTCGGTTAGAACAAGGGCTTTGTCCTATTGACCGCTATATCCTCCGTCTCAGATCAATGGCAGGTATTTAGTGGGCACTTACAAATTAGCTGCTAAAAAAACGAATTACGGAAGCTAACAATTGGTTGAACCTCTGCCATATGCTAGGCCCTGTCCTTGAGGATGCTACAAGGATGGTAGTGGAGACAGGCCCGAAAATAAACACATCACGGCTCGACTCATGATTTTACTGAAGCATATCCAATGCGCTGCAGGATCCTCAGGGCTGAAAAACTCCTGGGGTGTGCAGGGGTCTGGGAAGAAGCTCCTAGTGGTTAAGGAGCGAGGCGGAGCTGCAGGATAAGCAGCTGGAGACTGGGCTCCCCGCTTCCCTTGGCCTCTCAGCATCTTTTTCCTGTCCGGTGGGACCTTCGTCTCTCCTCCCGTGCGTGTGCAGGATCTGGGCGCCAGCGGGACGCTCACGTCGTGACCCCAAGGCATCCTCTCCCACCCCAGGGGAGCCAACCCCGGGTTTTCCAGCTCGCTGGCCGACTACCTGCGCGACCTCCACCTTCAGGTTGGGTCCCGGCCGCTTGCCTGCCGGCTTAGCCTGTGCCCCGGTCCCCTTACCCCTGCCTGCAGGCCAAAGAGTGCAGCACCCCGCCCCGCCACCTCTGCCTGCGGGACCCCCAGCCCCACCCCGCCCCCGCTGCCGGGCCGCTTCGTTCCGGGGGGCGGGCCGCGAGCTCCGCTGTCTGCAAGGCGGGGAGAGCTAGGCTGGGAGGCGGGGCTGCCCCGGCATCGGCCAATCAGCGCCGCGATCACATCCATGCAAATACGAGCACAATGGAGCGAGCCCATCACTCGCTCCTGCAAGCAAGCTTGAAATGGGCTTCAGTCTGAGCGGCAGCCCAGATGACCAATGAGTCTGTGTTTTGGGCCAGCGAGGCCCAATGGCGCGGCAGGGAAGGCGGGCCCGAGTTGGGTTAGGGTGTCCTTGCAGGGTGTCTGAGCTAAACTTCACCAAATAATAGCTGTTTGTATTTTGGCTGCTGCAGGAGCCATTTTAGGTAAGTTCTTCTCTTAACTTTTTATTTTCCTGCCTGACCCTGGCGGGCTGGCCTTGCCCGCGGAGACCCTGTCTCCGCCCCGATGGCCGGGATGGGGCTGCCCTATGAATGGAGCGGGGCTGAGGGGCCGCGGCGGCGCGAGGCCCGACCGGGCAGGGGTCCGAGCGCGGCCGGCGGGCGTGCGGCCAGGCCGAGGGCCCCGAGGCCCGAGGCGAGGGGCTTGGCGTCCGCCCCGCGAGGCTGCTGCGCGCCCCGGCCGCCCGCCGTCCTTGGGAGAGCGCCGCGGCGGGCCGCGCGCCCGGCTTTGGGGTCCCGCTTCAGACCCCCAGCGCGGGCCTTTGCGGCGGGGCGGGGCCTGCCGAGGCATCCCGGAGGACCCCGGCGGCCCGCGGCGCGTGAGGGCCACCCCCGCGGCCGCCAGCCGCTCCCGCCCCCGCCGAGAAGTTGCTCCGCTCCGCGTCCTGCGTCTGTTTGCAGGGCTGGAGGAGGGTGGGCCGGTGCCAGGCTGCTGCTCCGGGAGGGGGCGGGGGCCCCGGCGCGTCCCCGGGTCGCGCGCCCCTCCCGCCCGCTCCTCACGCGCTAGCGCGCACTCGCCCCAAAAATTGGAGCCCTGAAGACTCCAAGCCACCAAGCTACCCCGCTGCCAAGTTTGGTGCGTTATTAGATTGCATGTTAGAGCTTGCAAAGGAAAGGGGAGGGGGTGGGGGAGAGAAAATTAAAAAAAAAAAAAAAGTCTCTCCCCTTCAGGGTATTTATTTTATTCTTCTCTGCTGAGAAGTAACGGAGAATGCCCTTCCTAAGATTTCTAGGGAGCATACCTGTCAGATGTGCTTCAGAAGGGTTGGCAGATCCTTGGGCTTTAAAACGAGGTTATTAGGAAATCCCCGCACTAGTGAGATAATTGAAATGTGAGTTTGTTTGCAGCTTCAGTTTTATTTGATCCAATTAAAACTGCATAAGCAGGCACTTTATATTTGTGTACATAGAGTATTCCTAGTTTCAGTTATGACTAATATGACTTGTTTCACGAGTGTGGGATCTAATAAGGCCGTATAATTCAATTTTGAGCTCGTAGGCCCGTGTTCTCCAAATTAGGCTTTATAGACCATTAGTAATCTGGCCGAGGTTTCTATTGAATCTCTGGCATCCCCAGGCATCCTTCTCTGGGGCTGTGTGTGTCTTATTCTCCATCCCTTAAGAAACTGTTCATTTCTACCGTAACAGATCCGTGAGCAGAGAAAATAGATATTTAAAATACTGACAGTTTTCAAAGTGTATGAAATATTTTGCCTAGGATTTGATTATTTCCCAAATGGTATACAAGAATATCATGCCAGTAGGCCCCCACATTGGCATATTCCATGGGGATCTGCTTATGGTGCTTTTGGGAAAGTCTGGACAGACACCACTCTGCTTCCAGAGCTGTGAATGTTCGACTCTACTGTGATGGGGTGAGTGCGTCTGTCCCATTGGCTGTGCACGGCACAGTAGTTTCGCTGGAAGCCAAGTTGGGAGATCAGGTTGGCAACCTCCAGGAGAGTTTTTGTGAACTTTGAGGTTCTCTGGCAACAGAAAGATTTGAGATCTGTGTATGATAAAATGATTAGGCATGAGTTGTCATGTAGCATGGTTCATGCCAACCGAAGCAGGTGGTTTCACGCAAGCAGTGCATCCATCGTTTTAACCAAAGGCCTGGGAAAATGTGGAGTGGTGTGACTTAATTTGGAATTCCTTCTGTCCCAAGACAGACTTCATAGATGGATTATTAGTTTATGTTTAAGCTTTTTTCTTGAATAATGGATTATTAGAAGCCAACCTGAGGCCTAGGAAGGTGGCTTGTGTGGTCAAGTGCTTGCCATGCTAGCATTAGGACCTAAGTTTGGATCTCCAGCATCCACATAAAAAGTCAGGCATGGCGGCTAGCTCCTGTCACTTCTGGTGCTTGCTGGCCAGCCAGCTAGCCTAGCTGAATTGGTAAACTCCAGAGTAAGTGGAGACCCTGTCTCAAAAAATAAGGTGGTGAGATTGAGAAAGAAACATTTGACCTTTGGCCTCCATGTGCGTAGCTCTGCGTACACAAGCACACACAAAAGAGCTAACCTGTACACCTACCTCCCCTCACTCCGTTTCATTGGAATCTCTGCTTATAGTGAGTAGTTTGAAGTGCTATTCTTGGTGTATGTAGTCTTTGGTGTAGTGAAATTAGTTTTGTATCTTTGTGATGTTACAGTTTGTCTGTAGTCACGATATTTTTTTTCCGGTTTCCCTTTTTAGCTTCTTTGTTATAACACTGCAAAGTAGATGTGATTTTACCACAACTTTCAAATATCTTTATAATTATTTTTATAGTAGCGTAGGAGGAAACCCTATGACTCCTGCTTAGTACATGACTTCAGGCTAGAAGTTGAAAAACCAGTTAGAAGTGGAGTCGGAGAACCCGAGTTAGGCCTTCCATTTCAGGAAGATCTACTGGAGCCTTGCTCTCTATCTATCTATCTATCTATCTATCTATCTATCTATCTATCTATCTATCGATGTATCTAGCGATGTATCTATATTGGTATACTTTTCTCATAACTGTTTCAAATAGCAAAAGAAATATGTAGCAGGATTGTATCTCTTTAGAAGCCACATCCAATTTATGATTTTGCCAGCTGAATATTGCAGAAGGTTTATCAGAAACAGTATGTCCTGAGACCACTATATTTGGTTTATTTAAATTTCAAAAACATTTTTGGTTTTCTGTAAGCATGGCTTAATGCCAAGCCTATTTTATGGTTGTCCACTTTTGTGTTAAACCATTAGGCTTTTTAACCTCAGAATTTGTACTGTCATTGCCTATTCTCTCCATCTTTTGTGGGAAGTCTGTTGGTAAGGACCAGTGGGTCTCACATGTGCCCTTTGAATAGGTTATAGGATTCAAAGAGGCAACCTGCAAAAAAACTTTTGGTACAGGACAGTGACAGTATCCATATCCATTGAAGAAACTGATTTCTTTAGCCCATTTTCCCCAATGGTTGCATTGCTTCTTGCAAAGCCAGTGATAATTTTGTTCTTAATAAATAGTGAGTTTCTTCTACTTCCATCACTCATAGAAGCTGTGATTTAGTTCAAGTAAAAAGCTACAGTGGATTTCCTGGGGTTGTCTGCATCCTTTTGTACCAGATTATTATACTGCAGACTCCGAAATACATTAAGTAATAGCTAGGGCTTGGGTGTCTTTTCCTTACGGAGTATTTTATTTGCAGTTGGAATGTGGCATAATTGTGAGACAAGCAACAGAGAGTCAGCCCTGATTGAATACCTGGTGTGCGTCTCGCACTCAGCTGGGTACTGGGGCCATAGGGATGGAAAATGCCTTTGTTTATAGCCACTTCATGGAGCTGGTCTGCAGCTCACTGGGGTGAAGTAACATATTCAAGGCCATTAAACTAGAAGAGGATAGGGACAGAATTTGAACCTAGATCCTTTGGATCCAAAACAACTGCAAAGATTCCTTTAAAATTTAAGTGTGTGGTGCTAGGTCAGCGGACATACTTTTTCCTAAGTATGCATCAAATTTTGTTTGTTTTTGTTTTTTTATCATTTCAAGTATTTATCACTAAAGGGAGAAAATAAGGTGACGGCCTGGGTTGCCCTCCTTGCCGTAGTATACTTATGAGTTCAGAAATAGTCTGGTGCATAGTAATCGTGATATGCAGAGAGAGAATGCAGCCGCTTTTCCCTGGCAGAATGTTCTTTTTCTTCATTTGTGCTGTGGAGGCATGGATACACCCTTATGAGAAATTCTTCTACTTCCACAAAAGTTCTGAAGGTAGTAAAATGGAGTTATTTTAAAATGTCCATTGCTGTTCCTATCCTGAACTAAATTTTTTTTGGATAAAATCCAGAGAAAAATGTTTTGTCTGTAATACCTCTGTCGGTTTCTATAGCTTGTGGTAGAGTTTTTGTGTCCTCAGTTTTCTTTATGGCCTTTACCATTCGTTCTTACTCTATTCTGGGACCTTTAAAATATGTAAGGCGCATGTGACATGATTTAAGCTCGTTTTTGGAAGTTTTTGTAAACTCTGAGCTTTATTCCCCCTGTGTAAACTTGACTGACTTTAAGTTTTAAAAAAAGATTTCTTTTATGTGTATGAATGTGTACCATCGGAGTACCTGGTAGTTACAAATAGTTTTGAGCCACCTGTGGACCCTTTGGGAATTGAATCCAGGTTCTCTCCAAGAGCAGTAAGTACTCTGACCCACCGAGCAGTCTCTCAAGCTTCTTCTGACTTACGCATTTTTACAGCCTTTCACGATGCCGCTACCCTTTATTTTTAGAACTTAAGACAGCATTTGAAAATTTCAGGTGAATTAAGAAGTAGACTATTAGAATCTTTTTAGGGTGTATTTCCAAATGTAAATGGAAAATGATGAGGATGTACTTCAGTTTCCGAAATGTCTGAAGTGATATTTCTTTTTGTATGTGTTCTATAAGATTTTTATAGGGAGTATTCATCTATCTAGTTTTACAGATAAAAATTTTACAACAGTGAAATGTTGTATTTTGTTTTATGCTATGTGACCATGTTATCTTATTTGAAAAGATGCATTTGTTTGGTTTTCCTTTTATTTTTATTTATTTATTTTGAAACAGGGTCTCACTATGTAGCCCTGGTTGGCCTAGAACCCACTATGTAGACCAGGCTGGCCTCAAACGCAAAGAAATCTATCTGCCTCTGTCTCCCACATGTTGGGATTAAAGCCACATTCTACCATGCCTGGCTGGAAACATTTGAATTCCAAGATTGTTTATGTAAAAGGGCTGGTAGAGAAAAGATCTAGGTTCGGTGCCTGTCTAGTTTGGTTGTAAGTTTTTCGTCCAGTCATTTGTTTGTCTTTGAAGGCTACAGAATAGTATGAAAGTCTTTTTTCATTTGTGGTTCTCATACATACTGTTCTTCCACCCCCCCCCCCACCCACATACCAAAAAGTTAAATTAAGACTCACTGACTTAAGTCATTTCAGTATAATTGTCTGCATGTGCAGCCTCAGCTTTCAGCAGTAGGACTTCTGCATCATTCCCAGGGGTCATCCCAGACATCTTCCCTCCCTGTGCCCTTCCGGAAGATGTTTCATGCCTGTTCTACTTTGTAGGATCTAAGGTTGTGGCAAGTAAGGGTGCATTTGTAAAACAGCCTCAGAGGATTCTGGACTTCTCAGTGTCAGCTCTTTGCCTCTACAGGTGGGGCTAGCAGAATGGTTGTAGCAAAGGTACATGGCATTTTTTTCCCCTTCCTTCATTGTTTGTTTTGTTACTGCTTCAGTTAGGATCTTCTTTTTCCTGAACCCAAAGCAAACAGTCTAGGTGCTAGTCTTCACTCATATATACTTAAGGAAGGAACAAGCCAAACAAGCTATTGTAATTACACAGAATGCCTCTTTTTTCATATCTCAAGACTTCTTGGTTTTTCAAGACAGGGTTTCTCTGTGTAGGCTTAGCTGTCCCGGACTTGCTTTGTAGACCAGGCTGGACTTGAACTCACGGAGATCCGCCTTCCTCTGCCTCGCCAAATACTGGGATTACAAAAGATGCCACCATCTTTCAAGACTTTCATGTAGTATCTTAAAACTTCTATGACCATTAAGTGGGGTTTTCTGAAAGTCTTGTTGAACATACTGCTTTACAGAGAACGTGTGTATATATCAGATCCTGTAAAACCAGCTGTTACTGTAGAAAAGTCTCACTTTTATGCTTCTTAGGTCTCACCGTGTGATTTGCCTAAATAAAAACAAATTGATAAAATAGAAGTCTAGAGCAGTAAGCATCAAAACAGCTCTGGCCTAGATTTTCTTTTAGAATCTATCTATTGTGCTGGAACACAAGTTGAAGAGAAGAATCAGTTTATTTTTCTTGATATGTAGATTAGATTGTTTAGTAAAGAAAGGTCTTTGGTTCATATAAGGCAGTGGTTCCTAACCTGCAGGTCATGACCTCTTTGGGGTCAAACAGCCCTTTCACAGTGGTTGCCCAAGACCATCAAAAAGCCGAGATTTACATTATGATTCATAACGGTAGCAAAATTACAGTTAGGAAGTAGCAACAAAAATAATTTTAAGGTTGGAGATCACCACAACATGAGGAACTGTATTAAAGGGCCACAACATTAAGAAGGGTGAGGATCACTGCTATAAGGGGCCTCAGGCTTGTTTCTTCCTTGGGTGTACTTAGTAAAGAAGTGTGCCTGGGCATTTTGCCTTGGGCTCAAGGGAAAAAAATAGTGCTCTCAGAAGTCCTTTGAAAGGACTTCTGAAAGGATTGTCTAAAATGCTATGTTTAGATCACAGGTCTTATTTACTGAAAGAAATTTTATCTAATTTAACAGACACTTTATTATTGCTCATTGCATATTTTGGTTTAACAATTCTCGCAGTGTTAGCAGTCTACATTCAACTGCTAGGTTCCCATGAAAGCATTTGACTGTCATCATTGCTGGTCATGTGACAGGATTAGATCACACCATGCATTACATAATGATGTCTGATTTGGTGACTTTTTTTGTTGCCGTGACAGAATACTTTAGAGGACTAAGGGAGGGGGCGTTTCTTCATGTCCACGGGAAGGCATGCTGATGGAGTGGGCTTAGTGGCTAAGTTGTGGTTGTGGCAGCAGGAATGCGGGGACTTATCACTTTGGTGTTAGTCAGGAAGCAGAGAGACATCTTCTCGCAGAACCCAGTGGGCCCACTAGACAGTAGCCTGCTACCTCCACTTAGGCCCCACTCTCTAAAGGTACCTCATCCTCCCAAAGCAGTGCCACCATCTGTGGCTCAGCTTTTCTGCACATGTGGTCTGTGTGGACCAGTCCACATCCTGACTCTCCCATCACTAGATGGCCTTTTAAAGCAAACTTGGTAAGATCCATGTTAAGGATTTAAGGCTATTCTACTTGATGGAATTTGATGAACTTTATAGAGGTTATGAAAGATTAATGGCAAGCTCCAGAAAGATGATTGTAAAAATATAAAATGAGTCTTTATAGATTGGACAAGTTAAGATAGTTTCCAAATTTGTACAGGTCTGAACTGTTACATCCCTGTGTTGACTTGTGTACAGTTCTTGTAATAAGCATGTAGACACTTATATAGTTCTGTAGAAAAGTTATTTTACCTCTTCACAGTAAATCTAACAATGAAAGTATTAATTTATATTGTTCTGCCTAATGTGATCCCCCCTTCCCCAGCAATCCATTTTTTTTCTGATATTTTATAGAAGTATTAGCCTTTGACTGATTAGGAAAGAACAAAAATGAAACTGGCCCTTTCCTGGTGGGTGGAGAGCACTTGTGCCCAATGGTGGGCTACTTCAGCGCTGCCTTGAGCTTGTTAGACATGTGAGACTAGTGAAGCTGGTAGCGGAGAACCAGGACTCTATGGGAGATTTTTATGAAGATCGACATTTGAGAAATTATTCTAAAGCAGCACTGCCTAGTGAAACTTTGTGCTGTGATGGATTTACCACATGAGTTACTAGCCATGTGTACTTTAAAAAAAAAGAGACTCTATTTATTTTTACGTATATGCTCTATCTTCATGTACACCGGCATCCCAGAAGAGAGCATTAGATTCCAGTATAGATGGTTGTGAGCCACCATGTGGTTGCTGGGAATTGAACTCAGGACCTCTGGAGGAACAGACAGTGCTCTTAACTGCTGAGCCTTCTCTCCAGCGTGGCCATGTGTACTTTTAAGCTTCTCACATGTGGCTGAAGAGAATTTTAAATTTTATTTAATATTCACTGAAGTTTTAAGTGCCTAGTGCACTTAAATGTAGAATAGCCCCACTTTAGAACTTAGTTTTTATTGAACACACACTGCCTTTGTAGCAAAAGTACATGTATTTTTCTTTTGCTGGAAAGGCAAATAAGAGACAAGACTATACTATCCTTTAGCCTAAAATAAGAGTGATCAAGCCATGTAATTAAAATTGACATTGTTTACCCATTTATATTTGTCTGTTTTTATGTGAAAGTTGATTTGAAAGTTTAGAAAATAGTAGGATCAGACAGATATGTTTGGATGTGTTTCATGAAGTGTTACAAACAACAAGGTAAGCTGGTAGATTTGCCAGCAAGGCCTCTTAGCCTTCCTGTCTGTGACTACTGTGCATGCTCTGTATCAGCAGGACTTCTGAAGTGTTTTCTTATTAAAGATTTAAGGCAAGAAGCTTTTAAGTGCATTGCTGTAGTTCTTCAGTTCTCAGTAGGAACAATGCTGGTTATGATGGTTGACATCTCATTAGGTTGTAGGTTTTCTATTGCAGTTATAAGCTAAGAATGAGGATGGTTTTGCAGTTTATAAAGAACACCATTTTTGTGTGCTTCTACATCACATTTTAAACTTTGGAAATTCAAGGATAACATTGATTCTAGTATATTGATCAGTATCCCAAGCAGAATTGAAAATTATTTTGGGATTGATAAGTAGATAAAAATTTGACTGTATACAAGTCAGATATATCTGTGAAGATCCACATGTCATCTTTTTAAAATGCTGTCTAATCATAATGAATGGGTCTAATCAAACAGTTTTATTAAACATATTATATTTTAGTTCACAAGCAGTAAGTTATTGGTCATTTAGGTAATGATTCTTACATAGAGATGGCATTGGCTGTCCTGTGTGGTTTACAGGCTCAATGCTAGTCAGAAGGTTCCTTAAAGAACATGGGTAGAATGGATGTACAAGTTTACATTCCTACCAACAGTGGAGGAGGGTTCCCCTTTCTCCACAACCTCTCCAGCATGTGTTGTCATTTGAGTTTTTGATCTTGGCCATTCTGATGGGTGTAAGGTGAAATCTCAGGGTTGTTTTGATTTGCATTTCCCAGATGGCTAATAAGGTTGAGCATTTCTTTAAGTGTTTCTCTGCCATTCAGTATTCCTCTATCGAGAATTCTCTGTTTAGCTCTGTTCCCCATTTTTTAATTGGATTACTTGGTTTGTTGCTTTTCAGCTTCTTTAGTTCTTTATATATACTGGATATTAGCCCTCTGTCAGATAAAGGGTTGGTGAAGATTCTTTCCCAATCTGTAGGCATTCGTTTTGTTTTGATGACGGTGTCCTTTGCTTTACAGAAGCTTTTCAGTTTCATGAGGTCCCATTTATTAATTGTTGCTCTTAGAGCCTGTGTTGTTGGTGTTCTGTTCAGGAAGTTGTCTCCTGTACCAATAAGTTCTAGGCTTTTCCCCACTTTTTCTTCTAACCGATTTAATGTGTCCGGTTTTATGTTAAGGTCTTTGATCCACTTGGACTTTAGTTTTGTGCAGGGTGATAAGTATGGATCTATTTGCATTTTTCTACATGTAGATATACAGTTAGACCAGCACCATTTGTTGAAGATGCTGTCTTTTTTCCATTGTATGATTTTGGCATCTTTGTCAAAGATCAGGTGTCCATAAGTGTGTGGGTTTATTTCTGCGTCTTTTGTTCGGTTCCATTGAGGAAATCAATCTGGCGCTTTCTCAGACAACTAGGAATAGATAGCGCTTCCTCAAGATCCAGCCATACCACTCCTAGGCATATATCCAAAAGAGGTTCAAGTGCACAATAAGGACATTTACTCAACCATGTTTGTAGTAGCTTTATTTGTAATAGCCAGAAGCTGGAAACAGCCCAGATGCCCCTCAACTGAAGAATGGATGCAGAAATTGTGGTACATCTACACAATGGAATATTACTTAGCAGTGAAAAATAAGGAAATCATGAAATTTGCAGGTAAATGGTGGGAACTGGAAAGGATCATCCTGAGTGAGCTGTCCCAGAAGCAGAACAACACACACGGTATATACTCACTCATATAGACATATAATATAGGATAAACCTACTAAAATCTGTTCATCTAAAGAAACTAATCAAGAGGGAGGCCCTGACTAAAATGCTTAATCCCCATCCTGAAAGGCAAAGAGGATGGACATCAGAAGAAGAAGAAAACAGGAACCAAGTTAGGAATCTGCCACAGAGGGCTTCTGAAAGGCACTGCCCTGCAGACTATCAAAGCAGATGCTGAGACTTATGGCCAACTGTTGGGTAGAGTACATGGAATCCTATGAAAGAAGATCTGGAAAGGACGGGAACCACACAAGAAGAGCAACAGAACCAGAAAATTTGAACACAGGGGTCTTTCCAGAGACTCATACTCCAACCGAGTACCATGCATGGAGTTAACCTAGAACCTCTGCACAGATGTAGCCCATGGCAGTTCATTGTCCAAGTGGGTTCCATAGTAATGGAAAGAGGAACTGCCTCTGACATAAACGATTGGCCTGCTCTTTGATCACCTCCCCCTGAAGGGGGAAGCAGCCTTACCAGGCCACAGAAGATGACAGTGCAGCCATTCCTGATGAGATCTGATACACTAAGATCAGAAGGAAGGAGAGGCGGACCTCCCCTATCAGTGGACTTGGGGAGGGGCATGCGTGAAGAAGGGGGTGGGAAGGTGGGTTTAGGAGGGGAGGAGGAAGGGGTTTATGGGGGGGATTCAAAGTGAATAAAGTGTAATTAATAAAAGTTAAAAAAAAACATGGGTAGAACTGCTCACAGAGAGCACTGTAATGCAGCAATGTCTTTTCTGGCTGTGGCACCACTTAAAGCTTTATCAAATCACTTTTCCCATTGTGTTAATTCTTTTGAGTGGCAGGTGCTTATACTTTAAAGGCCCAGTGGGCTGTGGTATGTGGTAGGGAAGAGTGTCTGTTTAATTGAAAATGACATGCGTACTTGAATAGTCCTGATTTGGAGACTTGACATTTTTAAATATGCTGCTTTGGTTTCTTTTTTATTTAGTTTCATTAAATTTTTTTAAAGACTGCCTCTTTGTATATTTCTGCCATTCTCTCCTTGATGCTATATCAAGTGTGTGCTGCTGTGCGTAGCTTGCTTTTTGTAACTTTTCTTCCCAAAGAATTCCAATTCTATGTATCTGTGTTTGTATTGCCCTTCTCTTCCTCTTTATCTCCCTCTTCTTTGCTTTTGGCGGCAAGGTTTCAGAGATTCCATATGGCTTCAGACTTGCCGAGTTGAGTGGCGTATACCTTGCTGAACCGCCTTGCTTCAACCTTCTGAGTGCTAAATTGCATGTTTATGCAAACATGCTCAGTTTCATGAAATGCTGGGTATTGAACCCAAGGCTTTCTTGCATGGTAGGCAAGCACTCGACCCAACTCAGCTGTATCCCTAGCCCACTAGAGGTCTTGAAGAATTGGGAAGTCCATTCATGGAGTTGAAATCTAATAGTCTTGACAGATCCTATGCTTAAAGCATTTGTCGTTTTCCTGGCTTCAAGTTTGTTCCCTCATTACTGTTTTTTTGCTTCAAGTATGTTTCCATGTTAAGATAGCAATACACATCGATTACATAAGCTTTACACAGATATCAGTCTTCTGATTTGCCCATAATACCCACTCTCTCCACTCTCTCTTGCTCTGTACAGTGTGTGTGCAGTGTTTTATGGTAGCTGGGCTCTTCCCTGGATAGTCTTGGCTGCATGATCACTTTTGAACTAAGTTTTGTTGCTGTCATCATTGGTGTGGTTATGACAGTTGCTTCTAGCTTACAACTTAAGAGTATTACAAACATTGGCATTATAATGAGATTTCTCATAAAGAAAGCTGCTCCTCCGTTTTCAGTGTAGAAGAGTTGGGATGTATCTCTGAGTACACGTAGCCATCATCTTATGAATAATGAAATGGGGCCTAGTTACGTTATGTGAATCCTTAGTACTGCTCTATGGTGAAGTTTTAAATGCTCATTTTACAGTATAGGACTGCCCACTTAACATCCATAGGGTCCTGAAAACGCACATAGGAAGTTAAGAAAAAAATAACATGGGGGGGGGTGATTAAGGCTGGAGAGATGGTTAAGTAGCTAAGAGCACTTGCTGTTCTTCCAGAGGTTCTGGGTTCTATTCTCAGTTCCCATGTGATGATTCACAATCATCTGTAACTCCAGTCCCAAGGGATCTGACATCATTTCTTGGCTGTGTGGGCACCAGATGTGCATTTGGTGCACAGACATACATGCATACACATAAAAAACTTAATTAAAAAAAAGAGTTTGGGGGAAACATGGGGACAAGATGTGCCTTGACATAAATAGATCAGTAAGCTATGAAACATTTACATTTTCTAAAAGTTTTAAGTTAGCATTCTATATTATATACTATTCTGGTTTTTAAACAGAGTGGTACTCTCCTTCCTTCTATTTCCCCAGCTGCCCTGAGAGCACCCCAGTTGTTTCTTTCTTCCATGTACCATGTGTCTCTTTGTACCCCCTTCCTGTTTTCTTATCACCAAATATTGCCCTGTCTTGGTCTCCTTAGATGTTTTTAGACTTTATTCACGTGTACATATGCTTACATATATGCAAGTGTACATTATAGACAAGGATCTACATATGAGAGACAGCGTACGTTTTTGTTTTTCTTAATTCAGGTCACCTCGCTAAATGTTATACTTTCTGGATCTATCTATTTTCCTGCAAGTTTCATGATTTCAGTTTTCCTTGCAGATGAATTGTAATCTGTTGTATATTTGTCTGTGTGGATAGACATTTAGGCTGGTTCCATTGCTGTTGTGAACATAGTAGCACTAAACATGGTTACACAGTGTCTCTGTGGTTGGTTATGGACTCCTTTGGGTATATATTTAGGAATGGTATAGTTGGATCATATGGTGGTTCTACTTTAAGTTGTCTGAGGAACCTCTACACTGATTTCCATACTGACTGTATTAATTTGCACTCCCACTCCCAGTGAATAATGATTCCTTTTTCCTCATACCCTCTCCAACATTTGTCAGATTTCTTGATGGTAGCCATCCTGACTGGGATGAGTGGTTAAAAATATTCTTTAAAATAAAATGTTGAAGACATTATTACTGAGACTGGGGAGTACTATTTTGGTAAGTTTTTATTCTTTCCTTTCTTTTAGAAACCTGGGCACTCAGTGATTTAACTTTTGAAGTTTGCAGTCTTAGGTGCTATCCTTCTCTGTGCTCTAGGATCTTGGTGCCCACTATTACATATGGAACGTGAGCCCTGCCGTGACTAAAATTAAGTCCAGGGTTATCTTTTACTAGATTTAGTCTGCCCAATGTTGTGCTGCAAACCTTCCCATCCTGCCCCACTCCTTTGTAATCTGTTACACGTGTTTGTTGCTTTCTGAAACTTTGTCTTTCCTAACATGGTAAGTACAGCCCCTTGCCATAATTGTATATACTTCAGTTTCTAGTATTTTGGGAGTTTCAGAAGGCCATGGTGGGCTTTAGGGATAAGATAGCTGCCCTGTAGTCAGAAAGGCTGTACAAAACGGTGCTTAAGGGTATGGAGCCTATATCCATACTCTTGGCTTGGAAGCTCTGCCACTTGTTGTGTGAGCCTCCTGTGCTTCTGTTTTCCCATCTAAAGTAGAAGGAATGGCTGTGGTGGGTTTGAAGATTAGTGAGTTAGTTTATGTGATGAGCCTGGGAGCAATATCTGGCACTGTCATCATGCTATATATTGGATATTATAAAATTCAGGGAAAAATCCTTGGTAATCTTTCTAGTTAAAGGTTTAATATTACTTTTTATTTAATCCTGCCCCTTTTTATGCAGGAATTTCTGGTGATACTCTGCAAGGCTTTTAATGCTGGGATGGGGAGATTTTAGAACTTATTTTCAAGGTTCATGGGGAAAGAAGATATAAGATATTCATAAACCGTATATAGACAGTTGTTCGGTTACAGTACAGCGTGTGAAAAGTATCATAAGATGGGGCTGTGGAGGCTCAAAAATAGGCGAGTCAGGACATTGAGTAGGATTGGGTGGGCATGCAGGATTTGGCTGTATAGAGACTGGTAGGGAGATGAAGTGTTAAGAGGTACAGATCTGAGTTCTAGGGCACCTGATGGAGTTTCCAGGCTCCTATGTTCCAAGACAGTGAACTGGGACGTGTGGTTAGCAATGTAAATACAGACAGTGTGTTTATGGGAAGCATTCCTGACAACAGGAGTGGGCTGTTAAGCTGAGAGAAAAGCAGGTTAAAAAAATTAACTACGAGCCTCATCACCCTTTGTCATGAGCATGCTCTTGTTGTATGTAGCCCAGGTATAGAGGGAATTCTAGTTTTTTTCTGCCTGCTGGGTTTTTTCTTATATTAAACTTGATGTTTCTCTCCAGACCTTGCTTGTCTGCTGCAGAAGGAAGGATTAAAGGGTCTAGTACTGTAGTAAATGCATCTACCACCCATAAACGTACACTGAATATCTGTGTCAGGAGAGCAGTAGACAAAGCAGAGCTTCTGCTCTTCCGAGCTTATGTCCTAGTGAGTATCTGAACACACAGAACTGTAAAATGGAATGAGCAGAGTAGATTTATTCAGCTCAAAATGCATAATGAATTTCTGAAAATTTCTTTTTAAAATTTGAAGGTACCCACAGTATCTTTGAGCAGCAGCCTTTTCTCAGGGTGAGGCTTATACAGAGTTTCCCACACTTGTAGTTCTGTTCCTTCATTTTCCAGCATGTTGAGGTATTTTCCTTCTTTTCAGACTTGAGAAAAATCTCAGTGTTTCCTTTCTGTATTTTTCTTTCTGTATCTGCCTGAAAAGCAGCACCAAGCACTTCTAGAAAAATATTTTTGCCTAGTTAATCATTTTGGGATTTCACATTGAACTGCCTCCCTTTTTTCATATTGCTACTCAATTATTTACTAAACAGTTATTGAATATTTTTTTGGTTTTCATCTATTATTGAGCCCTCAGGATTTATACATGTCTAGTACGTTAGAGGAAGCAGAAAGGTAAGCTATTAGAAACATGATACTAAAAGTAGTGTTATAGTCAAGGTTTGGTTAGAACAAGACTGAGTAACCATTGATGTAGAAGCTTACCCTGTAGTTAAGGGTTCTGCAAGGCAGACTCTTAAGTCGCTTCTTGGAAGTTGGACAGTCAGTACTTGGGATTGGCGTTTGTCAGTTTGAAGGACCTTTCCTGTGGGGGAAGCCTGTACCAGTAGTGCATGGTGAGTTGTGGCTGGAACATTAAGAGCTGTGGGGAATGTAGGTGGGGTGTGTAGGAAGTTGACATGCTGAAAGACCATGCTGAGGACTTTGACCTTGTGCTTGCTGGGAGATTTTAGTGAGTGGCAGGATTTCCATGCTTGGGTAGTAGAGGCTGCTTTGAGAACTCTTCTGAAACCACTGTTTTGAGAACAGTGTGGTGCTCAAACCTTTTGTACTTTAGGATCACTTGAACAGCTTTTAAAAATTGCAAGTGCTCAGGCTACACAGAATCAAATCACATTGGGTGGTACAGGGACCCACCTTTTAGATCTTTTTGTAACAACCTCGGCAATGCTAGTGCACCCGAGTTTGAGAATCCTTATTTCAGGGGTCCTGCCAATAAAATAATTAGGATTGGCCTAGGCTAGGAGCCACATAGGAGGAGACAGCACCAACCATTATTCTTCATTTTCCCGTGTTCTTGACTTCTCTAACAAAATTGGGCTCTGTGGGCACAAGTTTATAATTCATAAAGATGACTATGTAGTAGGTTTTTAGCAAATATTTGTCTTGATTAATGTTAATTTTCCTTTGTTCAAGTACTCCTATTTGAATTGGTAGAACATTTTTAGTTATTTCTCTGTGGGGTAAGAGTAGGTGGAAATGAAATGTTTTGGTCTGTCTACAGTCCTGGTTAAAGTTAAAATGGACCAAATAACTGTGTGGTGGCACAGACTTGCTGTTCCAGCACTTGGAAGGTTGAAGTGGAAAGGTCAGAAGGTTAAGGTTATCTGCAACTATGGTCTCAAATGATTTGGGTTTATCTGTCTTTGCTCTGTATTAGCACAGGTATAGGAAAGTCTTGTTGTGGCATTGGTATAAAATCTTAAAGAGACTACCAGAACAAGTGTAGTTTCTAAACAGTACCTCATCTCTGCTACTTTATCTTGTTTCTGGGGAGGTTTATGAATGAGGTATAGATACCGACTTGGCTTTTACATGTGAAATATACTCTGCTAAATAAATTGTGATTGGGTATATTTAAATGAAGCACTTTTGGGTCAGGTTTGTCTTCTCTGTTTTAATGAAGACTTGGAACATGAAGAATTAAAAACATGTTTACTATTCCCCACTTCTTTCATAAGATTCCCTGCACTCTGCCCAAAGGTTGGCCATAAGTCTCAGCATCTGCTTTGATACCCTGCAGGGTAGAGCCTTCAGAGGCCCTCTGTGGCAGACTCCTGTCCTGTTCCCTGTTTTCTCCATCTTCTGATGTCCATCCTATTTGCCTTTCTAAATAGGGATTGAGCATCTTACCCAGAGTCCTCCAGCTTGACTAGTTTCTTTAGGTGTACAGATTTTAGTATGCTTATCCTATATTATATGTCTAATATCCACTTATGAGTGAGTATATACCCTTGTGTGTCTCTCTGCTTCTGGGATACCTCATTCCAGTTCCCACCATTTACCTGCAAATTTCATGATTTCCTTGTTTTTTTTATTGCTGAGTAATATTCTATTGTGTAAATGTATCACAGTTTCTGTGTCCATTCCTCAGTTGAGGGGCATCTGGTTTGTTTCCAGCTTCTGGCTATTACAAATAAAGCTGCTACAAACATGGTTGAGCAAATGTCCTTGTTGTATACTTGAGCATTTTTTGGATATATGCCTAGGAGTGGTATAGCTGACATGGAGAGAACAGGAGCACCATAAGGAGAGCAACAGAACCAGAAAATGTGGGCACAGGGGGCTTTTCTGAGTCTGATACTCCAACCAAGTACCATTAATGGAGATAACCTAGAACCCTTGCACAGATGTAGCCCATGGCAGTTCAGTGTCCAAGTGGGTTCCATAGTAATGGGAACAGGGACTGTCTCTGACATGAACTGATTGGCCTGCTCTTTGATCACCTCCCCCTGAGGGGGAAGCAGCCTTACCAGGACACAGAGGAAGACAATGCAGCCACTCCTGATGAGACATAATAGACTAGGGTCAGAAGAAAGGGGAGGAAGACCTCCACTATCAGTGGACTGGGGGAGGGGCATGGGTGGAGAAGGTGGAGGGAGGGAGCTACAGGGGGGATACAAAGTGAATACATTGTAATTAATTAAAAAAACATGTTTACATTCGAAGGTATTTATGGAGCCCCTTTTTTTTTGGAAGATACAAAATATTCAAAATAGTACCTGTAATGGTTATTCTTAGTTGCTAATTTGACTACATCTGGGATTAGCTAAAAGCCAAGGGCTGGATATACTTGTGAGGGATTATTTCTTAATGAAATAATTTGAAGTGGGAAGACCCTCTTTTAATCAGGATCTTTTGAGGCAGGAAGGCATCTTAATATAGGCCACAGCTTCTGCTGGCCACCTCTGTAAAGGACGTGAAAGAAGAAAGTTTGCTCCTTTTTGTATCTGCTTGCTCTTCTCTGGCTGTTGTGGCTATTCTGTTCCCTAACTGATACTAGAGCCTATTTTGGGATTTTGGTGTATATTGAGACATCCAGCCTTGTGAGCTGAACAGCTACTTTGATTCTTGGACCTTCTGTTGGTAGACAGCCATTGTTAGATTAACTGAACCACAGAGCCTGTATGCCATTCTAATCCCGTGTGTGTATGTATATGTGTGTGTGTCCATTCTATCAGGTCTGTTCCTTTAGAGAACCCTGACCCAAGACATCCTTCTTCTGTATACATAGTTCACTAGTTCTTTTAACATTTTGCCAGACTTACCTTTTAACTTTCTGTCTTTCTTTTGTTTTACCATGTGAAAGTTACTTACATATACTGTGACAATTCACCACTGGAAGTTTTATATCTGTCCTAGAAAGCCTTCTCCTGTGGAGCTGAGATATAAGCACTAATGAAACATGACAGGAAGCAAATAGACAGGCCCTGTTGAAACTTCTCTCATGGTGGTTTTCTTTTTTTTATGGTGTTACTTTCTACCACCCCCTCCCAATTAGGGTCCAGTCAAGTATCCTGCATTGTATTGAGGTATCATTTGTTCTTAACATTCAGTAGTGATTAGTTTGATCTGGTATCCTAGGATTTCAGAAATGGAAATGAAAACTTGTCACAGAAAATGGTATGGTTCATGTTTCTCCCTTTCCTTCCTTGAGCCCATCCTTCCACACTCTGTGCTGCAGGCCAAGAATTGATTTTAGAAGATAGACACAAAATTCTCAAGTGGAAACTTAGATTTCACACACCTGAGTTTGTTCATGTCTTTCTGAGACAGGGAGAGGCTTTGTTTTAACATTTATTTTCCAATTTGGGATAAAAAACTATTGAATCACCTGTGTGCTTAGCTTTTAAAAAATGCATTATTGTCAAGATTTTGGGAAAAGATTGTCATAGCTGACTCTTAAGTCATCATTAGGAATGAAAGTTTGCCACTTTTTCTGTTAGGTTTATTTTATGTGTATGAATGGTGTGTGTGTGTGTGTGTGTGTGTGTGTGTGTGTGTGTGTGTGTGTG